>NC_089875.1:94787211-95114961 GCF_040182565.1 Anser cygnoides
AGACTGCTGAGAGGAGAAATTCAGTGCTAAGGATGCTTTCTGTTTGTTTAAAAAGGTGTTGCAAGTCTTACGATGGCATAAACCTACACAGACCTCAGCTGCGTAACTCATCCCTCAGATACAGGGCAGATAGAGGTCCCTTGTTGAAAATGTCAGTGGTTAAAGTGAAGAGTGACACAGACAAGTCCATAACTGGCCTTTAAGAAGTTGTTTCATGGACACTGAGCACAAAACACCTCATAATCTAGTCCCAGATATTTTCAGCCAGTTGTCCCTGAGTAGTACTTATGGCATGGTAAACTTCGTGGAGGAATACTGAGCTGAACCCTGGCATCAGTGTTCACATCGTAAAGTTTATATTAACACTCTGCTCTTCTCGCTAAAGGCTAAAACGGCAAGTTGTCATCTGTAAAATGAGAGAATATGACCTGAAGAAAGTGCCCTGAGAGCCTCGGAGAGTTGAAATTAGAAAGTTTAACTTTGTTTGTTGTTCACAACTAGCAGAAGGACTACAGAACTACATACAACTTCTGTTTGAGGAGAGGTCTCAAACCTGTGCTAAACATAATCCAGAACACTCGGCCATAACCTCCCCTCACACGCTAGAGGGCAGGTGCTTATGCAATGAGTAATCTAGAGCCATAATGCTTATTGCAGTACATTAGCAATAGACAGCACTAGGTCTGAGTCAGAAACAAGGCTGCTGAAACTGTGTCCACTTTTTGCTCGGCCTCACTGAACCACTGTTCTCTAATGGCATCTCAGACAGATCGTTGTCACATGTGCAAAGCTATCAAGAAACTTCCCTGTAGGCTGGGAAGTCTTGGAGAAGTTCCAGCTTCTCCAGCTCTTGATTACATGACAGATGAGCAAATAGCTCATTTAAGCAGCATCTGGTCAGATGCTTTCCTTCTTCATCGGCAGCAAAGAATGAGTACTGATCTCCCTATGCAAGTCTGCATATCTGGGTAAGAGACAGGACTGAGGGATGCCAAAGGGGTAGTTCAGAAACGTCTTCGGATGCCCCTTTCTTACCTTGGGATTGAGGCCCTGATAAAAGAAATAGAGAAACAAATTACGTACAAAGAGCACTAAATGCAGGTGAGTACAACAGATTGTTGCAGCTGGAGGTAGAAAACTAGAAGGAAGTGCTCTGCTTGGTGGGATTGGAGCCAAAACAACAAAAAGCCCTCTCCTCGATCTCCTTGTGAGTGCCCGGTGCAGGCAAGGTGAGGCACAAAGCACGTGCTCAACAGCCACCACTAGAACGGAAACATCTCTGAATGTGAGCCTAAGCAATTGCTCAAAAGAGAGGTACAATTTGAGTAACTTCCAAAATCTTCCAGTAAATTAAGCCATTCATTTTTAACTTCACTAAAAGCAATGTAATTCAGGGATTCCTTTTTTTCAAAAAAGTTAAATCTACAAGAAAACAAATTTTATTCAGTGTACTAACAGGTCCACCCTTATGAAAGTTGATTTTTTAAGTAAACTGTACTTTCCCAATTTAAAAATATTTCTTCATTAGCAAAACACTACATTAACTAGGAGAGAAAGTATACATTCAGATTTAATAAATTATCAATTTAGTAAGCTTACCTTAAAAATATACCTTATACCTATTACTTCCAAAAGTAAGGTTAAACTGAAAAGTTAATTGTGAAGGCAAACATCAAAAAGTTAAAAAAAGGGAACTTTGTTTGCACAAACTCTTTTGCTGTTCTTCTCTGCCTCCCTGTTGTCTTTTCCCTGTCAGACTCTATCTCTACCCCCATACCTTCCTTCCAGCTCCTGCTTCCTAACCTTTCCTAGCTTTTCCTCATTTATAAGTATAGTTCAAAGAGGTTTTGTCTCTCCTTTCATATTGCTTGTAAGGCCAGAAACACCGATAGTACAAGAAAAGATACCTCCATCTAATTCTTCGTCATGGAGGCCTCCGGAAGAACAGTGAAATAAATAAATAAAAAGGCTTATCTGCTCCTACAGCTGTCAGATCATTAAACCCAACACGACCCAGTTGCAAAAAGAACCTGGAGGGAAAGCAGAGTATGTTTAGTGCAGACAACCTTCAGTGTCATTAAACTGACAAATCCATCAAACCTCTATTCAGCATATGGAAATTCAGCTTATTGTAGCATTTATATCTTAGCCAAAACTTTATTCTTTTTTATGGGAACACCAACTCACATTCCCTGGATGCCAAAGTGATGCTGTTTCCTCCTACCCCCCAGTTATCTAGCCTCTGCACCAAAGCAGAGCTTTTCAGAAAGCTGGGCATGTTTCTTTCAAGCTGAGAAAACATGGGTTTCATTTCCAATAAGAGAAAAAAAAAAAGTGGAGAACCACGAGAAGCTCATGAGGGAACATAGCCCTTCGTACAATTTATGTACAATGATAGTACAAGACCACTGAAAATAAATTACTGAATTGGGGAAGTGCAAGCATATTAGGATTATGAATATGCTATTTTTCAACACGCTGCCTCTAAAAAGTAAAACTACTTTACACTGTTTTCCACAGGTGACTTCCTATGTATATCATTAGTAAATGGATTTATACAGCTACGCTATAATCTAGGAGACAAGACAATCATCCTACAGGCTCTTCAGAAGATCCAAGCAGACGGAAAAACATGGCATTTGCTCAAAGCAGGAAGAGTTGGTACCGAAGGCTACCTGGAACTGGATGGTACCAACATTACTCAGAAAGGCAGTGTTGGAATGAAGGCGCTAGACGTACACACGGATTTTTACGTTGGAGGGGTGTCCTCTCTAAGTCTTGTCAACTCAATGGCAGTAGAAGATGAACCCACAGGTTTCAGTGGTTGTATAAGAGAAATTATTATAAATGACAGAGAACTGAAGCTTACAGCAACAGACCCCAAAGGTGGAGCCAACATTGGTGACTGTGATGGAACAGCTTGCGGGTATTCAGTGTGCAAAAATAATGGAACGTGCCAGGTTGAAAGCTCAGGCTTTTCTTGTTCTTGTCCCCAAGGGTGGATAGGGAACACATGTGAAGAATCTGTTCACTGTTCAGAGAACAGGTGTGGGTCTCGAGCTCTCTGTATTCCTCAGCCTACTTTGTTCTCGTATACCTGTGTGTGTGCACTAGGCTGGTCAGGTAAGCACTGCGACAGTAAAATCAAATTTTTTACAGCACAGTTTGTTGGTAACTCCTACATCAAATACATAGACCCTCTTTATAGAAAACGAGACCTCCAGTATACCCGCATTTCTTTAAATTTTACTACTAATCAAACCGAAGCCTTAATGGTATGGATGGGAAAAGCTGAAGATGAAGACAATGATTTCCTTGCCATTGGTCTCGCCAATGGAACATTAAAAGTTGTCATTAATCTTGGTGAAAGAATCTCTGTTCCTCTAATTCACAGCAAAGACTCCACTTGTGATGAAAGATGGCATTTTGTTACTGTAATTCAAAACCAAACTTGTATTAAGGTGTATCTTGACGAGGAACTAATTATTTTTGAAGATATTGATCCAGACAGAAAATACACTGCTTTAAATTATGGTGGCATTTGTTATTTTGGTGGGTTTGAAATTGGCAGAAACATCCATACAGTCACTGCAGGGCTTTTTCAGAAGGAATTCAGTGGTAAAATTAAAGATATTGCACTCTTCCAGGATTCCAAAAAGGTTCAGCTAATGAAAGCAGAAGGTTATAATGTCCATAATGGAGATCATAGAAATTAATTGAAAAACTATTTAAGATCCTTTAAAAGTGATACATTTCATTTTTGTCCTGCCTCTTGTATTAGGTGACAGTGTAATATTCAGGAACAAATATAAGAAAGCAATCAGTAAAATTGTCCCCAATTCCTTTTCTTTTTTAATGTTGAGTATTAATAGCATATATAAAAAGTCAGAATTTTTACTGTACTCATAAGTACTTTTACATACATTTTGGTATTTAAAGTATTGAAGAAGTCTGTTTTTTTCTTTATTGTGCTAGAAATAAACGGATAGTAATTAGCTTGCAAAAATGCAGTATTGTTTGTAGATAAGGACAACCTACCTGTTTCTCCAAAACTAAATTTTATTAGAATGCATAGCTTCTCTTTTGTAATTTGTAATTTTAAGACCAATAGAAAAAAAACAGTATTCGTAGGTGGAAAAAAAGTGTACTTGAGGTAAAAAGTGTATGTTAAAAAAAAATAACATGCATTTTCATAAAAATCATAACATCTGTAGTTACTTGATAAGTCCACAAAGATTGTATTTCAGGTAATGAAGTTGTTCTTCCTACCTTCTAAGTCTCTATCCATTACATATACTCTTATGTAAAACAGTAGAACTTAATAGACTGCTAAAATATGATGTTTAAAATCATTCTTCCTTAAGGGTAGAAAAAGTATTTTACTTAATTACTGAGCATAAAGCTCATACATATCCACTGAGGCATAAAAATATGCCTACTGTATTTCTCCACCAGAGGTCTCCCTGATATGACTATATGAAAACTTCTTAACTATTTACAGCTGGAATGTGGGACAGTGGCAGTCTGCCTACAAATAACTCCAGTTCCTAACAGATTTAATAAAGTCAAACAACTGCTTTGCTTTAGCTATACCTTCTGGCTTTTATCCCTCTAAATGAGAAGTTGAGATTTTACTAGACAAATTTTTAGCCACTATAAATTGAATTTCCATGACTATTTTTCATGAATTTTTAACATCAAAAGTAAAAATAGAACATTTCAATATATAAATACAAAAGAAATCAGGTTGTATTTTAATCTGCTTAGACACATGATTTGTGATGGCATTTATTTTCCTCATTTGACTGCTGACTTACTGTATAAATAAAATATATAAAAATAGTAGTGATGGCTTCCTATCTTTTTCCCTTTTAACTTTACTATTGCTCCAAAGCACATTATCAACTCTCACCTCCTTGCACGGGAATTTTCCCAACAGAAGTCTTCAGTGGGTACTGATCAGGGACAAGCAACTATTACTGATTATTTTTTTCTTCCTATAAAGTAGGTCAGAAACATAGACAGTAGGCACAGCAAAACCAGGTGACACACGTTACTTTCCACATAACCATCAAGAGTACGTGGCAACGAGTGCCTTGCCAGCAGTAAGAGATGACTCAAAGATTAACCGAGGGGCAGGGTGATGGAACTGCCGCAAGATGTTCTAATAAGGCTTTGCAAACAACTTTGTGAGGTTCTTTCCATCCTCTTAAGCTGCTCTGAACCCTCAAGCGATCAGGCTGATGCAGCAAAGCTTCCTCCCCTCTTTCCAACAAGTAACAGCAGCTCGCAAAGCCTATTTGGCATTTGAGCTGGCTCCAGATTCTTCTCCTCTTCCAGTTTCTCTTAGAAGGGCCTTTTATGGCCATGTGATGCTGGGGAAGGGAGCGTCTTTAGGGTTTATCCTGTTCTCTCTGGGGTTCCTGGTGTACTGCCAGTTCCCCACGAGTGCACGCTGCTTTTTGTGGTCTGAGCAGTGATTCAGCATAAAACAAGTAACAATTAATCAGAGCATTCCCAGCTAACACCAGTGTCGGAGGGAAAGTGACTGAAGGCAATGGAGAAGACAACAGTCCTTCACCCCTGCAGCAGTGGGAGTCATTCCCCGTTACCTTAACTCAGGTTCTAGGATCAAATTCTGTCAGCTGTCTCTGCCTGTTCATTTAAAATCTTAACTTTGTTAACCCTACCTCCAGAGCTGTTTCACTTTGGCACTCTTCAGGCTCCGCATACAAGAGGCAGGTAGTAAAGCATTCAGCAAACTTAGGAAATGTTTACTTACTCTTTCCAAACAAAATGCTTCTGGTAATTCTGATAGAAAGCACTCCCATTCTCTTCAGTGCAGGCAGCTGCGATTTTCACCACTAACAGTTTATTTTTAGAGCACCTTTGGACAAGTCAAAAGAAAATCTTCACGAGCAGAGCTACTGATTTAAAACGGATTTCAAACACAAACCAAGGTTGTGGTGCAGTTTTCTATCTAAAGAACACTGGGGTAAATGTTTAAGCAACACAACACGTGCATATTACTACCTGATATAATCAGTGGCACTACTGCTAAAAAGATCATGGAATTGATTTGGAAAAGGCTAATTTAATGTCATTTCATCACACTACGAAACTCAGAAAGATAAATATTGCTTCTGGTTACTAACAGAGGATTTTTCCCTTAAGAATCTTCTCAGTTATGAGGCTAAGAAACATCACTGAATAAAAAGCTACTGCCCCCTTCATTTGGTGCAAGATTTTTTTTATTTTAGTTGATTTGACTGTGAATCTATCTGCAGGGTACCCAAATGTTATTTTAAAATACATCCATAATTAAAATGAACAGTTATTAGTGTGTTGTTAGACTGGAAAGACCTTCTCCAAAAGAAGAGGCTTTTCTACAGCAAAGTGCAAAATGCGATGTCCATACATAAGGTAATGTACTCAAAATAAAAAACAGAACACTGAGAAACAGAACAATAAACCTAATTTTTGGTTTACATAATGGAATGTTTTTCTCGTTTCTAACAGACTCGACAAAATGACCGGGGTATTTAAGGAAGGGTAAGAGCAGGAGATTTTAGTTTCTATATTCAGGTTTTCTTCTTATTTTTTTTCTTTTTTTTCTGCCTTTTAGTTTTTGAAATGGATGGCAGTCAATTTATTAAAAGTCCCAATGGTACAAACTTCCCTCTGCCTTTCTCCCCTCTCTTTACCCCCCCAGAACTCGGAATGACTTAGCCATAAAACCAGTGTGGCATAGTACAACTTAGCCTGCCATATTCATTTAGCCTACAGTTTCACACCTATGAAATCAAACACACACAGTATGTGAGAAAATTTTATCATTTTAGAATCAAAATATCCCTTAAAATATTTACATTTTACAGTAAAAAGGATAGCAAAACACAAAGTAATGTACAAGCTTAGGTATTCAAGTTTTTGAAGCATGGAAAATGGTGGGAGAAATGAATCAACTACCACAAATCATATTTTCAAGAACTTAGATTAAAAATGCTTTCTTATTAAAACAAGTGCAGTTTAAAGCAATAACATTCGAGCAGCTCAGCCTTCCAATTTCTGGTCACAAACTGCTTTAGATGCTTAGGAAATACTTGAAAAACTGATGAAATACACTTGAATTATTTTATTGTACTACTGAATAATTTAAAAAACTCTTCACATCGCCGAGCATATTGTATTTTGTTGTAGTATATGTGGATTCTGAGGCTTTGCTACAATCCTTAAAAAGAGTGCAATTTAAAAAGAAGGTTATCGTATGAAATTCATCTTTAAAATTATCAGAGCATCTTAAAACAGAAGAGAGCACAAATTACCAAAGGCAGCAACTATATTGCAGACTTGACTAAAGCCAACTTTATCAGCTAAGAAAATTTCTAAGCCTTTATTGCATATTAATAAAAGAAATCTTTAAAATTTTGAATATACAGCAATGTAAAATTTTTAAAAATATTAAACTCCTACTTCTAGCGATAGTTGGTATAATGAAAAAAAGGATGAGTATTGGTACATTGAGTGGTACCAAAACACAGACTTGTTTCTGCAAAAACACCAACACTGAATAAAAAAGATGGCACAATCCTAGCAGGCTTCTTTTTTTATACAAAGTTTTACGACATTAATCTAACAGTTTATTTAAATAGGATTTTAAAAGACTGCCTGCATCTTTTTACCTTTTGCTTTTAGTTCTGTCACTGTGGTCCCTATGCCTATCTCTGTTCTTTTCACTTTCTCGTTCTCTATGCTTCTCTTTACTTTTCTCCCTCTCCTTATCTTTTTCTTGATCCTGCTCTTCTGTCTTAGGCTTTTCCGTCTTTTTTTCTGGATTTCTAGTGGGGCATTTTCCATCAGCACCCCTATCACTGTGTGGAAGTCGCAATTTTTCTTTGTCTCTATGTCCTTCCTCTCTACTCTTCCTCTCTCTCTCTTTTTCCTGGTTTCTGTCTCTGCGTCTATTTCTTTCAGAATCTTGCTCCCAGTATTTTTCATTGTTCCACTCTTTTTCTTGTCTTTCTTTCTTTTGGTGCTGAGAGTCACTATAAAATCTTTGTCTGTGTTGATCGTTTTTTCCTCTACCGAACCCTCTCTCCAATTGCTGTTCTTGTCTGCCCCAAGGATCGCTATGACGTCTTTCTGGTCTCCTACTGTCTTTACTCTGAAAAAAATTTTCTGGCCCCAAAAATCTGGATTGTTTGTGAGCCACTGGTAGCCCTTGTGCAATGGGTCCAGCATAGTGTGGTGGCTGACCTGATAAATGAGCTACAGGTGGCCATGGCATCATCGGATTTTGAGGAAAGCCAAAGCCTGGAGGAGGAAGAAGTGGAGGTGGTAAATGAGGAGGAAATCCAAACATAGGGTTGTTTTGTGGAGGGAAGTTATGAGGTGCAGGAGGCTGAAACTGAAATCCAGGTGGATTAGACTTAGGATGCTGAAAATTCTGTTGCGGAGGTCTAACAGATGAGAAGCTGCCAGGGCTTGGTACTTTGGAAATAAACTCAGAACGAGAAGAATTTTCAGTTTCAAAATGAGATGAAGTTGCTGCTGGTCCTCTTCTAAATGAGTTCACTGTTTCAATGTTTTGCATCAGTGCATCTTCCTGTGACTGTTTGGTATCTTCTGCTTGAGATGCACATGCGTTATCTGCTTTTGTTGCAGTTGAACTGCACTGCATCTCATTAGTTTGTGCATCACTTTGATACAGGTTTAATCCCATTTCTCCAGAAGATTGTTTATTCTCTGGTTCCATTTGTTCGTTTCCTGAAACATTCTGTCGGTCTTCATTTTTGCTAACATCCCCTTCCTTGTTTTCTGAAGTACTAGTCTGCTGGCTTCGTCCTGCTGCCTGTCGGGGGTCTCTCTTAAGGTTAATAAATTGTGGCGATTTAGAGGTATTAGCAGTGGTACCTTCAGCAGAGCTTGCATTACCATTGTTCTCGTTTTTTTTTCCCGCACTTGATGAAGAAGAAAAGCTGGAATTTGTTGTCCTTCTAATTTCCTGTGCAGTATTATCCTTGTCAGGCAACTGCCGCTTCGAATCATTTTCTTTACTTTCTTCAGTTTCTTTATTCTGTGACTGAGCAGATAAATTTGCTAAAAATGCTTCTGTGGAGACATCAGGAGGTTTTCCCTTTAGACTAAGTCCTATCAAAGTTCCAGCACTCCTTGCAGAACTTGAGGTCCCTACAACTGCTGCATCCCCAGGTGCAGTAGCATTAGTGGATTCTTTTGTATCATCCGAACTAGCCTTTGTCTCACTAACTTCAGTAGTTACTTCAGCAACATCCATGTTTTCTTCTTTTGAAGTTGTTTGTTCGTTTAATAAAGGTATGTCTTCACTGGGACTCGTCTCCGGCTTACTTTGTTCATATGCCTGCCCTGTTGTACCCAACAGGCTTTGAAGAATATCATCCACTGGCAATGGTTTATTTGCTAGCTCCAGCGTGGAAGGCTGATTCTCCCACCCAACCAAGACTCCGGGAAGAAATCGGAGAGGCTTTGGTGGTTCATGTTTTGTACTTTCCACCAACGGTTCAATAACTGCTGAAAGATCATCTGTATTAGACTGCTGAGGTTTATTTCTCTGCTTGTGTAACACTGCTGTGAAGGAATTAAAAAAATCATTTTCCTCTTCTTCTTCTAGTGCCAACTCATTATGAGAGACCTCAGGTTTGTTTGGCTTGCTTTTCTTCTCTGGCGGCAAGCTACTCAAGGTACTTTCAGAAGCTTCATCCACAAAACTACTAGTAACACTCGCAACAGCAGTAATCTGTCTCTTCATTTTCTGCCGAATTATCAATCCCAGTAACAAATTTGGTCGATGCAATTCAATCCCTGCACAAAATTGTAACAGCAAATTATCATCTACTTATGTTTTGGTTAAGGCAATCATTCTTAGCAAAAATAACCCAAATACTTATATATTATGGAAATTATACACTTTATGACACTTGAGTTTTCCATCATTAAGCAGAACAAACAATACTTATAATCAGAACTATTTCCAACATGAAATTTATGCCTTCAACCATTGCAAATTAAAATTGCTTTAAGTACTTTATCACCCAGTATAACTTCCAAATAGAGAACACAAGACCGTTATAAAGGACATCTAGTCATGTAAGAAAAAAAGTTAAACATCTAAGTGAGCTACAGTGAGAGCAAAGCACAAGAGTAAAAAAAAAAAAAAAATAATATACCACTTGCAACTACAAAGTCTCGTTATCAATTTGTGTTGGATGCATTTCCGGAAAGGTTTGACCAAGACTGACTTTCCAAAATGCTTCTCTCATTCCAGAAGGGCACCATGTTTCAAGGTCTGCTATTCTCTCTTCCCTATACATTTTGTTCTGTCTAATTTAGGTTGTTGCAAAGAAAATGATGACTTGTAGCTTATCCCCTCTTAAGTTTCAACCCTGCCTATCTAAAATGAAATGATCTGCAATTTTTTTAATAACCAAAATAAACTGACACTAAAGAACTCAAGAACTCAGGTTTAAGCTATAAATGACAACCATTTCAGGAGCTTTTTATTTCTTGCCCACTTGTTTTCAGACCTTCCGTGTCTGAGGTTTTTTTTCCTTCCCTTTTTAAAAAGTTTGGAACACTCAAGTGAAAGGAAAAAAAAGGAGTGAGTGTATTTCAAGTAATGAAAAATACTGTTTTTAATTTACAATATCAACCTGGAGCTCAGTAGGATTACTGTCAAAGGTTACCTGTGTCACTGAATTTTCTGAGATAGTAACCACAAAGAAACCTGGGTTAGAGGAAGTATGCAATAAAACATGAAACAAAATTATTCAGTTATTTTTTTTCAGCAACAGTACATTAAATTATCAGAATAGTCTTAAAATTGGAAATTAATGTCTTTTCAAGGAAGTGAATATAACACTGGAAAAATCATGACATTTCAACAGAATAACTTACTTTTCAAAAAGTTATTAACTATCTTTTAAAATTAATTTTTCTCATCTGTAATAAGCTTATATAAGAAGGGCTACAATAATAAACTTCCAAATTCCATGCTGTACTTACCGGGCCCATCAAAAGGCACAAGTTGATGTGGAACTTTATCTGAGGAACCTAATGGGATGAGATACAAATCTTTCACTTGCTTCATGTTATTGGCAGCTACACCGTAACGTTTTCTGCTGCTGAAATATGCAAACAACAAAGCATAGGATATCTGATCCTCTTCAGTTACAGGGGTAAAGCGAACTACACAGATTTCCTGTTTACAAAAAGAGAAAAGAAAGATATTTATATAAGAAATGAAATTTCAATTGTTTTAATGACTATTCTTCATTTAAAGGCATAGTTCAAAGAAGAAAAAGCGTCTCCCCAGAAATGCAGAGAAGAACAGAGGAGACAGAAGGAGTAGAGACAAGGTCAAAAGTAATTAAAGCAAATGGAAAAAGCAAACAAAAAGCATTTAGAATTTAAATAAATTACTCTATGACAAGCTAAATTTTATCAGCCTGCAAAATAACAAGCTTAAGTGGAAGATGGCATGCTTCCCTAAATTATTCCCCTCCCTAATGCTTAACATTACTAGAAAGATTTTCCTTGTATTGTCTTTCATGTCTGAAATATTAATTAATACTAAAGCAAGACCTGCATCCGAATCCCAGAATTACGCCTAAAACCCAGCTCAGCAGTTGATGCTGGGGCTGATGCTGTTTAATGACTTAATGATCAGGAAGATGGAACAGGAGACTCTTTGAAAAACCAAGATGACACCTGATTAGGGACAGTGGCTGATGTGCCAAAGGGCAGGCTGCTCTTCAGATGGACCTCAGCAGGCTGCCAGAACCTCATGAACATCAGCCAAGGTAAATGCGAAATCTTGCACCTTTAGATGGAGTATCCCCAGGAACCAAGACAGGCTAGGAAGCAGCATGGCATAAAAGGATGTGTGGGTCCTGGTGGGCAAGTTGAATATGAACCAGCAACACACCCATGCTGCACAGAAAGCCAGCTGCGTACTGGGTGTCAGAACCACAGCAGCCAGCAGGTCAAGGGAAACAATCATTCCTTTCTATTCAGCACTTGTGAGATAGCAGCCAGAGTACCGTGTCTAGTTTGGGGTTCTCCAGCACAAGGGCAGCCTGCATGCAGTGGTAAAAGTCCATCTTGGGCCACTGGGATGGTTTTACATACTGTAGCAGTACAGAAACTAGAAAGTAACACTTGAGACATATGAAGTTGTGTATGTCGCAAAGGAATATAAATGTTCTCGAACAACAACTGACAGATTGAGGTTAGACAGAAAGAAAACAAATGCCACCAGCTGCCACCCATCCCATTTAATGTAACCATGAGTTATCCTTAAACTGTTACGTATTCTGCAAATGTCCCAGGAGGAAAAGATATCCAGGGTAAACAGGATGTAGGTTAAGAAGCAAGCCTTCAATATGTAAGATTTCTTACCTTGGTCCCTGAAGCTTTGATTTTTTCTACATACTCCCAGACAGTGTGAGGAGATATCCTGCCACCTACTTGAATACTATCAGGTAAATCCTATGAAAAAGGACAACAGAAATCTAAATCCAACATATTTGTTTCATATATTCAAAACATAATTTTTATAGTTCTAAAATTGTAATTTTAAAAGTCAGTAGAAGTTTTAACAGTAGAAAAAAGTAATTTACATTTAGATTTTTTATATTTGTATTAAGATTTTCAGTGCAAGATCTATGATTAGTAATAAATTAGTTATCACTCAATGCTGTTCATCTCCACCTTCTTCCAAAATCATTTATTTCAGTAACACTAACTGTAAACACAACTGTGCTCTGTAAACACAAGTTATCTTTAAAATTAAACTGTTATGGAAGCCCTATGCCTATCAAAGAATATAACAAACTTTCAAAATCTTAATCACGAGAAAAAAATGCAACCTACTCATGGATGTATATAGACAAAAAATTTTCTCAGATACTACTGAGTTCACTATTCACCAGTGACATAAACAGACTTCCAGAATAATTCCAGAACAACTTAGGAAAAACAGTCATTTTGAAGTAAAGCAGAAGAGCTATGCAAAATACATGTGCTAAAGGGTATGCCCTGCACTACACTGAAGATTTACAGCCAAGTAAAGATAAGCACATTAATAAAAGACTTAACACCATTTAATTAGACAGCTGATGCTTCCTGTGTCACTGGTGAGAAGTAACACTTAGCCTTATATGAGATTTTGATCTTTATTTTATGCAGCAAAGACAACTGTTATAAGCAGTTGCATCCATTTCCTGCCTCTCAGATACTGAATACTACATATATGTTGTATTATTATTATAGTATAATTATTATTATAGCATGTAATTATTATATATAATTATTATATATAATATAATTATAGTATATGACAATAATAATAATAATGATATATATATATATATTTAAAGGACAATTTAGTCTTACAATGGAGATTAGGAATACAACTGCCACCAGATTGGCAAAAATACAATTCCTGTTATGCAGGTTTTTACTGCAGAAAATGAGACTTCATGTAATGTTAAAAGAAACCACCAATAGTATCCATTTTTGGAAAAGAGGTGTCTGACTTGTTTATTGCTTTGAATTAAAAACTGATCATTCACTTTCCCACCTCTAATTCAGAAAACAGATGCCACTGAGATGATTATTTCAGTAGCAAATTTCGTCCTGCCTTTCCCTGTTAGTTTGTAATATAGAAGATGCTCCGTAATAAACTAGAAACAATTCAATGTTTATGAAGCCAGGTCTGGAAATCTGGAAATACTGCTATTCATCCTCAAGAAATATGAGAGCAAAACATTTTAAACATTTCAGGGATCCAGAGAATTTGAATCCTGATGAACCATGGGTCCACGTAGGGAGAAATACTTTACTTATAAATACATATAAACCCTACCCTAGCCTATTTCCTCCCACAAGTACTTTACTCAGTATAGCGATCATGCTTCACTGCCTTTCATCATACTATTATTAGTCTATGGTAAACAAGTCACTAAAGTTAATAAATGAATTGCTCATTCTTTGCAAGAAATGTAAATACCTCTGTTAAATACTCAAACGAGCCAGAAACTGGGTAAGCCTTAATAACAAACTTTGCCACAGAAGGCATGTTGATGAAACCCTTCCAGATGAAATTCAGGCGTGCCAGAAACAGACTTTCACACTCTACAGTACCAGGTGTTTCTGATCTGAAAAAACAAGACAGACAACACTTCATTTAGAAGGTGACATGTCAGATCATGTAAATAACCACCTTTGTTTGTAAAACAGGTTACCTATCATTAAGAATTTTATTTTTCAGTTAAGCATATTTGAGGGTCCATGAAAAGAGATAGGGAGACAATCCCATTTCTCTCCTTCTAGAGGAGTAGATGTGTTACATGAAGGACCATCAGATAAGCAGCACGTTAGTTCACTACTCTATCATTTGAGCATGCAGAAGTTAAGATCTTCGCCTGCCAGCACCTCTTCCCAATTCCAATATCATCACCTGCACAAGGCAACGTTTCCTCACACACACTTTAAAAAAAAAAAAAAAGAAAGCAGTTGCAAGAAATAAACTAAAAGACTTGAATAATTTCACAAGAGAGTGTTTTTCATCCTGGGGGTTTCCTCACCAAAAAGATTACAGCTAATTTTTTAGATTACAGATATATTTAATTTTTTCCAAACTTGTATTTATTAAAATACTCTAGGCATTCTACTAGCAGTGTTAAGCTAGCCACTCACTAGTAACAAACGCTGTGCTGCAATAGTAACACAATAACCAGTGTTTCTTTCTGTCTACACTAGAAATTACTTCTTTGTTTTTAGAATAGTTTGCTAAAGATTCGAAGTCCACTGTCTTTGGTGAAGGATCACACTGCTCTGATAAAGGCTGAATTTCAGCATGGACTCTAGTCAATTCTAAATAACTGAGAGTCAATGATTTTCTAGAAACACCTCTTGGAAACCAGAAAATACAGCCTCAAATTGCAATTTGCCTTTATCAGGTAGCAGAGAAGAGAGAGAGAGAGAGAGTGGAAGAAAACGAAGGGAGCTGACAGCAAACACGGCAAAACTCATACTGACAGACTGGCTAAATTACAAGCCAAGGAAAGAAGGGGAGGGCAAGGACTAAAGAGAAAAAAAATCTCCAACAGAAGGGGTCTACAAAACCCGTGTGTTCAAGAATAGCTACTGTATTTTCATCTTAAAGAGAGTAAGACAACAGGCTTAGAAATTATTGCTGCTGCTTTTCGTCATTTGCTCTGTGGTTTTCTTCTAAATGTGAAAGAGCTATCAGCATCCCAAAATACACAGTCTGACATGGCAGGAAATATTGAAAGATAAACTATTCTTCTTTCATATGAAAATCCTTCCTACATTAACTCAACATTATAATGACTATTCTCTAAGTATCACTCGTACCAGACCTGACTGTAGCCTGGTGCATACCATAATGAAAATGCATACTAAGCACAATATAAATAGTATTTCCTTACCTTACCACAAATGGAAAAAAAAACAGACATAGGAACCGTGTAACAGGAAATAGTATATACTTTTTTTTTTTTAGAAATGTAACATTGCTAACAACATAAGCAGCCACAACGCAAAAGCATTCTGTAACACAGCAAAGCATAAAATAAAAATAATCAGTAACTGCAAAGGGGCAAATGAAGAGTTGTTGCTTGGCTTCCAGACAGGGTACAGGAAGCATTTGTAAACAGTAACAAAATCTGCAAGGTAACAACAAAAGATGTAGGGCAGGCAGGAGAGAGAGATGTGATGATGACAGAACAAAAACAATCCAGCACAACAAGCAAGGAAGATGCCTAGAAAAACCAAGACTGTAAAAAAACAACAACAAAAAAAACACCATACACACAGTGTTGGGAACAAATGAGATTTCTCTATCTTTCCCCTTTCTTTTTGGAGAGAGTACAGACAGCACAGAACACCACTGATGAGAAAACAGGTGAGAAGGATGGCATAACTGCAGTTCCAGCTTCTCACACTGAGAAGATCTCTAGTCTTAATAACCCTAACAAAGACCATGGACATCAGTGCTAACTGTAAGGCAACAGATCCACAGTACTGAATACTCACAGTGCGTTTGGGCAAGATTTTTAAGTGCTAGTTATTTTTCAGAGATTTGTAACTAGGCTGGTTTATCATTTTCAATGCTCTGTCCAGAGCAACCTCAAAGTCCCTAACATTATATATGCACAAACACACACACACTTTTGATTGCAGCACTGTAAATAATATGTCCCTTAATAGCACAATACAGTATGAAATCTATACTCTGACCTTTTTAATAGAAACCTACATATCTTTTCAGGTATCTTTGTACCAGAAAATATAAGGTAGTTTATTTTCCCCAGAAGGAAATACGAGAATTAGAAGTTTGTAATCACAATATATGTAGCATTATTTACATAAATGAACAGCACTACGTACTCTAGCAAATAACCCAAATCCTAAGAAGACGTGTACTACTTCTGCTATACAAACAGGCTATGAAACGCCATCAAAAAAAATAATGTTAGTCGTAATATGTTAACAATACAAATAATGTGTTTCATTAAAAATACTGTTTTTTCAGTTTATATTACTTTGGGAGAGGTGAGAATGATTTGGATAAGTCTTGCTTATCATCTTCCAATAATTCGGAAGCTAAAATACATGATGTTGAAGAAAGTGCATCTGCAATGCTCTCTGCTTCATTGTCTGATTGTTTCCGTGCAACTCCAACAGACACTTTCACTTTTTTTGCAGAAATATCATCAGTAGGTGGTGCCATTCGACCTGCAGAGAATGAAGCAGAATTTTGTTTGTTTTATTAAATAAACAAAGTAGACTTCCTCTGAAGACAAGGAAGATGAACCAAAAATACAGTATTGCCATTGTAGTGTGATATGATAGATGTATTATTTGCTCCAATATGTCCCATCCCTGGAGATGTTCAAGACCACGCTGGATGAGGTCCTGAGCAACCTGATCTAATGGAAGGTGTCCCTGCCCATGGCAGAGGGGTTAGAACTGGATGATCTTTAAGGTCCCTTCCAACCTGAGCCATGCTATTATTTCTATTGCAAATCAACGATAGCACATACACTCATAACAAGGATTTTCCTCTCTGCCTTGGTGCATGATACATTTAAATAAATGTGCTTCTCAAAATTACCTATGCAGATTTTGCAGTTAAGATCAAAGAGATGATTTTTGTGTTGACTTGTGGTGTCTGGAGTTGCAGATTCATTTCCTTCTTTATCTTTGTCAGCTTCCTCTGACTTCTCAAACATCTTTATCATATTAGGTTCCTAAGAAAAGACAAAACATTTCAGTTAGCTTTTTTCTTCCGTTAATTTTCCTAATATTTCTGTTCATATTCCTTCACTTTATTTATGGTGTTTTCTTCCCTTCAGACAAAAATTCTCTCTTCAGGTCTATAACCTAGAAGTTATCAAGTCTCTGTAACCTAAGAGACTATCACAAAATCTAGAAATGCATTAAAATTTTGCATAGTTATTCCTATATATATATTTCTTCACAAAAGATTCAGAGTATTTTCCTACTGTTGTTTGAATTCATCATCTGATCATGGACACAATGTGGGGAAAAAAAACCACCAGGACAGTAAGTGAAAGTCAGTAGGGATAAAAGAAAATTTCGACTCAAAACAGACCTAATGTAGTCACAGATCTTAATACACGGCATATTTGGTTCATGAATAAAATGGTTGTAAAGTGTTCTGTTTATGGTTTTGTTTTTTACCTGAATTTCCATAACTTCTTGTTCCTTCATTGGTGTTTCACTTTCAATTTCTATTTCTCCTTTGTGAGTAATTTTTGTGATAGGTCTTCTTTCAACTTCCCTCTGTTCCTTCTCAATCATTTCAATAGTCTGTAAAAACAGGAGGTTATATATGTGTGTACGTTCATATAAAAACAACTTGGAAATTAGTAAATGTAACAACAGCAATAAGAAAACTCTATGGGTATACAGTATATTCTTATTTTGCAAGTGTCAAGCAGTTTCATAAAGCAAAACCACAAGTAACAGGTCTAAAGAAAAACGCATTAACTCTTTCCCCATAATTATAGGGAAAACATAGGACACAAATACATATAGATTTACATAATTTTCCAAGAGCTTGATTTTGAGTACATAAACGTTCTACCTCAATAAAAACATTTAAATGTACTCTTAATACATATGCTAATTCTGATCAGGACTGCTACTTTGCTCCATCACAAAGAAGAAAACATACACCACTATTTCTAAAATTGCTTCTTAAATCTCTTAAAACATCTTTACTACTTAAATCAGGAACAGTTTGTGTTGGCTGTCCCCAACACTTTAAGCCTGATTTCATTAAGAAACAAAGATTCTATGATTACTTTAGCTGTCTGACAAGTACTTAGTTACTTTTGAACACACTAGAAAATTTTGGAAAAAAAGCACTGTGAGCGACAATCTTAAAGTCTTCCTTAAATGGAAAAATGAAAAATACTATCACATGAAACAATCATTGCTATTTATTTTACATGTTGCATTATGTTACTGTGTAATATTTGAAAACTTTTAGAAGCTGAAATATTTAGGACCCTTCAGTAATTTTTAAGCAGAATATATTTTTGTTTTGAAGTTGTCCCTCAGAGCAGTAGGGTATTGTGTTGCTTATTTTCAGTATTTTACTGTTGTTTATAAAAATAGAACACATGTAACAAGGATGTAATGTAAAAGATGAGCACTAGATAGAAAATATGGGCTTTGAGAAAGGAAAAAAACAGGAATAAATAATGTTGCAAGGCAAATCAGTCTCTAAAATAGCATTTTACTGTACTGAATTAGGTATCACTAAACATTCTTTCACTCTTACCACACAGAATTCAAGATCATGGATTTCCACCTATTGTACAGAACAGTACCTATTCGTTTATAGCCAGACAAAATGTATCCCAATTAACATGATACAAATTTTGTGCCTTTCAGTCCTATGCAGTGGCTTATAAATATCAAAGATTCTGCCAACGCAAATCAAGATTTTATAAACTAGAAAACTTGATGCTGTAAAACAAGCATTTTTAAGTAGCCACAGTTAACTATCACTGGCTTACTATCATCAGTTAACTGACCAATAAGATTTTTCTATTCTAAATTCTAATCTAAAAGATTTCTATTTAAGAAAAAGGCATATTCTATAAAAAAATAACACAGCTCTTCATATTCCTGCTTCACTTTTTAAACTATCAACGCAGCTACAATATAGCGTGACTTTCTGTATCGAGAAAAGTAATAGCCAAAGTAACCTAATAAACTTCCTATACTTTATATTATTATTTATTTCCTTAAGATGACTTTTCAGACTGGCAGATCAAATTTCTAGCTTCAGATTTACTTCTTGGCGGATGAAATCTCATGCACCATCAATATGTGAATTATAAAGACCAGTTAGGTTTCACTCATTCTCAAGAGATCTCTCTACCTCTTTAAAAAAGCCTGGTTTCTATAAAACCCCAGTTAGAGCTTTAAAATCTTATTGGACATAAGGATAGACACAGAAGCCTGGACTCATGAGACAGAAAAAATGGAAAAGAAGAGCAGCAACAAAGCTGCATGGCAAAGGAAAATGCATTGTTTCCCCCTTTGGGGAATTTACTACTTCTTTCACTTCTGTCCTAATATTTCTTTTGGGTTTTGAATACTGCGTAAATTATAGAGGTCCTCCTGATTAGTTAGAGTTGCTTTGCGTAACATGCATTTTGTTCTTCCCAAATACACTTAACCTGAAAACAGAATTTAAATATGCTTAGGCATCCAACTAAAAAACATAAATTGATAAATCTCACGTGTCTGTTTTCTCTTAGTCTCCAAGCAGCCAGTTCTTTGGAAGCCAGTTCTTCTGGGCTCATTTTTATTAGATGGTCTGGAGTAACCTCTCCTTTCAGTACTTTTTTAAACAGTATCTAGAAGAAAAAAATAATTAACTTGCTGAGACGAAACAGCTCCTAATAGGAAACAAAGTAGAGAAGTAAAATACAATACACTCTATACAGCTATATATATTGTTTGTAATTATTTCTCACTATCAGAATCACTACTAAATTTAGATTTTTTAAGATACAAACCTTAATTTCAGAGCTCCCTGTTTGTTCTACATCTATATATATTCTTAATGACCAGCTGCACAGTTAACCATTGTTCCAAAATAAGAAAGCAAATTTATGCCCACTGCAGCAGTAATTGAGACTTTTTGTAATATTAAAGAGGATGTCTATACTTCTTGACTCACATAAGTGAATCCTTGGGGGGAGGGGGGGGGGAACCCCATATAATTTGGGGGTATGAGCAAACAACGCAAGTTAGTAAAAAAAAAATGTAGTCTGCTCATACAATTTACAGTTGGTTATTATTAATATAGAGAGATTACTATAGGGAGAAACTAGACAAGGCAACTTGATCAGAACAAAGAAGAAACAATCAGAGCAATTGATAAAAAGTCAAAAAAGTTGAAGAGGCAATATTGAATAATGAGCTCAGAGAATGCAGAAAACATGAGTGAAGACTAAGTGAGAAATCTGGGTATGAAAACAACAGTGAGACAAGCTACAGGACACAAACAAAAAAAGAAAATTATGTGGAAAAATACACATCAGTTGTAATTACAAAAATTTTGACAAAACAATATATTCACTACACTTTGAAATCCCACTATTAAGTACACAGGGAGGAAAGAGATGAAGAATTAATGATGAAGAAAAAAACAGAGCACTGAATATGCAAGAGGACAAATAATAAAGATTAAAAAACATACAAAAAAGTAATCAACAGGATTAATTGTGAAAGAATTAATAATGCACCCACACAGAAGACTTTTTCTTTAACCTACAGCAAATAAAGGATTTCTGCAAACCATTGTAAACAGGTAATACATACGTTATTTTTAGGATCTTTTAGGTTGAACATTAAACTTCTGTATTTGTTCTTATATTTTGAGTCAGTGTCCCGAAAAAAAGAAAACAGTTCTCTTTCAATTCTTGTGGCAACTTTTGCTGCTCTCTCCTCAGGAATCTTTAAACTGGAGTCTGTCAATCTGTGAGAAAACACAAGTACAAAAATTACCAAATACTTCCAAGTAATTAATTTCTTACCCTGTCTTCTGAAGGAATTGTAAACACAAATTAAAAAATTCATTTAATAAATATATTTATACCTTTTCATTAGAATTTCCTTAAGAGATTGCTTAACACTCTGTCTTATCTGATCAGCAGAAGGTTTGGAAGCTGGCACAGCTGGTAGGTGTGTTGCGCTGATTGATCCTTTCTCATTTTTCTTTTTCTTAATTTCTTGTTTCTCATGAACACCTATCAAAATACAGAGTTAAAAACTGTAAGCTACGTTGCCACTGCAATAAATAATTACCATTGCAGGATATCCTGAGCTTTTGTTTTTAAGCTTCTAAGAATCGACCTTCTAGGAGAAGGAACGGAGTCACACATTGGATTTTTTGTGTTGTGGATTTTTGTTATTGGTGGTGTTTTGTTTTTTTTCCTTAAGAAGGACATAAAGCTATTAGAGAGTGTCCAAAGGAGGGCAACAAAGATGGTAAAGGGTCTGGTAGAGGGGAAGACTTATGAGGAGCAGCTGAGGTCCCCTGGTTTGTTCAGCCCAGAGCAGAGCAGGCCGAGGGGAGGCCTCATGGCGGCCTGCAGCTCCCTCACGAGGGGAGCGGAGGGGCAGGCGCTGAGCTCTGCTCTCTGGGGACAGCGACAGGACCCGAGGGAACGGCATGGAGCTGGGACAGGGGAGGGTCAGGCTGGGTGTTAGGGAAAGGTTCTGCACACAGAGGGTGGTCGGGCACTGGGACAGGCTCCCCAGGGCAGTGGTCATGGCAGCAAGAGTACTGGAGTTCAAGAAGTTTTTGGACAATGCTCTCAGACACATGATCTGATTTTTGGGTGGTCCTGTGAGGGAGCCAGGAGCTGGACTCGATGATTCTTGTAGGTCCCCTCCCAACTTGGGATATTCTACCACTTTATGATGCTATGGTTTTATGTACTGGGACTTTTCCCCTTTGAATTTTCTTCTAACATGCACCAAGATGACCAGTGCTTCATCTTCAGTGGAATTTTTACTCTGAGTTTTTGTGAGACAAACATTAATTTTTCTATGAGTAAATTGAGGAAAAAAAAACACGTGGGAGGCATTTACTATGAGTATATTAAATGTTACTTTAAAATAGAGTTTTCCATTAAACTTAACATTTCTGAATCTGCTAGCCATCAAAACCACTCCAATTACAATAATCTCAGCTGCTGATTCAGGTAACAGACATTCTTAAACAAGGCTTATAAGGTTTGTATCAAAACTTTCTAATGTTTATGTCATAAAAAATATAAATTTCTAATCAAATTACAATCACTTAACAACAAATTCCTTCAAATTTTAATTTTCAGAGTTTCAACATGAGCATATCACTAATTCAGAATAGTAGCCTTCCTTCTATATACAAAACTCAAGAGAAAAAACATTAACTTATTTCCTTCTCTGAAAAAAGGAAACAAATTTAAGACAGATAAAGACTGAACAGGAATGCTTGATGGTAAACAACAGGGAAGTGATTGGCAAGGTTAACAATAAACAATGACACTAAAAAGCAGTTAAGAGATTAAGATAAATGTGCCGCTTAACCATTTTTATGCTAATTGTCCTGAATGAAACTGCCAAGCTACAATGTTTTGCACTTACCAAGTGCAAGGTCCTGCAACTGGGCTGGGGCAATCCCAAGCACAAATACAGGCTGGGTGGGGAATTGATTGAGAGCAGCCCTTAAGAGAGGGAGCTGGAGGTGTTGGTTGACAAGAAGCTCGACAAGAGCCAGCAATGTGCACTTGCATCCCGGAAAGCTAACCGCATCCTGGGCTGCATCAAAAGAAGCGTGGCCAGCAGGTCAAGGGAGGTGATTCTCCCACTCTGTTCTGCTGAGACTCTCAGGGTGCTGCACTCAGCCCTGGGGCCCCCAGTACAAGAAGGACATGGAAGTATTAGAACGAGTCCAGAGGAGGGCCACAAAGACGATCAGAGGGCTGTAATGCCTCCCCTACAAAGAGGGTCTGAGGCAGTTGGGCTCATTCAGCTTGGAGAACAGAAGGTCTGGGGAGACCTTACAGAGGCCTTCCAGTACCTAAAGGGGGCCTACAGGAAAGCTGGGGAGGGACTCTTTTTCAGGGAGTGTAGTGACAGGTCAAGGGGTAATGGCTTTAAACTGAAAGAGGGTAGATATTAGGAAGAAATCCTGCACTCTGAAGGTGGTGAGGCTCTGGCACAGGCTGCCCAGAGAAGCTGTGGATGCCCCATCCCTGGGGGTGTTCAAGGCCAGGCTGGATGGGGCTTTGGGCAACCTGGTCTGGTGGGAGGTGTCCCTGCCCATGGCGGGGGGGGGTGGAATTAGATGATCTTTAAGGTCCCTTCCAACCCAAGCCATTCTGTGATTCTATGTTTAAAAGTGATCTTTAGATTAACTACTATTCTGAACTCATCATTGTGACAGCATTTTGCCACCTCCTAATTTAATTAACATCTTTTAGAATAATTCAATGATATCATGGATACCAGATTCATTTAAACTCCTGCAATCTGCAGTTAGAAAGGATGTCAGCTATTTTGTGACTCAGAATTTCAAACAGCAAAGTGTTTGAAGTTTAAAAGATGACATTACATTTAACCCCAACATTTTCAACTGTTTTCTTCCACAATTTTTTTTAGGATGTCAACATTGGCAAAAGACCAGAAAAACGGATTTTTTTAGGACATGAATTCAAAACCTGAGTTTAGGATTTAAAGACACAGTTCTCACACGGAATCTCACTAGCATTGCTGCTGAGATTTCAGAGCCAAATCACAAGAATTTCACATTATCATGAACTTTGAACAGTAATGCTTTCTGGAAGGGAGCTGGGGGGTGGGGGGTTGTTTGCTGTGAGCAAAAATAGGTCCCTTCTACCTTTCAAATAGAATTGCAAATGAAAATCTGATGGCTCGGTGTGCAATATGATGTTCCCCTTTGATATAAATTCTGATGCAATTATTTATCAATTTGTGCAAAAGAAATGAGTGTTTCAAGGTACTACTTATATACCAGTATCAACACTTTTATGCCCATTAAGTGCTTCTACTATTTTATGGAAGAGTGCTACAAAGTTTTCTACAACATGAAATTAAGCTTAATACAGATGCACTTTTTCTTCCACTCTTGATAATGTGATCACCCTCTACTATTCAAACAGGAAACATTTACCTGCTAAAAAAAGTTTAAAAAGAAATGAGAAATGAAGATCATAAACATCATGGGAACAAACAGCTCTCCAGCTCACCATCACTTGCACTATGAAATACTTGAAAATTGATACTACGAAGTCATCATTCTTCACTGTACATGTCATTTACAGCATGGAGTACTTTTCCAAACTTCCTTACCTGACTTGGTGGACTTTTCAACCATGCTAAGGGACTCTTTACTAATTTTTTCACTTTTCTCATCTGAAGATCGCCGAGGAATTACAGCAGTTTGTGTTGCTTTTCGAGTAGGAACATGTTGGCCTTTTTTAGTATCTGAGTCTCTGGATTCTGACAAGTTCTTCCCATCACCAGATTCCTGAAATAGACATTTATATACGCTAGCATGCTACTGAATGCTATAACGAACCACTATATAATTACCATGCATTTTCCCAAGTTTTTAAGTATACAGTATAATAAACTCCTCAGATGTATATGCACCATTACGTAACGTCTTCTAAGAAGTTACTGAACAATATCTCAAATTGCTACCAAATATGATTAACAATCTCGTTGAAAAACTGGTCCAAGACACATCACAGGTATTTTGCAGTTAAGCTCCCTGTTGAAAAACACTATGTTTTCAGCTGTTTTAAAAAATCAGGAACACCAATGAACTTCTCTTAACCTGTTTTAGGCATGTATCCACAGGAAGTCACATATGATTAGACAAAAAATTGATCAAAATTAAACAGAAGAGTTTATGAATCAGAATTACAATAATACTATACAGAAAGAAGACAAAAAGGATCAGTGATAACTGAAGTTATGGTGAATATAATACCATATGTCAAAAGACTAAGAAAGTTTAACAAAAGCAAGTCACCACACTGCTCTTGCCAGTTACCCTTTGGTCAGTAAAGAGAAAGTAGAAAGGTCCTAATTAAAGTGTTACATGTTTTCTTCTAAAATGCTGTTGTCATATAGAAATTTAAGATTTATGCTTTATGTAATATAGCAAATTGACAGATGCCATCTAAATGTGATTAGAATTTTAAAGGCAAAATTTGCTAATTTCTTCAAAATATCACTTATGTAAAATACAGTATTCCAATCTTCCATTGAACCTCATATACACTGTTTATGAAGTGACCATTATCAGTGGCTGGAGAGACTGAAAAAAAAATATTTAACAGAATATTCAAAAACTTCTGGCTATCCTTTACTCCTAGACCTGTGAAAGTCTATAGTGTAGTAAATATTTATTCTATTACATTTTTCATGTGTTCCTTCCCTGTTGAGAAGGGTTACGAGCTGTTTCTAATCATGTATTTTGCTTATTTTTAAACAGGCAAATATATAGGTGAATCTACAATGTATGACATGACTGCTGCTCAATGTAAGACAGAATGTACCAACAGTATCTCAAAATAGCCAAACCTGTCTGAAAATAACGTTAACTCTGATAATAATAGAGAAATTTTATATTAAATTCAAAAATGTTTGAAACACAGCATTTTGGGTAACAGGGATTTAAAAGGAAACCTCCTGTATCTCCAATAACTAAAAGGAATTAAATGAAACTTACCCTTCTGAAAATTTTGACTTTGTGCTTCCCTGCATCTTCTGTCTGCTTTGTTTTTTCAGTTGTTACATTTAGATTACAAGTAGGTGCTTGCTTTGACATCCCTGGTTTTTCACATTCAATTGCTTTTTCTTCTCTGTGACTTTCAAGTTTCACTTGAGTATCCAGTAGACTTTGATCAAAACACTCTGCCTTTTTGTCTTCTTCAGCACAGCATTTCACACACACATATTCTTTATCTTCTTCACCCATCTGCTGTGCTTGAGATAGACTCAGTCCAACACAATCACCGTGAAACCAGTCATCACACCTACCACAGCCTACCATAAACCTGAAAACAAAGTAAAATACAGGTTAGTGTCTAACTAATAATAATAAAAAATAGAAAGCAACAATTTAAGAGAATATACCATATTTGGTTTTATTTGTACACATCAGCAATTTATTCTTACCTGAAACATGATTTTCTTTGTAGCTTTACATCCATCTCCAGCCTTACGACATGGTATGATCTTCCTGAGAAATAGTTTTTGTTTTTTTTTTGTTTGTTTTTGCCTTTTTGCAACAGTCCAAGAGAGTATCATAACCTCATAAGGTGTTTGTAATCTGCCCCCAAGCCCTACCAACAGAATCTTTCAGTGTATTATTAAAATATATCCAGAAGGTTTTTTTAAAAAATCTCAAAACTAGTAAACTTATGTTTGAGAAAACTCGAAAATTTTCTTGCAGGAGCATACTATACTCATATTCCTTCAAATACGACTATCATCCTCATAGAAGAAACGTATCAACTGATACAACGTTCCACAGCAGTGGAAAATAGATGTTTAATTATTTTGACAAAATTAGCACAGAAAGAAAAGGCTATTAATAAGTTAGTTGATATTTTACACCATATTCCTTAGACTATTATTAGTAAATTATATGCAGAAATTTGCCTTTTATTCTCTTTATTGGTGAACTTGGAGACAGGAATTAGGCTTCTGGCTACATCTGGCCAGCTGGCAGTGATTAGGTTGTTTGCTTGAAATAAGGTACATGCCACTGCTGTGTAGCTCAGCTACTTTATTCAGAGCTAGTATTTATTTAAAGAATGTTTCAAATAAAAAAAAATAGTATCATTTAAATCACACTTTTCATCTCACAGTCACTTCAACTGTTTCATTGTTTTTAAATTAAAAGTAAGTTTATCTACAGGTTGCATTTTCTAAGCATTACGATCACTTAGTCCAAAATAAAAGCTTAGTTCTGGCAATTTTGTTAAAACTATTTGAAAATGTTATTAGGTATCACTAGTGCCTAACTGCTCTGAAAGGTACAATTTCTCAGTAGAATTACTTTGGAGTAAAGTGAAATTTCAAAGTTAAATAGATTAAACACCTCCACACATCTGTTACAGGAAATTTAATTGGCAGTATTTACTTTTCAAATAATTTCTTATAAAATTGAACATAGTGCGATTACTGAAGATTTGCTTGCAAATGATGTAGAAAGAGCTCTTGCATTATCCATTTGCATTCTTTTCTGTGTATCTTTTTTTTTTAAATGTACCTTAATGTTCAGCAGAAGGAAACCCAAGACGACTTGCAAGTGCATTATGAAAAATGTGACTTTGTTAATACTGAAAAATTATGTACAGAACTATTTGGTTTTAATTCCATAGAAGAAATCTGATCTAAAGTTTGTAGGACTATTCTAAAGAAGATTCCTAACCTGTATATGTTGCTATAAAGATCAGGACTTGCTACCTGCTGACTTACCTACTTTGTAATACTGTATGGTTTGGCAAAGTGTGCTTAGATGAATTCATTCAGCAGAGCTGTAGATGAACTCTCCAGGTGGTTTGGTACTGGTACCATATTCAAGAAACTACAGGTATCTCAAGAGATGAAAAAAATCTTCCTAGTCTAACAGCAGAAGTTTGAAACACAAGAGCAGGAAAGAAGAAAATAGCAGCTTTATGTTCTGTTGTTGCTTACCCAAAATAAATCTACCCAAAATAAATCGGGATTAAATCCTGAAGTAAATAGAATCTTTTGAGGCAAAATGAGTCTGCTAAGCTTTAAAGCTCCAGCTGTTTGAGAAAAAGGTCACTTCCAGCTTTAGTAGCCTACACTCCTGTTCATCAGATTTAAAGAAACCAGATTTTATAATCTAGTTTGTGAAGAAAGCTGTTTTCTGATTTTTCTGATTTTTATTTTTTTTCTGAACTGCAAGTACATTTTTGGTGTTATTCATGAGAAACAAAAAATATCTGGCTATCTATTCAGTAGTTTCAATTATGAAGGTGTAGGTTCCTTCAACTTTTGTCAGGATCTCCATCTTTTCACATCAATGTCCCAACAAAGCTAAAAGATACATGAATAGTAACATTACGGTTAAGTGCTTCTGACAGTCTTGCCACAGGAACACCATAATACTCTTAAGTACAATAGGAAAACAAAAGAGAAGTGATGTAAATTTAATACAAAGGTGATTGTTCCTTGCTGAGAACCTAAAGCCAAGCACGATGGTAGGAAATATAGCATGAATGCCCATTTCACAATTGCAAAGATCTCCAAGAGGATGCTTAACGTCCTGCATCACTGCCAGAAAGTATTACGAAAACTCTGTGGATACCAAAAACTGGTTACAAAAATTCCAAACAAAGTTTTCTACAGAGTTGATGTAAGACCAAAGCAGTCAAGTACTTCTTGCTTAAAGGGTATTTTGGTGTGCTAATGAATGAATGCCTTTTGGTTAAAAATTGAAGGAAACCAAGAATCCACCATCTCAAAGCCACAAATGGTACTTCTGTTTTTAATAAAAAAATTCATTTTTTCAGTTTGTAAATTCAGGTACTGCAAGCTAATTTGTTAAATGAGCAGGGCAGATTACAACCCTTAGCAACTAAAATTTTGATTAACATTTAGAAAGTTGTCTAAATTTACAAAAAAAGCAGAGATGAACTCCAGAGACTAAAACAAAGTGCTGTACCAACTTTAAATTGACAGCACATGCCATTTTCCGCTTTGCTCACAAACAGTAAGTTGGCAAAAGGGATGGTGTGTGTGATATGAGTAGAGCACCAGATCCAGATAGGCATTCAGTCTTACATCTTTATTTTCTGGACTATCAATAAGAGAATTGAGACACACACTCACCCCTCCTCCCCCATAACAAAGACTTTACCTAGTGTGGACAATGTAAAATCTGTATTAGAAAGGTCTGTCCCATATGTTTATAGTCTTAACTATGTAAGTTTCAGGTTCCAAGTGATTTTTTTTTCTTAGTAGTTTAACCTTGTTGAACAGGGATAATTTAAGGCAATGAAGCAGAACAGCAGAGGCAGTCTTCCAAGAATAAACTGATTACTAGCAGCCAACTTCACAGATACTTACAAGTATGTTATTTTTTTTTCTTTCTATATTCCTTGCAAATAATAAAAAGGTAAAGAAAGAAGTGTAACATTCTGCTCAGAAACAGGTAATTCTTCACTAAGAATATACACCAAGACAGACAGATGTCATTCAAGCCATCTTAAGCAAACTACTGAAGATGGAACGTCCATTTGGCTTCATTCCCATCTTTACAACAAGGTTTCAATTGCTCTGTATGTAAACATGCACAATAAAACTTGGGATTCAGAAACCAAAGCTATGAAGAGAATCTGGAAGTGTCCACAAAGCCTGTACTATAAACAGAATTTAAGTGTTTACAGTCATTTTGCTTAAACATTGTTACACAAAATGGTAATAAAAATACCAGTGCTGCCTGCCTAAAACTTTCACTGCTTTCACATGACATGAAAGACTGACTTCCAAGCTGGGAGAGAACATACTGATTTTGATACAAGTAATGTAAATAATCCTTTATACCATAAGGCCACTTTTACATCTTTTTCTGTTTCACTCATCTGCACACAAAAACGCATTTATGATCTGTAACAGTAATTGTATTTGGAGAACAGAAAAGTGACAGCGCAACGCTCAGATTAAAAAGGGGCATCAAGGGAAACTGAAGCCTGGCTTGAAGGATCAAAGATGTCCTCTTGCACAGCTGTCAGTTGTGACTGAAGAGGTTCTGATATCTTGGACTATTTAAAACACCAAAGTTTCTGAATGTAGATTGCTTCAAGTTTGATGTGCAGGAGTTTTACCCATGTTGTAAGGCTGGATTGGAAGATGTAAAGCTGAAAGAGAAAGAAAAATGTGTTTTAAAATATTATATCATGCCAAATTCAATAAAAGATTAGCACTCCTTTTACTTGTCTTTAATAAAAATAGTTGTTTGAGAAATATCTAAGAAGAGCTGACAGGTAACAGCAGACACTATTACTGTTCACTGGGACTTTTACACAGAGTACGTTATTGTTTCATTCTGTTTCCAGAATTCTTGGCAGTCCCCACATAAAAGCCTAAAAAGATGTACCTTAAAGGCCATAAAGGAATGGATCACGCAATAAAGAGACAATTAAAGCAAACCTTTCACCATCTCTCTTAGAGATTGACAGACTGTCTTTAGTATTATTTTTGGTAAATTAAATTCATCCGTGAGATGAAAACACTCAGGCTTGAACCATTTATTTTCAAAATACATAGGCCATGTTTTTAAATTAACTTGCATACTTTCAGTTTATAGAGCAGTAAATTTTCAGAGAAATTGATTATTGTGAAATAAGATTTTAAAATATGGGCAGAAGCCCTCTTATTCATAAAATTGTATGCTGTAAAGCTACAGTTACAAGTAAAACAAAAGACAAAAAAATCGGGAGCTGTCAGAATAGTTCTGTGTGGGCCACTAATCAGCATTTTAAGATTTATTAATAACCTAGAGTGCACTGACACAGAAAATCATTTACTTCAAAAATAACTGTTTCTTTTTAGCTCTTTGCACTTGGCAAGGCATAAGACAAAAACCTGCAACAAGACTCAAATCTTAACAAAAAAGCCTTGATACTTAAACTATTTAAAAAAGACACTCTAACCCTCAACTCAACTAAGAGGATAAACTATTCATACACTTTTTAAAAGTTCAAACAAATATTTCTGCATCTGGCAAATATGGGGCATGCTTTAGTCACTTAAGTACTATTCCACATTCCCCATTAACAGTACCGTTAACCAATCTTCTATAAAATCTGTTGTAAATTTGTATTAACATTATAACTGTGTCCCAGCTGCATTGATGCTACAGTCCAGCCAACCTTAAGGAGAGACACTACATGGAGGCAACTGTTTTTCCTTCAGCTAATAAAGACATTCTTAACAGAAGGAATGAGTGACAGGCTTAACCTTTACCAACCCACTTTATTCCTCTGAGACTGTGGAAGATATTCACTGCAGCTTTAGTAGAGCCTATGTTCCACACCACTGAAGTAGCATGGGCTCAATCCAAAACTCAGTGAAACAAGTGGTTACCAAGAAAATGTGCAGTACCTTGTTATCAGAGTACGTGCACACAAGCAGTTTTTCTTGTTCACCTTTAGTACAAGTTTAATATAGTTGTCTAATGATTTTTCAGCTTTTGGTTTTCAAGAAACAAGAACAAGCTATCTTCAAGAAACAATACAATCATCTATTTTTATGTGGAGTTTGTAGCACAGGAAAAAGACACTGAAAACTCTTACTTCTTCAGTATCAAGTTTCAGTACCCAATCTTTTATACAATACAAGCTTCTTCCTTAAAGGCATATGTTCCTTTGTTTTTCATGTTACAAGAGCCTCTCCAAAAAGGAAGCAAACAAGGATACAGGTAACCCTGTGCTCCCTGATCTGAATGTAAATGAATGAAACAGGCCCAACAACAGGAAAACCAAAATCTCTGAACTTCTCCAAACCTTGAAAAAATGGGTAAAATACATCTCATAATATTAACCACAAACCTATAAAAAAAATCATTACAGGCAGCTCCATTAACAAGTGGTTCTATATACATGTTGCTGGATCAGTTCTGTAAACTGCATATATAAAAATATTTTATAAAATTATGTATTTCAGACAACTTGTACTAACCATTTTCCTGATTACCTAACACTACTGATATTAACAATAATTCTACCAATATTGCAGCACAGCAATATAATGCATATAAGAACCAAGTTATAAAACGGTATGACTATAAATATGAACACTGGAGTTCTGCCATTCTTTAATTATATATTACAACACTGTGTTGCTTACACTGTCATTCAACTTTGCTACAGCTCATGTATAAGAGCTTTTAATGTTGCAAGGCTTTTCAAAGTGGGAGAAAGCAGTAGGAGGGAGAAAACCTGAAAGCATCATCCATGACTACAAATTGATGACATCTCACATAACCTACAGTTTAATATACTCATACTATACAATGAACATGTGTCAGAACTAAAGCATCATAATTATTCTAATTACTGTTTCTTATGAAGCATGTTGTCACAACAATGATTCATGCACTGTTTATGCATCCACCCTTAAAAAGCATGTGCGCTTAACTTAAGGGTGGTTATGAGTTCAGATCCTTAATCTCCTTCCTCATCCATTCTTTTTTGTATTAGTTTACTGAAGTACAGGCATTATTAAAAAAATCCTAATAAATTCTACTATAGGTAAAATTTTCAGATTTTTTTTTAAACTTCATATACAAGTCTAAGTAATTATTACATTACAGTTGTACAAAAGCTTTTTGGTGATTGTATGTATGCAAGATCAGGAATACTGTATCTTTGCTATACCAACTTCTGCACTTCTCTATTGCCTTTTACAGCATTACTAACGTTTCTTCCACCTTAAAACAGAATTGAAATGTGGGGAAGAAGACAACTATGTAAAAACTCCAGTTTTACTAAGCTTTTCTGCGAGCTCTGAGAAGGCCTGTTAGTCTAATCACACAAACTGCATGGGCAAATACCAAGCAAAACCAGAACAAAAATAATAAAAACAACAGCACACAAAAAGAGCCCCTAAATCCCCACAGTCTATTAAAACAATTAATAGAATTGTAGAAATCAAAAGACGAATTCACCAGAAAGCAATTAAAAGTACAAGCCTCCTTTTGCTTTCTACAATGCTTTCTAGAAGATTTGATTAATAGAAGATCTAGAAGTTCTGATTAATAATGCATAGTACACATGGAACTTCTTCATTAAAAAAACATAGAGTGAAGACAAAAGAGAGAATCTGCAAAACCTCAGTTAGGTTTTATCTCTGTGTAAGAAAGGAACGAATACAGCCCACCAGCCTGTACAGAACAAACACCTACAAAGAAAAATGGAGAAATTTACATTAGGGGCCTTTACATCAGAAGGATGCATATGACACATACAAGAATAAATCTTGAATTAGCAAGTTTCTCACTATCTGCAGAGCATCTTCATCTAGCTCTACCCAAGAAATGAAATATTTTTCTTTGACTATTTTTAAATATCTTCAGTCTGTCTTCAGGAAAACTATTACGTTTGTGATAAAGCTTACTACTTTTAATATTACTAGAACTCATTGAGAAGTTGAGGTAATAACTTCAGTCTGTAACATTTTTATGTGATACACATATATACACACATACTTTTCATCTACAGATGAATCAAAATTTGTGTGTTATGTATGTTACTAGCTGATGAGAAAACATCTGACAGCAGTATTGGAACATAACGGCAAAGCTGAAAGAAATACTGAACGGGTAACACCAACTGAAACTTTGCTCTAAGCAGAGAAAATGTTCCAGATGTGATGAAAATTACTACCTACAAAAAGATACATGATAGTTATCCGACTTGCTGAGAAACACCTGTTCTAGTTTTCACCTGAAAGAACAATTACTTTTTTAGTTATCTTGTAAAGGTAAATCTCTGAATGGGAATCAGCAGAATACATCAAGCAAACAGACTGTAACAATTCGCCCTTAAGCCAAAGGCTGACCACCCACTCTATGGGTAATGGTGATTACAATACAGCTATGTTGGTTCCAGTTTACAACCATCAAGGCAAGTGGAAAGCAGAGCACGAATAATCACTGTTCAAAACTCAGGTACCCAACAGAAAATGATCAAATTATTAACATTAAGAAGCAGGCATGCCTCTTATAAGAGAGGGCATATTGTAACTTGAAAATTTTTTCATCATGCAAGTTACATGTTCGCAAGAAAGGACTTCTTTCCCAACCAAAATCAGCAGTGCAAGGTAGGTGTTCTTTGACTTTGCATGTGATCAACAAATTACAGCTTGTATCCCTAAAGACACAAATTGATATGATTTTTTGAAGAGCTGATTCTGAAATAAACCAATACTCAATAGTACCATCCATCTTGCACTGTTCTTCTAGCAGGCACACGAAGATCACCCTGGGGCTGTTAGAGGCCTATGTAAGCATCCCCTTTGGGGATTCTATACACAAACATGGCTGACGAAATGATCTCCACACATTTTCTCCAACCTGAATCAATTCCCCAAGCTTAGTATTACATTAGCAGCAAATTAGTGGGTTTGTATTTATTGCAGAGAATATAAAAAGGTTCAATTCAAATAACTACGATTTTGCACCCTGAATTGCAATGTTTCATTATCATATGCACATCGTTTCCCAACTCAGGGCTGCAACTTCAGTTCATCTTCATTTTCTACAAATAATTTGTACCACAGTGTTTACCAATATCTCCAAAGTATAGGTGACTGAGTGGAATATAAATACAAATGCTGTTTCAGATCTCAGCTCTGCTCTTTGCCATTTGTTGAACTTATGCCATTTTAAAATATTTGACTCTCACACTCTTCCTTCTGCTTTTTCCTGTACCGTGAACAGATAAATAAAGGAAACAGGCTCGTTATTACAGAAGGGAAACAAATTCCTTGAAAAGCAATCCACAAAGTGAAGGGGGAGGAAAACCAAAAAAACAACAATTAATGCTACAGTAGATTTTCATCAGTTTGATATATTTCCAAGTGATGAAAATATGAAATTTGTCATTTTAAGCTTTTTGTACTGTATTGAAAATGTTTGCTTGTTCTTGCTTCAATAATTAAACAAGTACGCTAAGACACTTCAAATAAGTTTTGCTCTCTTGTGTCTTAGCGACATGAAGTTAAGGTTAAGAATTTTTATTTGTAACACGCAACTACAAAATGAAAGAAATTTGAATAAATAAAAAATCATTTTTTAAGTGTCAATAAAAAGTAATGGACCATCAGTCTTAAGTCTCTATTATTAACCATGAGGCTCACTAAACATGAGCTTCCTCACTCCACTAGCATGTCTTTATTCCATATACAAAAATTCTTCATTTACATTACAGATATCCTCCTACATTTGGAGGATCCAATCTTCTCATGCTGAAACTGCTGGTTGTGTCTGCCAACAGTTTTGTGGCACAGATTTTGATAGAAAGAAAATCTGAACAAGTGTTATTACAAAGGTAGGAATACCAGTTATCACCACCTTTGGCAACTCAAGGGCTCTCTCAAGTCTGACTTCAAGTAGTCATCCATGTGTTATAATGTTCTTCTAGGAGCACTAAGACCTAGCAATGCCGAATTGGTTTGCTGAACTTATTCCTGTACAGTAGCATATCTGCTGTAACTCGTTTTCTGTATTTCACTTTGATAAATGGACTAAAATATATCGACTGAAAATTACTTTAAAAGAAGAGCTTAGCAGGTAAATGCACAACATCTTGGATTGATAGCTCATTAGTGGAATATAATAACCTTTTCCAGTTCACTTACAGTGACAGAGGGACATCAGCTTCATAGGCAACCTCAGTATTAGGTTTAAAGACAATTTCAGATATGCTTACGTGGAAGTTACATAATCCCCCGCCATTGCTTTTTCCCTTCCTTCCCCCCCACCCAACTTCAACTACTTTGTTACTCCTGTTACATGAAAGCCTGGCAGCAATGATGACATCAGGAAAAAACAAATCTTAACCTCCAGGTACTAGAATCAAAATTCTAAATGATAAAAACAGATGCAAACAACTATTCAATTCTTTTGATTGATGGCAATCCTTTAACTTAAGAGATCTCTGGAAGGAAGGAAATAGCAATCTGTAACACAGATATCTTAGTCTGGTTTCTTTTCTGAGAAAAAGAATGAGTTTAAAATAGATAACATTACAACACAGTTGCAAATTCCTTGAGAATACACTCGTAATAAAACATTCTTAGTAAAAGTTTATGGCCAAACTCATTTCTAATGATCTATTTAAAAGACAAAACAACATGTATGAGTGCAAATAAAACCAATTTGCAGTATAACACACAGGATTCCATTACAAGGCTTTTCCTTGTATGCTTGGGTACCAGCAGTAAGAAACATTTGGTAAGAAGAAAAAAACGTATCTTCTGAGACCAATAATAAAGAACTCTGCAGACACAAAGCCACACACACCTGTTGCCATGTGGCTTTTTGCAAAAGCCACACTGCTTGCTGGGCACCCAAACATGTTTACTTTCACTAGCAGAGGTATGTTCCAAGCCTTCCCGTTTAACAGTTGAAATGTTATCTGGAATAAACAGTGGAGGTTCATCAAGTGAAAGACTTCTGCTACTTCTTCTCTGGCGAGGCTGAAGATTCTTATCAATTCTTTTTGATTTTTTTTCTTTATCATCCTCCTTCAGATGTTCTACCATAGAGGCATCTTTTGCCTCTGACTCCTCCTTTGTGGAGCTATTTGTTTTTAGCACAGTTGTAAGTTGTTTCTGGGCTTGCTTCTGACCAAGATTTGAAATATGGCCTGATACTGGGTGCACAGAGTGGTGAGTATCTTTAGAACAGCTTTGTTGTGTAGCAGATTTGTCAATTGCTCTCTGAACTGATGACTTCTGTCCTTGCCCAGAAGTCTGGACTCGGGGTATTTTCTTCAGCACTGTATTGATCTGCTTTTTTACTGTGGTCCCTGAAAGACAACTCTTGGTTTTCAAACCAAGATCGGATTGTTTCTTCCTAATTTTAACAGGGTTGTTTGGATGCTGATGACTCTCTTGCTCATCTGCATTCCGCTTCAGACTTGCTGGAGATGGACTGTGAAGACCTGAAACAGCAATACCAGCTCGAGTTCTTGAATTCCTTGTATCCTGTTGCACTGTACCTGATTTCTGTCGAGTACCTGCAGTCAGATTTTGCTTATTCTGTACTGCAGATTTACTATGCCGAAGCCTAATGTTCTTTTCACATTTTGAAGGAACGCTAATTTGTTTATCATCATCCTGAACTTTTGAGGTCTCAGGGCCTTCTACTTTAGTACTGCTGATCTGCTGCTGTACATCTTGGCTTGCATGGTCAAGAACAGTGCTTTCTAAAATGCTATTTCCTGGGTGAGCAGAAGTAAGCTCCTCACTTTTCAAGTCTTTATTATCAAACTCTGTACTGTCCAGTAATTCCTCTGATGAACTTACAGTTTTCTCCACTCCCTTGCCATCATCTACAGGCTCTGTTACACTTTCTTTTACTGACAATGTATTTTCATCAGGAAATTCCACACTATGGGAATCTAATCTACATTCAACCCCCTCTTCTAAAGAGCCAGACAAATTTGGAAAGGTCTCATAAATTTCACTTGGATTCACACAAACACTAGATGGATCATTAGTTTCTCCAGTTATCCCACTTTGATCATGTTCTTCTGTTATCTTCTCCAATTCCTCTGCTTTATTTTCAGTCTTTTCTTCTGCAGAAGTTTCAGAGCCCATTGAATCGATCACATCATTTGCTTCATTTTTAGCAATTTCAGTATCTGCAGATGCTGAACAAACTGAATCAACATGCCCAGACTCAGTCTTTGTTGCAACCTCTGTTATTTCCTTTGTTTCTCCAGGAGGAGTACAAGCTCCTGGTAACTCAGAACAACTTAACTCTTGGGATATTTCTTCAACTTTTGCCTGCTCAGGGGTTTCGGACTTTACTTCATTCACCTCTTCAGGACCAGGAAGAGGCTTTGTATTACTTTGGGAAGCAGTTACTGCTGCTGCTCCTTCTGTCTGTCCTGATCGTCTTGTACTACGCCTAACTTCTTTAGGATGTTCTGCTTTCACAGGTGTGGCAACATCTGCCTCTTTAGCTGGACTTTTCTCTTGTTGTTTCTGTCCTGTTTTGGGGGCAGATCCACTTTTTACAGACGATTTCTTGGTACTGACAGGAGGTGCAACATTTGAACGCTTGGCCAGTGTGCTCTGTCGCAAACTCCGTACCGGTTCTATGAAGGTAAAGAGAAAGTGTCTTAGCTATACTGTGTACTCCTATTTGCAAACACAAGGCTAATCTAGAATAGAAGTGATTGAGCCTAATTTACCTTACTGGACACAAAAAGAATTTTGTTAATTAAACTTAATGAAAATTAAAAAAACACAGTTTGAATGGAAAAAATTTGTTACTTTTATGACTACTAAAGCTCTGAACAGCATATGAAAAGAACAGAAGTACCTCTGGTGATAAAAAGACAAAACCCACTCTACTTTTCCAGCACTCAACCTTTTCTACTCTTTCTACTTTAAGTAAAAATTGCATAAAGTTATATTGTGATAAATATAAATGTGAATTTTACAAAGTTTTTAGAGAACACAGTATATGAATCTGAAATCCAGTCACACTCTCACTTAAAGACATCTTTTACAATAATCAATAAGCAATAATCTAAGTAATAATCAAATTTAAGTGCATTTTAAAAGTGTATTCATCAGCTTTGTAACAGAGTCTCTTCCTTAAATTCTGATTTCCCTATTAATTTTATCTTAACTCAGCCTACTCATTGGGGACAAAGTAGAGCTGTCAATAACTCCACGTGTTCAACAAGTTTTAAAAAGCCCTTATTATAAACAATTAGCTATCACACAATTTAAATATGTGAAATAACTATTAAGCATATTAAGATATCCATATGAAAGACTTTAGAAGTGCAATTACTGTAACTTTAAAACAAAAAGATTACACACAAATCAGAACAAACAATTAAATTTTTAATTGGAAATAAAGAGCCATGCTAACCTAATTTTCCAATACTGCTTGAAAACACAACGTGGCTTTGTTAAAGAACCACAGTGCTAATCTGATTTAGGTAAAGGGAACAAAATTTCAAAAACATGTTTGAGAACCACAGGCCATAAGGAAGAACATTTGTTATAGAGGAATTCAGATTGAATAGCACTCCACTGATGCCAAACTCTAGCTCCAGTTTATAAAAAAACGTAAAAAGGAAGCGCCTGTACTCCACACAACCAAATACTAAAAAATACTTAGCATTTATGATTATTAGGAAGGGATTATAAAAGTTTAGTTGATCTTGAATGTGCAAAAACATACATCACATATTGAGTGATCACCTTGTGCCATTAAACGTGGTGACTTTCTTGGTGATGCGACCGATGTTTCTTCTAAACGACTCCTCAAATTCCTGTTCGGTAAAGTTAACTCATCTTCATCGATGGTGTCATTTCCACTCTCTTTAACTCCCTCTTCATCCATAATATCATCAAGACCAATAACTGGAAAAACAAACAAACAAGAAAGATCCTAAAACTTAAAATGAACAAAAAGTGTTGCAACTGTAAGGGTGAGTAAGGGTGGGGAAGAAACAGGGAAAAATAAATAAATTGGCCATCTAAAAACAAACAAAAGGAAAAAAAATGAAGAAAGGCAGGACAGAAAAGTCCCACGTGAGGCAGTTTCAGTGTAGAAGAAGCTATCACCCAAAGCTTAAAATTTCTGTAGATAGTCCTTACAGCTTTTTGGTGGACTCACTTTTTTATTGGTTTTGGTTTTTTGTTTTTATTTTGGCACAAGAAGGTCCACGGTCTTAGAGGATCAGCTGTCCCTCACTGCCCCTTCCCACCTAAGAAAAAGTGAAGAAAGGTAAACAGTAGAAAGAGCTGATCCAGAAGAGCAATGAGTATAAAAATCAGTTTTCTCATAAGACACAATTTTAAAACTGGAAGTCCCACCCACCTCACATATCTCCATCTGCAACCCGTTTTTGGAAGGGCATGGAGTGCAGCATGCACTAGTCTCCCAGCCAGAGTCAGAGAACATTGTCGAATTCCTATCCTCCACTAACCTGAGAAGGATCCCAGAGGTTGCTCCTGAAAATAGGTTTCCTAAGAGGCAGTCAGGCCACTGTACCAGCCATTCTCCTCACTTTCTCTAAGTTTGGTTCTGCAATGGTAGCCTCTCCTATCCCAAGATCCTATGTGTGATTAATGAATCCTGGTCCCTGTAGGATGCGAAATTTGTGAGATCAGGCCAAACACCCAAGTGATTTTATAAAACATGTAGAAGGGTCTGACAAATACAACACAGACTCCAAACAACCAAGTAAGCCTATTCTTCACTATCCCAGCACCAACTCTAGCATTTTTAAGGCAAACTAACTTACACAACAGAAATAAGATCTCTAAAAATTTCTAACAATTATTTTCTTAAATTTGCTTTAATATATTCATCTTAGAAATCAAAACAAGGTAATAAAAATTAAAAATTGTTAGAATCTTCAGCTTGCCTCTGAAAACCTGTCAATTTCTGCTTCAACTCCGATGTTTTCACAACTTAAATAGAAATTCTCTCGTGAAGCCACTGTAATAATGAGCATAGAGTAACAAAAAACAGGAGTTGTAAGACACTGCTAAAGCCAAGCAGTGATGAATAATCAAGTCTATCTAGACTGTCATTCAACCCACAGTCACATGACAGAGATTTTACAAAAAGCACCCGTTAAAGGTCAACTATTAGAAAGATTTTAAACAGCCTCAAAGTAAGGCTGAGCTTGGCACCAGGTGAACTTCATTCTGGTCCTCTGTACTTAGACAGCTGTCAGGAGCTGAAAGCTAGGAGTTTCTTCAGCTAACAACTTACTGTCACTCATTTTATTTTAACCATATTATTTAGTTACTGCATTGTATGCCCCAGTTAGAGGAAATGTGTATTTCTGGCAATTACTGGCAGCTTTCTCTTTCCAATCCACAGAGCTATCTTTATGGGTGTATTTGTACATAGATATCACACACCAGCTGCACAGGACTGATAAATCTAGTGTCAGTCCACTCATCCAAATGTTTCTTCATCACTTATTTGCTACAAGCTACATAATGGGGAAAATATGACACTAATTGCCCTGCCAGAATTTATTTTCCCCTAAATATGCAATGCTGGCCTTTGTCCAACACAGGACATTGAACAAGATGGATCCTAATCCTAACTCAGGCCACCCTTCCTGTGGCTTCCTGAAAGGTTACGTGATTACACCCTCCTGACAGCTCCGCACTTTGGTGTGAGCTGACTTATTGCAACAGCGATCCTACAGAACATGCAGCTGGTGTTAGGGAACAGCCTGTGACAAAGGAGACCCTTATGACTCTTTGGTGTAGAACTACACTAACTACTGAAGATAACACGAAGAATAAAAACTACTCAGACAACTTCTGAAACAGTTCTGGAGTTGATTTCACAGATCATTAAAGCCTCGGGCTTTACATGTTCTTGCACAAGTTAATTCATTTACACACCCTTCATTAACACAAGGGACACATTCAGTCTACTATTGACAGACAGTTTGAAATATCAGAATTAAAGTATTTTCATACTTACAAGACTCTGTGCTGTAGCTTTAATTTTATGGATGAATTTGAAGCACAGAATCTTGTTTATTTCAAACGACCTGAGCTACAACTCAGCTATTACAGCCACATGAGGCGGGATGAGGAGAAGTCAACACAGAACCCTGCTGGGAAAGGAAAAAGTGACAAGGAATAGTAATAGATACAGAGAAGGAGACTGGAAAATTGAATTATGAAAGGGAAATGGATGTAGAGATAGGAATTTGGAATGACAAAACCACCAAAAGCAGAAACAGACAGAAATAAAACAACAGAAAGAGATACGGATGATGTTAGCAATAAATATTTATAGAAATTACGACAGAGGCATAAGTGATAAATAATCATATAGGAGGAAGGGGAAAAAAACATCAAAACTGCATACAACTGAAAAAGCTGCAAAGAAGGAAAATACATAGAGAGAGACTGTGACCTATATCTTCATGCGTATACAAATACACACGCTTGAAGAAGCACCACTGGCTATCACCTTCATATATTGAGTCTGTTATCTGCAAAGTATTTAAATTTCCAGACTACTGTCTCACTTTTCATACATGTCAAGCAATAACAGAAGAACACATTAAAAATATTTGCAATTTTAAAGCAGAATTTTCCATGTGTTAAAACTGTGACAAATTTTTATTTCTTCATTGATATATAATTGAGGAAAACAAGCCTTACTTGTTGGAGGAAGGGGAGGGAAGGAGAAGAAAATACCTAAAATATTATCAAAATCTTTTAAATGTATGTATGTTATTAACATATGTCTTCCCTTGATTATCTTTAGCCAAAGTTATACAAAGATATTCAGATTTTTGACACACTGCTCAAGGTAAATTTCAAGTGTAGAACTAAAGCTCTCCTGTAGATATCAGCTCTGGTTTTCTTTTGCTTAGCTATCCAGATGGAATAACATTCCACTATTTCTGCTCTGTACTGTTGTGCTAAAGATCCAACCTCCTTCCATTCACAGAACTGATCCAAAGAAACAACTAAGTCTTCAGAAGAACATACAGTGGGGAAAACTGGTAGTTTGTTACCTACAGACAAAAAGCATGCAAAATAAACATTTTCCATGTTGTCAGTATGACAGCAATATAACAAATTTAAATTTTATACAGAAAGGTTACTACCTTGGTCACAAGACACTGTGCAACTGTTCACAGGGACAGCTTGGAGGAAGGAAGGCAGAAAGAGGTAAGAATACTGAGAAACCATAAAGCATTTGGGGTTGCAATCGAGAAGTTATATTCAAAATCACTTCATAAGCAGGTAGAAAAAAATAGATGTACATTTGATTTTAGTGAAATGAGCATCAAGTGCCTAAAACAGAAAACAGCTACAAAAAAAAAAATGTTTTTATAGTCAGAAAAATCATTTTGGCTCCAAAGATTCAGTAGATGATCACAGTTGTAGCAGAGGTAATGCTGCTTTCAACAGTACTCATGAACACATAGGGTAAAACTGGGAAGAACAGACTGCACTCAGGGGAAACCCTTTTCAAGAAGCAATCTAGAAGCACAGGAAAAAAAACGCAATTTAAAAGACGTCCCCAACAGTCTTTGTACACTCTCTTATAGGGCCAGTCCTCCTCATCATTTATTAAAAATATCTGATTGGATAAATATAAACTGGTAAAAGTTTAATTTTGCTACGAAATCCAGAAACATCTCTAGATGATACGCAATTCAAATGCCATACCATCTACTACACATATAATAAAATCAAACTGCTCCAGTAAATAACAACCTGAAAAGCTACAGAATTTACGATAGCTGAGAAATGCCCAGTTAGTATGATTCCTGCTTACTTAGTTTGATTTTGGCATATATATATGCATGTGTGCATATATATATATATACACACACACACAGACACAAATATACTGAATAAAACAAGGGAAGAGGAAAATCCCAAATCTGGGGCTGTTGACCAGGAGTCAGACAACTCTCCGCAGCTTGGTGGCAAATCACCACATGATTTGTGGTGAAGGAAACCATATGATCTCAGCTATCAAGTGTTCCAGCCTGACCTGCCATGCTCACAAACTTATAAAATTAGTGCATAAATTTCCAGCATGCCTTACAGCAAGAAATAACAGAACAAAACAGAACACCCCCCCATCATTAAGGTACCAAGTCTGAAAAAAAGGGTTGCTCTAAAGAGTTAAGTCATATTCATAACTTCACATTTTCCATTTCTGATTAAAGAAAAAGGATCAGAAGGAAAAGCAAAACAAACAAAGAACAAAAAATATGCACACATACCACCCAAACATCAAAGATAGCCAGGAGCTATTCCACATAATTTACCTGTGTTGATTACACAGCTCTTTGGAGAACAAACATCTTACCAAACTGATGAACGGAAACACAGAGACACCTCAAACATGATATAGGACACCTCTGAGTATTTCAAAATCTTGTGTTTCATTTAATTTTTGAAAGCCTCGTTTTGTCAAATTCTGTCTTTTATCTGGCAAACACAGTAGTTGCACCAACTTCCACTAGGTCTCACTGCCAATACCTACCTCAGGACAGTAAATGGCTTCCATTACTGTTAAGCTCCTGAGATCTGCAAATAGGTTGCGCCTTGCATCATTGAAATAACAGAAGACTTCCTTGCTGCTCATGTAGTGCAGCTATCTGCACCATCTAATCCCACAAACCAGCAACCCAACCACATCTTCACAGTTTAGCAGTCACTTCTCACAAACACATCCTAAAAGGATTTCAGCATAACAGCTGTTAATTTGACCCATACCCTCTCCAGCTTGGGAAAAAGTCATGAAAAGTTACTTCCATCTCTCCTCAAAGACATTAACAGATCTGGAAAGGATTTTGTCTTCTCTAAACATCTAACTGTTCAGTCAAAGCTGATCGAGACAACCCCATTCTATTACTCAGTGGCAATTACAGAGCAAGCTCAGAGCAGACAGATCAATAAGGTCATCTAACAAAAAAAAACAGATCCAGCATAAAGCTGGATTCAGGCCAAGACACGAACATGAGACTGCTTTACTGGCACTGATACAGTTCCTCGTATCAACACACAGGCAACAGACATCTATTTTCATGCTCCTCGCTATTTGTCATATACCGGTACTGCCGACTATGATGCTACTATTTTCCCCATGACAATTACATGTAATCCAATTTACAAAGCAGTTTGTGCATTTTCTGTGGAAATGCCTCTAACCAGCAGTGATGGAAATCAAACTTCAACTCACAAAAGTCTATGCGGTTCTGTCATATAGACAAGTACCTAAACTGTTTAAGGGATGTAAACCAATTGCTACCAGTATCCATCACATCCAGTCAGATCATCGCCTTTGAAAGAGCTCAGCAGTAACAAAAAGCTTAGTTCATGGTGAATGGTGTGCAATATAAACCCTAATGCTGAGCGAGACAGATGCAATACTGATGAGTAATGACTTTGGGTTAGGCCTGTGAACAACGCTCATCAAGAACTTCCGTCAACCCAACAGTAAGAGAAAGGGCAGAACACAGGCCCACAGGTGAAACCAAGTTAAGAGCCAGAAGAAAGCAGGGGTTCTTACAACTGATGTAGCTGAGAGCCAAAAAGCTCTAACCTCCAAAGTAGAGCACAGAAAAGGCTGTTAGTTCTGAGAAATTTGATATACTGCTATGCAGGCCTTACTCCAGTCCTTCTCAAAGCTCCTGCCACAGAAATGTACCCATTCGCACATAAAAATCTCATGTTTAAAGACTCAGAATCAAAAAATCATCTAGGTTGGAAAAGCCTTCAAGATCAGCTAGTCCAACCATCATTCTGACCTACAAGGCCCATCACTAAACCATGTCCCTTACTGCCATGTCCACACATCTCTTGATACCTCCCAGGATGGGGACTCCACCACTTCCCTGAGCAGACCGTTCCAATGCTTGGCTACCCTTTGCACGAAGAAATTATTCCTAATGTCCAATCCAAACCTCCCCTGGCACAACTTGAGACCATTTCCTTGTATTCAATTTAAATCCTATCACTTGCCACCTGAGAAAAGAGAGACCAACACTGCAACCTCCTTCCAGGTAGTTGTGGAGAGCGATGAGGTCTCCCCTGAGCCTCCTCTTCTCCAGACTAGACAACCCCAATTCCCTCAGCCACTCCTCTTAACTCCTCTTTTCTAGTCTCTTCCCCAGCTTCATTGTTCGTTTTCCACACCCACTCAAGCAACTCAATATCCCCCTTGTAGTTAAGTGGTGCAAGGTCTTCTGGTTGAAGTCAGCATCTTGCTTTGTGCACAGGTTTACAAATACTCTTGAACTCTTTGCTCAAAAGAAGCTTCCACTTAAGTATTAGTGAGCCATGCATGCACTCTGCTCCTTCAATTTACCTGTCAGATCTAATTCCACTTTAGCCGAATCACCTCAGTCCAACTATTTATACTTTTCTCTCTTCAGCTTACCCACAGAAGAAGAACATAACATGAAATTTTCACAGCAAAAGAGCACAAAGAAATTTTCACCACTTTAAAAACTGGACAAAACTGGACATTTCAGCTATTCATGGACCAGCAACCATGCTAAACCTGTCCTTTGCTGGCCTTCTGAGCTGATTTTCAAGAGGATTTTGCTCCATTCTTAAACTGTTCCATGGTCTTGATAAGGGTTTTGCAAGATACTGTTTGTAGGTCTAAAATAAATAGCAAAAAAAAAATTCTGCCTCTGAAAAAAAAAAAAAAGGTTTATCTTCGGGAGTCCAAACAACTGCAGTTCCCTGCAGACTTGACAGTAAGAAACTCAGCCATCTAACATTTCAGCTTTAAAAATAAATAAATCAAACAAACAAACAAAAAAAAAAAGAAAAATAGAACGCCACCACAGACTTCCTCCCCCATCCCCCTCAAAAAAAACATTATTTCCTAGGTTGTGCCCAGGTTAACAGCTTCTTTTGTAAGGTTTTACTACACATTTGTTGTTACCAATTTATCCTAAGAAAAAGATAAAAGGGCTAACAACTAACCATTCAGTAACCATACTGCTTAATGCACCACAGATTAAATTCATGTTAATATCCTACAAAAAGGAGGAAAAAAACACCAAAAAAATGAATAATAATATAGCAAACTACACTCTGTATGAAACACCAAAGATGTTACAGATCTAAGGACACAAGCAAGGCAAGTTTTGTGGGGAGAACTGTGGCATTTTCTTTCCTTCTCTTCTCCAGACAAAATGATACTGGAGCAGAGAGGAGCTTTCATGCACACATTTTGGAAATATCAGCCTTTCTATTGTCAGTTCTTACAAAGGGCATTACCATCTTCCGTGACTGCATTCTTACCAGCAGACTCTTTAAGTTGCTTTAGATCACCAACTCTCACACAAATCAAATAAATCATGAGGAACAAGGACAAAGAAACATTGCTTCAAACTGATAACTGTTATTCTCAACTGAAAAAAAAAAATCAGAAAAATATTGGGGCCCTACCATCTCAGAATAAAGACAAGACCTTAACAAGACCTATAAAGAACAAGCAACAGCAAGAACATGGCACATCCTTTTGGATCACTACGACATCAATTGCAAATTGCATGTTTTTATTTACTTACTGAAACATGGTTTTAGTCTTGCTTTCAGATTTAAAATAAATAAATAAATAAAATTCAAAAACTCAGCGGAAGTTATATCAGTTTTGATTCTCTGAGCCTATATGCAGCCTGAAGTAATAGCCACAATTAACGAGCTTGCTCATTTATTTTAATGGACAGAAAGTTTAAAAATTAATTTTAAAAAGTTAAATGTGATTATTTAAATATCAATACTATTAACTATTCCACGGATCACTTTTAAGAGAAATATCCAGCTAGTTCGCCAAAAAGCCCCCAAATGTCTCCCTGTAACTTCTAAAATATCCAGCTGTACCCTATGAGTTAATTCAAAAATTTTAAATGCAGTATAGGTTTACAGAAGGATACACAGCTGTGACTCTGTGAAACAAGAATTCACATCACTGTTTTACTGGATGGAAATAAACAGAGAGGAGGATTGGTTTAGCTGTGTACACTGCAGTCGTATGCACATTAAGACTGATACAATTTTGTTTGGTAGGTTAAAGACAAAGTTTAAGCATAGGGACTACTGCAAGAATAAACAAGTACAATAAAGATGGCCTCAAACCATATTGTATTAAGCAGCAAAAAGATCAAATATCTTGGTTTCTGAAGCTCACTTTGTCATTGCCCTAATCAGTAGCATCTTTGATTTACAATTTTCCACGCCAAAATACCACTTGATTTAACAAAGGTAAGAATTTAGTCTGTTAGTAGAAACAAACATAATATACTATGAAATTGTCAAGATTTTCAGAAACAGTTCATAAAAGTTACCAGAAAAAAAATGAAATGCTGATATAAGTTATTTGCACTAATCTATAACACGTTTCAGTAATGAACCCTTTTTTTTTAAAACTTCCTGTCAAAACCAAACAAAATAACCCTACTAAGCAAGGGGTATATTTTTATCTGTTACAGTAAATTCAGAGTAATTATTCCAACTATTCACAATATACATAACTTAGGAACTGGATTATGGTTTTGTTCCCCACCCACCCCCATCTTCCAAAACTGCTCCACAACTCCTAACATGATTTTTATTTAAAAACTTCGTTCTAAATCAGTTCCAACTCAGGTGTTTCCAAACAATAAAAAAGAATTGTTTGAAGCCAAACAGAGCAAAACACCCAGTATCAACGCTAGAACTCCTCGCACTAACAGAGTAACCCTGAGGTCAGAGCAGTAACATAAAAGCTGTATACCTCAAACACTCCTCTTGGTAATCCTGCACCATTAAATTTTTGAAGACAACTAACAATTTCACTAACCAGGCATGGTTCTTATGCTAAAGAAATCAAACTTTAATTGGGAATAATTTACACATATTCAAGTCAAAGCCTAGATTAATTTTGACCCAGATTAGGAGCTTTCCCCTGTTGTTACATGACCAAGTTAAAAAGAACTGCATGTTTTACATGCCAAGCATGTAAGCAGCACAACAAAAGGGGCAGGAAAAAAGAGACAGAAATCCCAAATTATTATTTCTACATTATGAAAAAGGTTTGGCACTAGAGTATCAATGTATTTTAAATTGTAATCTTAAAAAATTATAAGATTTACCTGTTGAACAAGGCATCTGGAAATTGGGATCATTGCTATCCAAAACAGGCAAACAGAACTGGGCACTTGCAGATCCTAGCATAGGATCCTTATCGCTGAGCATGTTCTTCAGCGAATCCTCTAAGACATTTTGACTTGTACTAAAATCCTCACAGACTTCATTCTCCAGGTTGGATCCTAGAAATAGGGCATCATCTAAGTGTTCAGTAGGAATTAAATGGTTAAATGTATCAACTATATCCATGAAGACTCCTGTGTGTCTTTCAACCCTATAGAAAGACAAGAAAAATACCATAAGAAAATAAGCTACAAATAGGAAAAAAAAGAAAAAGAAAAAGGAAAAAAAAAAGATACAAGAAAAAAAGAAAAAAGCACCTAAGAAACCAGCAAATTGTTTTGGTTGTTTTGTTTAATAAAGAATGCTTAAGGTATTTTAGACTTGTAAAAAAAATAAAAAATAAATCTGCTTATGGCTTAGTATGACCCATTGCATATCTAAAATCATTTCTCTTTCTAACTGACTGCCTTTACAAGAACTTGCATGCTAAGTTACTAACATAAGCTCCTCCATCAACATCAGTGTCGCCACTTCTGCAGAGCATGTACAACAAGGTTTAAGTGAAACATTTCCTTTCTAAAATTTGTTTGAACCTTAACCAGCCCAGGTGCAGGGGGTGGTGCGGAAATCAGCAAGCACAGAGCAGTGGCACTGCAAGGGCGCATCTTTCTTCACCTTTACGTATGAAACCGCGGTCAGCAGAGCAGAGGAAGCTCAGGAGCCTGCATACTGGGCCCCAAACTGAGAAGGATTATATTTCTGTCCATGCAATTCATGGCAAGTAACTATTTTTAAGCAGTAGAGTCTTACCCCTACTTTTCACCTATGATTATATCCAATAAAATTATGAAGTTTTATGTGGAAGTTTGACCCCAACTGTATATGCGAATTCTGTCAGATGGCTTCAAAAGAGACAGAATCCTTCTATAAGTTTCAGTTTTGAAGAAGCTTAAGACTTAAGGAACTGCAGCCAAAGGCAGCACCTACATTTCTCAAGAAATTCACCATTTCCTACATCACTTTGTTGTGATGGAGTAGAAGCACAACTGTTTCAGCAGAGATTCAACTGATAAGAAAGCACAACTACACAACAGATGAAAAAAGTCAACAAAATGCTACTTCGGGGGTTTAGCATGACCATATATTTCAAGTGCAAAGAGATAATTATAATAAATATGGTAACTAAGATGCAAGGAAAATGAAGAAGCGTCTGGCATTATTTGGAGAGCCTAGGAGACCAGTTTTGGCACACACAAAGCTGTTCAGGCTTCTTGAAATGGGAAAAGGACACAAATTCTCTCCAGCTCCTTCCTCTATCAGCCACCTCCCACACACTAGACAGGATTTTATTTTTTGAATGAATGCACTAATTAAAGGAAAAGGAGAAAAGGGGGTTTTACAGCTTGTAGTGCCTGAATTAGTTTCTAGATTCCCATTCCAGCAACCTGCTGCTAGATGAGCCCGGTATCTACTTACGCTTACTACAGCAGTAAGTATGCTTTCTTAATACTTATTAACTGGATATTTCTGCTTTAATGATCAACAGGGGAAATCCTAGCCATACACATACTCAAACGCTTTGCCCCAATTTCAACCCTGTTCTCACAATTTAGTTTTGTGATTTCGCAAGTTTACATGAAGTACATACAAGCATGAAATTTTTTTTTTGTTGTTAAAAACATGGCAGTCTTTCTTCATTCTCCCATCTGGCAGTCCAGAAGGAAACAGTGGTCAGGTATATCACTGCAGAGCACGAAGTCTTTACGGTATCTACACACTAACCATGATGAAAACAGTGTAATACACAACATCCTACTGACTGAACAGTCAGCAAGAAGGAAAAATGAGGACAAATCAGGTGCCTTTACTTACATAGGTAACAGCCTTACAGGAGGAAGTATGTTATATTTGAATACTCCCTACAAGAAAATACAGACTTGTTTGTTATTAAGCAGTGCATCTGTGTGTGTAGCATGCCAACTAGCATCTATAGCAGCCCATATTCTTCTCCCCGTTCATAAAATAATATCCAAACTTGGCAACAAACAAAGTAGCAGGCTGTAACTGAGGAAGTGCTGTGCCCTTTTAAATAGTCTCTTCTATTAACCTTAGGCAATATAGCTACAACAATCTGATACTACACAGGATAAACTACAAGAGCTAGAGTAGCCCAGAGTAGGAAAATAATTGCAAATGCCACAATCCAGTACTTCAAAACAGCCTCCTGTAATGACCGTGTTTTCTTCATATTAGCATCATGCAAGCATGTGAGTCATAGGCACAGGACAAACTGATGGCAAACCTCGCCAGTGACATCGCAGATATAACACTCACAAATTACTGGAAGAATTTTTTTGTGCCTAACATTAAATATAAGGGGCATGGGGGGTAGGGAGCTTTGAATATACTTACAGTAATCTTTCTCAAGAGGGTTTTGTTTGTTTGTTTGTATAGGAGGGGAACCTTTATGTAATGCCTGTTACCAAAGCAGCACTATCCACTTCATGAAGAGCAGCTGCAAGTAACAAAAGCTCCGGCAGAACTGCAGCCCTTCATACATAGCAAGGCTGCTGACAGAATTAACCTCTCTTCAACAATGTGATTGGGGGGGGGGGGGCGGGGGGGAATACCTACAGTTTTGCAAGACCACCACACAGCCATCCAGAACACCAAATGCATTATTACAAAATAACTCAAAACACGCATGTAATGGCCTCAGCCATCTTCAGTTAATCACAGAATCATTAAGGTTGGAAGAGACCTCCAAGATCATCTGGTCCAACCATCCCCCTACCACCAATGTCACCCACTAAACCATGTCCCTAAGCACCACGTCCAACCTTTCCTTAAACACCCCCAGGGACGGTGACTCCACCACCTCCCTGGGCAACGCATTCCAATGCCTGACTGCTCTTTCTGAGAAGAAATGTCTCCTCATTTCCAACCTGAACCTCCCCTGGCCCAACTTGAGGCCATTCCCTCTAGTCCTATCACTAGTTGTCTGTGAGAAGAGGCTGACCCCCAGCTCCCCACACCTTCCTTTCAGGTAGTTGCAGAGGGCAATAAGGTCTCCCTCGAGCCTCCTCTTCTCCAGACTAAACAACCCCAGTTCCCTCAGCCGCTCCTCACAGGACTTGCTCCAGGCCCTTCACCAGCTTCGTAGCCCTTCTCTCGACACGCTCCAGGGCCTCGATGTCCTTCTTGTAGTGAGGGGCCCAAAACTGAACACAGTACTCGAGGTACAGCCTTGACATCTACCTAGTTATTAGAGAGAACTGGAAAAAAGTTGTTGTAAAGTTTGCTTCTGAAGCATGATTCTATGATCAAGTTCTATCCAAATTTTGTATCAAAAGATCCCTGTAGGTTATAACCAGTGAGGTTTCACATAAAAATCCGGCCATCACAAAACCTAGTAAGTTTAAAAAAATTGATGTTCTACAATTGTTAAAAGCTAGAGGGGCATCCGAGTAAAGTACTTGGGATGAAAGTTTTGCTTTACTTGGTTCAAGAACCTGATGTTCAATTCCTTGCATACCTTGTACCATACCAAGTTCAGAAGAAGTACTTTAGCATTACTAGATCAGCACAAGGCATAGGAACCACAGGGACTGACAATGAAAGGCAGACATACCTCTTGCTAGACAACAGATTTTTTAAAAGTGATTGCTACAAAAAATTACTTTCCCTCTTCCCTCCTCCACACAGGAAAGGAGTTATATTTAAAATATAAGCATATAAAATATAAATTCCTGTATTTCTAATGACTTGTTTAAAAGAAGTCTAGCTTATGAAAAATCCTCAGAGGTTATGCTTCAAAAAAAATACAGTACTTCCACAGAAAGTTAACAATATTTTCATATTATATTTATTCCTTCAAGTAGTACTATTAAGAACACCGGTCAGAAAAGTATACAAAAGGAACAGAGCTGTTTGGATAAATAGCTTCTTAGATATCAAAACAAACGTAAAAAGCTGGCAGTGCACTGCCACAGAGAAACCCAACAGCACGTACTGACAAAAACACAACTGCATTTTAGTACAATAGTACAACTGACAAAAGCAGCTTTCCAGCAAACCAGAGGGAAATTGCACCTTAATTGACATGAAATTAGCTGACTACACATACAATTAAAGGAATCCCTTTTCTGCGTGCTTTGGTAAATACTGTAACTAAAAGAGCATTCAGCATACCCAACGTCTGCCTTAGCTCACCAGAGCTGGGATGCCAGCACACCCCAGGAACCCCATGTCCCAAGAGCTACAACCCGACGTCCATCCACCAGCACTGCTCCAAGTACTGGCACTGCCCACAGGCAGCATTACTGCCATCGTCACTGCCATCCTCCTGCCCTCCTTGCACGTGGAACCGTAACAGGTACGCTCACAAACGCCTGACTGAAAGTTAATGAGGTTGCCATGAGTCTGTGCTTAAGTGTTGGCAGCTGTACTTGGTCTGACAACTTCTATGGGTATTACAGCTCCAAAAGCCACAGCCAAGACCCAGGCCCTCTGTAGTAACGGAGGTTCTAGCCAACGGAGCTCACGGCCTCAACACACCACGGGATAAAAAAGGAAACACCACTACTACACAATACACCGGCGGCACAGTCAGCGACAATGCTGGCCCTTTGCTACACTCACACCAATGCACCTTCTCCTCTGGTTCACACAGTTTGAAATCCCATCACCTAGGGCAGTCATCAAGGAATAAATGAACTGACAAAACATCTCTGACAGGACAATCAATTCTGATTTACGAGCATCTGAACTGTGATATAACCACGGAAATGTATTCAGAACTGTTAAAGAAAACATTAGTGTCCTTTCTAAAAGAAAAAATATACAAAGCTTGGATGGAACATGGTTTCCTGAGCTTTGGCCTTTGAGAATAATTAAATTTGGTCTCTTTCTAGGTCACCAGCCGCTCAAACAGGACACCGAAGACCTGCCTAACAGCAACATGTAACCAAAATAATGTATTTGTAACAACGATATTGCTGCATTGCAGGTACACTGACAAAGATATACACCAAAAACGTCAACCCATAAGTATCTATGTACCCACCTCTGTTCCTTAAATTCCCTATTATTTTAGCCCCTCATTTAAAACTGCCTATCTAACTCTTAATGGCTCTTGTTGTCCTCCTCTTACCCTAAAGTCTTCAGACACCAACTGACCCAAATCTTACCACCCTGTTACTAAAATCTCAGTAGTCTTGACATATCAAGCAATAAGCACATCCCAAAATCTATAATCTGAAGATGCATGCTGCACCCCTCGCTGACACACAGCAGATCCCCTACTCTTTGCTACCAGATTATTTGATGGAAGGTCAGACAGCTCAAGATTTTTCGTTATTAAACTTTGCTATCCGAAAGAATTACGTTCTACTACCAGAACTGCAACTCATTTCACTGAGCAGGAAGAAAAAGTACATTTCAAACAAAGGATTAAATTAGAAGACAAAGAAATGCGGAAGAGACAGAGATAAACCTTTTCCTAATCATACAAGATCAAATTATATCACACAAAATCAGATCTTTTGCACAGAAAAACCTTTCCTCAAAAACATGTTTCTCGTTCTCCCTCTACAGCTAGAAGAGGCACAAAAAAACTGCACTAGAAGTTGAAGTTGTGTTCTGTCACAAAAAATGACTTTACACTGTGATATCCTTCAAATTTATTTCATGAAGTAGACTGCTTTCCTATACTGGACCATCCCATCAGTGAATCCCCAAAAAGTTAATAATAATCACAGATTATACCTCTCTGTATCATTCAGAGAGTACACATCTCTCCATATGCCTCTAGAATTTGTAAGCTCACTAAGAAGAGACATTTCCCTGAAAAGAAAAAGCTAATGACAGATTATTTTTCCATGACTACTGCTATGTTCTTCAACTCTTTTCCACCCTCACATTGCTCAATAATTGTTTTAGGAATTTTCAGCATGGTCATTATATAAACATTAAGCTTTGTAATAGGTTACATCGATTATTTGTCAGTAGTCCCAGAGAGAATAATTTCATTTGTAACACTTGTTGAATTTTTCAGTACCTCTCTGATAATGATTAATTTGGAAACACATATTAGAATTAGTTTTTTCAAAACCAGTTAGATGCTTAATTGTGAAGCTTTGTGAGGTCTTCCACAGAAACGTAACATCTGCCACGTACACATATTGATACCATTCAGGTGCATGCCACAAGCAGTCCATACTTTTCATTTTGCTCTTATATAATGAACACTCACATCCAGTTTACTGGACTTTGGCATTTCTACTTCATAATGCTACCTTTAAAAAAAAAAAAAAACATTCCCTTACCCATCAACATTTCTGACACAATAGGCAAGACAATGAAAGATTACTATTTTCTACAAATAAATTCTCTTCCCTTAACATTTTTAAGACTTGGATTCAACAGTATTTAGGTTCCCCAGGAAAAACTAAAATTACAGAAAATGTGAAGAAAATTAAAGAATTACAGACTCATTAAACTAACAGCTAAAATAATTCCATACAGCATACACATGCTCAGCTCTTTGCACACGAGTAGCATTTAAGCCATGAGATAGAGCCAAGCTCTAAAAAGTTTCTAAGAAGAGGTCACGGAAGTATGGTAGATAATCACAAGTTTTTTGAGCTTTTGCTTTCTTAGACACACCTTAACAACTGCTTCCACACTGTGATAACTATACTGGATTAGATATAGACGGCATGGTTTGTACTTAGATGCCCTTCCATCCAGCTACGTAAAATTCGTGAGGATTTGCAAATGTAACATGGCCGTATAAAACAAATGGCCAAATAGCTAAAAATGATGGTTGAAACAAAAAATCTAGGTGTTTAGGACTCCATACTCATACGTCTAACCTTTAAATCAGAACCAAAGTTAGAAGTAGCAGCTTTGTGATGAAGCAAAAAGAGAGCTGACCACAGCTTTGTTGTGAGCTGTACACTAAGCGTGAAAACCAAAGTTAAATTATTCTAAGAAATCTTAAAATCCTGGATTTCAAGATCTCCCGTGCAGAATATTTCCCAAACCTTACCAGATGAATTTACTAAGCACAACAAATTGTAAATTGGGGTTGTCAGAGAGAAGCCATGTTTACAACCCTCGCACATAACCCTACAGTATTTCCCCAGTTTAGCAATACGAGCATCAACTTTTACAACAGCAAGCGTACAGAACTTACTTAACAGATTAACAGCCCCATAAAGGACAACACCACAACTATAATTTGTTTGCTACACTTGTCACCCCATGTCCCTGCGTTCCCAACCTTCATGCTCCATTCTGCACGCCATTTCCGTAGGTCACCCTACAATAAATAAAGTGCTCTTCTGCCAACCTCTTGTGCCATGGCCGTAACGTACCCCCACTTTACAGAAAGCACACTTGTTGTTACGTGAGCGGTAGCTCTTCTGAAGCCTAATAGGCATTAATTATTTAAATTCCAGTAGCAAGGAGGAAGCGTGGACAGACCGCCCCAGAAAGCCCATGTCACCCAAGGGCGGGATGGCAGTGCCACCAGGCCTCCCCTGGCTCCCCCAGCCTCTTGTGCCATGCCTCCCGCAGCGGGTACCCTACACAAGAGTTAACCACAGAACCCGTTGACGATGCGAAGTGTGAGGGACGGGAGGAGGAGCCCCACGCAGGCCAGGCCAATAGCAGGGTAACAGCTGGCTCCGAATCGCCGTTTGCTCCCCAGCCTTCGGGGCTGCTGGGGCCCGGGGCCGGCCGGGCGGAGCTGGGAGGCCGGGACGGAGCCCTGGGGAGGCTGGCGCGGAGCTCAGGCCTCGGCCGCGGCCTGCGCAAGGTCAGCGGGGTGCGTGCGGCTGTGCGAGGGGACCCGGCCCGGCCCCCGAGCCACGGCCCGGCCCCGCGGCCCGCTGCGGCCTCAAGGCCCGAGCCGCAGCGCCGGGCCCCGCTAGGCCCGGCCAGGCCAGGCCTCAGCCCCGGCCCCTCCAGGCGCTGCCCTGCCCTGCCCGGCCGCAGCGGGCCCGGCCGTGCTGCGGAGGCCGCGCGAGGCCCAGCGCCCCCGGCCCCCCTCGCCCGCGCCCCGCCGGCGGTGACTCACCCCGCTCCGCGCCGCGCCGCGCCGCCCGCCGACGAAGGGCCGCGGAGGCCGCGCCGAAAGGGAAGGCAGGGCTCGCGGGAGCGCGCACCGGCTTCCCCCGGCCCCGCTGCCCGCGCCCCCGCTGCCCGCTCCCGGCTCCGGCTCCTCCGCCTGGCGCCGCCGGCCGCGTGCCCGCTCCCCCCGTAGGCGCGCCCCCGCCGGGCCCGCCGCTCACGTGACCGCGCTGTTTACCGGGAGGCGGGCGCGGCGCCGCGCAGGCGCCCGGCCCCGTCAGGGCCCCGCCGCTCGGGGTGCTGGGTGCCGGCCCCCGCCCGCAGCACCCACGGCGGGGCTGGGGCCGAGACAGCGGGGCACGGCCCGGTGGTGGCCCACGGAGAGCTACGGGGCTCCGTTGGGGGCCGGACGGGGCGAGCCGGGCGCGCCGCCTGTGGGGTGGTGGTGGTCGGGGTGCTCGGATCATGGTGGTCCTGGTTCCTCAGATCACAGAATCACAGAATCATCTAGATTGGAAGAGACCTCCAAGATCACCAGTCCAACCTCTGACCTAACACTAACAAGTCCTTCACTAAACCGTATCACCAAGCTCTACATCTAAACGTCTTTTAAAGACGTCCAGGGATGGCGACTTAACCGCTTCCCTGGGCAGCCCGTTCCTTGGGAGGCTCTCATGCTGCCCCTCAGCACGCACATTTCTTCCCTGCGGCCTTGTTTTCGGGTAACTTTGTCCCCTCACACCATGTCTATGACATGTTCACGCAAATTCCCACCACAGGGGCTTTTATCAGGTCATCAGAGCCTGAAGTAATCCAGTCTCCACATAATGTCACCCAGGAAAAGGGCTGTTCTGCTGGTTTGCATTGTAACATTACATACATTTTTCTCCTTCAGCCTGATGATGAACAGTATCTGCAATCCTGACACTTTGTTCCACATACCATGTTTCAAATTGAATACCCCCCCACCCAAAAAAAATTGAGTATGAGTTTTAAAATAATAGATATCGTGAATGGCAATATATTAAACACTGTCTTTGCATATTAGTCTTAAAAATAGAATTATATTCAGGATGACAACGTATTAACACTGTCTTTGCATATTCCTCATTTTGCAGTGCAGTGCAAGCAACATCAGGACAAAATAAAAAGGCGAGGAAGTTGAAATGGGTTGGTTTTCCTTTGTTTCTTTTCTCAGTTCTGAGTCTTTGAAATGGATGTTCTTTTGTGGTTCTATAAAGGCTGAAATGCAGTAAATATTTATCTCACCACCATCACATTGAGAGAGGGGGCTTTAAACCTAAAGCACTGCAATACACTTCGTGTTTTCAGCCACTGCACAGACTAGTTGCAACAAGACAAAAACTTTTGTTGCTGACCACAGTTTTTAACCCAAACTTTTTTCTCTCTGTCCTTAAATCACCTTTATGCAAATCACCACAAGTTTGGTTTTTATCCTCTTTTATTTCTTTTCCTCTGCTTTTCCAGTTTTGAATATTCTCTCTCCAAGGCGGGCATCTCTTAAAAAGATTGCCTTCTTATGATGGCATAAAACTGAACTACTGAGTTGATGGTGCTCATTTCTCCAAAGGCTTTCAACAAGGTGCTAAGCCTCTGATATTTTCTTGAGATTATACTAAGAAATGAAATTACTGTCTGAAGTGAAATTAAGTTTATCACATTTGCGTCCGAACACATCGCATAGATTTTCCAGCATTCAAGCCTTCTGCCACAAGCACCAAGCAAAGGATTGCTAGTAATCTGGTTGTTGATCATTACCTTATTCAGTTCCTTCTTTACGCTTTCAAAAGGCACCTAACTCCTGTGGCTCATCTCAGTGTAAGAGAGTTCATATACTTCTCTGTGTGATGACCCACAGCATGCCAGTCCCTTTAGAATCATAGTGGCCTGTCATATATAGCGAATTGCTCACCTGTACCACCTATGTTGTGGTTTTATTTAACATCAAAAAATAAAGGAAAAAAAATTAAACCACTACAAAGGAAAATGTAATAGGTATTGCAGACAAGTTTGTATACAATGACATCGGATCAGCTACACACAGCTACAGCTACACCATCTGCTATCTTTCTTAGCGATGTTTTTATCGTGTCATCCCATTACACGAGATAGTTGGTAATATTCCAGATCTTGCAAGTTGTTTCCATTGGAAAGCAACCTATTTATTTTCAGAAAACAGTCTACTACTGCCCTAAACACAAGAGAAAGCAGCAGCAGAAGGCAGTTTCTTTGCCAATAGTTCCAAGTCTCTTTACAGCCATAACTCTTTCCAAGAGGTTCCTGAACGATTTTCCTTATAGCCTTCTCTTGCCTTCCATGTATTTTTTTTCAGTAAACAATACCTTTGCAAATATGGTATACACAGTCAAATTTCTTACTGGAATTAAACATGGTTTGCTTTTGAGTGTTAATTACTGCTCCATTTGTAGAAATGTTGAAAGGTGCTGGTGCTGGTGCTACATACGCTTAACTGGATAAAGAAGTTAGTGGATGTGGTTGCAAACTAACAAGTTTCTCCCATGCTCAAGGAAAATATCCAGTCAAAAGCCAAGATACAGTACAGCAGTAGCAGTAGGCCAATAACTGTTTAAACAAACTCTCACAATAACTTTTTTTTTTGTCTAGGCATATTTATTTGAATTTTCTCAAAGATATTTGATTTAAATTATTTTAAAGCCCAAGTGTTACACTAATTTTGTAACCTACATAACTTCTTAGAATGTTATGCAAAGCAGAATTAGACTTCTGAAAGAAATTTAAATACTAGAGCAGCAGTTGTATTCATCTTCCAAGTTTACAACACTAAATGAGCTTATTTTTTATGCCAGTATCCATATTCTGAAAAGTCATACATATTACATTTGCACCTCCTAATAATTATATAACAGCCTTTTATACTGCATTTGCCGTGATTTTTTCCCAATGTCAACAGCAAAGTATCTGTTCAAATTATCTAGGATTGGCAGGTATCAATAGTTTGGGAAGCTCCATGGTTAGTTCATTTGAAAGCTATTAGCTGTATATTTTCCCAAACTAGTATCCTTAACAAAATTTAAAATTTAAAATAAGAAATTTCACTGTTTGTCTGTTTTTTTCCAAAGGCAGAACAATAATAGCCAGTAACCTCCTGACATTTTCAAGTCCTATACTGAAAATGCACATCTTTTTATTAAGAATATATACATTTTAGAAAATTTTATTTTTTAATAAATAGATTTTGACACTATTTTTCCTCATTACCCACCCTTCCAATTTGTGCAGATTGTTGGATTAAACATGTCATACTTTGGAAAGCAGAAAATCATTCAGTTCCATGGAAAAAAATGTAAAAGGAACAGTTTTATTTAAAAATAACAATACAACTTAGTGAGCTAAGGTGAGGTTCTGAAGAAAAGGATGTTTAGTCATTGATTATATGACTACAGGTAGGTTTTTGTGGGGATATGAAATATACAGATAATACAAGCTATTTATTACAACCTACTCAGTTGAATACTTAAATAATTGAATTAAAGACTGAAAGACATTTCATCCCCGAAGATGAGATTGAGTTGCAGTTATTGGCAGAGATTGGTGTATGCCAGGAAAAAAAAAAAAAAAGCCTTGAATGAAAACAGACTACAACAGCTCACATAAAACTGACTTAATTCACAAACAAGTTTGGGCAGTTGCCTATGGAATTGCTGCTCGAGTTACTAATACTCTAAGTATCTGATATTTCACTCCAGTGTCTGTTTACCTTAATTGTAATGTTCTGTGAAGATGATCATTTGGTACTAAATGATAGTAAAAACAATGCATTTTGACTAAGTGCTTGTTTTATGATATTTTTTTTCCCTGTATATTCATAAAGAGAGATCTGAGAGAGCATAAATTACTTTTTTTAATAAGTACAACTTTATTCAGATGAGTAACTGTTCATATGTATATTCATTTAACTTAAAACATATACATTGTAGTGTGTACATATATCTTGCATTAAAAATTCATACATGTTTCCTGTAAGGCTGTTTTCTGATTTGTGGTATTTCCTCTCTGCCTTTCCGCTAAGGCTTGACATTACATTTCCTTCGCACATGTGTTCAGCAATCATCCCTGCATTCTATTCCTGTTCTATAGCAAGTTGTCCTAAGTGTTTTTTCCCGCCAACAAATGTGGTATTGCATCAAGTAGCTGGGGCACAGGCATGGTGCTAGAAATAGAGACTGTCAGTACGCCTGTTTGCTGGGGTTGCTGGGTTGTAGGGCTGTTCTGCTGAATATCAGAGCACAAAACCAAGAGACTGTAAAGAGGCTACCACACAGAAGAAAAGCAAATAACAGGTAAAGAAAAATGCAGTATAAATAAATAAGTTTGTGAATGAAGGACATATGATTTATCACTCTGAAAATCAAAATCAAATGAAAGAACTTCAAAGATATAAAATTTTAATTTGATATTGCTAGAAGTCCCATCCTCTGTTGGAGCAGAAATCTTACTGAGCACACATACCTTAGTTTGGATTCGTCTTTCTTGGACAAACTTGACAAGGACTATGCATGGCATTCTGATCTTTCTCTATCAGCACAATTCTTGATCATTTTCTAGGTTTTATGCAAATGCTATTAAGTAGTTATATATATAGTATATTTTATATTAAAATATACAATATCCATTATACATTATGCTACATACACCCAGAAGTGGAGTTCTCAAATCAGTTGAGAAATTCCATTTAACTTCTCCCTACTCTTCCATTGTTACCTGTTACTGTCTCCTGCTTTTTCTACTTTGAAACTGTTCTACTAAATCCTCCAGTTGAACTAATAATTTCTAGTGTGATATGATGACCTTATTTAACCTATTTTTTCACCTCAGAATTTGTAATTATTATCATATTACCAGGCCCAAAGTTGCTTTCCTCATTTTTGCCCCTTCTTATATATAAACCTTAAATTTGCTAATCTCCAGTTTTACACTACAATGACTGCAGTCTGAATGAGTGGGAATCTATAGCTACACATCACAGATATTTTATGCTCGTGGGGATGCTGGCTGTGCAGCTCTCGGCTCTGCAATAAATCCATTCCTAGCCTTGGCTTCCTGCCGACATGGGCTGCTGCTCCTAGTGGTCCTCTGGAAGAGGGGTTGGGTATGCAGAGAGACAATTGCAGCTGCATGGTTCAATCCCAGCCTTAGCTACAATAGAAGCAAAAAACTGCTCATGTGTGCTTGCCTCTGACTTTCATATAGACAAACAGCTAAGTTCGTGTACGGCTCAAGTTCAGTTTGCCTCTGAACTTGAGATGCGATGAGCCAGTTCTTTCAGAAGTGGTAGGCTGATGTTTTCCAGTCTCTCCAACTAGAAAGTTTGGAATTGCTTCCATGTGAAGTATTCGATTTCTACATTCTTATTTCCATAACCTTCATAACCTTTGTCTTCTACTTTATATTATTCAACATTGAAGAAAAGTATTAATTCAGGTTGAAACTATTCCTAGTTTATAATTAATCTTTGTTCTGTTTTCAAAATGCAGTAATCTGTGTTCTTTTTTTTTTTTCTGCCCCTTTCACACTTTTCAAATTGGGACTGAAGAACTATTTGCTATGTGTTTTAGTTTATCTTAAAGGAGATACTGCAGCTTCATTTTTACAGCTCTTTTCCTCTGATTCTTGGATTCTAAAATATGAAGAAGATTCTCCTTTCCCAAGACTTACTCTTTTTTTTTTTTTTTTTTCCTATAGCAAGGCTAAGTGGAATGCTGCTCAGGGTAGAACACTGCAGAATAAAAGTTTAGGACTGAGGCATGTCAAAGATCCCTCTAAGGACTTCCTTATCACTACCTAAAAGCAGATATCTAGGTGATTGGACTAGATGATCTTTCAAGGTCCCTTCCCATCCCTAACATTCTGCGATTCTGTGATTCTGAGACTAGCTACCAAGAAAAAAGTATTCACTAGGAGGGCAGTTGAACAAATCCTAGAACAGATGCCTGGAGAGACTGAGTTATCTCGATGGATAGGCTCCTGCATAACCTGATCTAATTTTGAAGCTAGCCCTGCTTTGAACATGGGGTTGGATTAGATGACCTCCTGATGTTTTGTACAACCTCAGTTGTTCAATAACTGGGGCAGTTAGGGCATTTCCTTCAAACCCATCTTACTGCTTCAACCCACAAAGTTGTAATAACCCTTTCTAATTCCCTTTCTGGGCTTAGCTCAGAACCTTTCAATTTTTTCCTTTTGTACTTCTATGGGGAAGGGATTGCTATTTTAAAGAACTTACTGAGACTCAAGTTTAAATCAGCAAAAATACTTGGGCTGGAACACAATTGATATGGGAAAGTAAACAAGTGCTGATGAATAGAACTACTTTTTTTTTTTTTTTTTTCAGTGAAGGTACCAGTTAAGGAAGTCCAGAAGGTAACTTTGAAGAGAAGTGAAATAGAAATAACAAAGAATTTCTGGGAAGGGAAAAGAGGAGCAAAATTGTTGTGGTTTAACCCAGCAGACAACTAAACACCACAGCCATCCACTCACCATACAGCCATCTCAGTGGGATGGGGAAGAGAATTGAAAAGTACAAGAACTCATAGGTTGAGATAAGGACAGGTTAATAAGAAAAGAAAAAGAAATAGCAGAAAAGAAAAAAAAAAAAAAAGAAAAAAAATAAAGCAAGTAGTAATGCTCAACACAGTTGCTCACCAGCAGCTGACTGATGTCTATCAGCTGGCTGTCCTGGCTGTATCTGCTCCCAGATTCTTGTGTCCCCCTGGCCTCCTTGCTGGCAGGGCAGCACAAGAGGTCAAAAAGTCCTTGTGTGTAAGCACCACTCTGCAACATCTAAAACATCAGTCAGTTATCAACTTTATTTTCATCCTAAATCCAAAACAGAGCACCATAGCAGCTACTAGGAAGAAAATTTACTCCCCCAGCCAAAACCAGGACAATGTTAAAGAAGTCAAGTTTCTCAGAGTATGAAAGAAACCTTATGTAGCAAATAGCTAATGGAGATCAGGCATCTGAATGAAGCCTGAGAATTGTAGAAGTAAAAATGATTGAATCAGGTTTGTAATTACATACAGTCCAATTAAAATTTTAAGTTTGCATGTTCTCCATCAGAAGGATAGCCTGCTTAACACAACGTGGTTGAATGTCATAAAATTGCTTGACTGCTTAACGGTTATGGTCAATGTTTCTGTGTCTGGGTGGAGGCCAGTCATAAGTGGTGTCCCTCGGGGGTTGGTCTTGGGTCCGGTGCTCTTCAACATCTTTATCAACGACATAGACGATGGAATCAAGTGCACCCTCAGCAAGTTTGCAGATGACACCAAGCTGAGTGGTGCAGTCGATACAATAGAGGGAAGGGATGCCATCCAGAGGGACCTGGACAGGCTGGAGGAGTGGGCCCATGAGAACCTAATGAGGTTCAACAAGGCCAACTGCAAGGTGTTGCACTTGGGCTGGGGCAATCCCAGGTATTTGTATAGGCTGGGAGAAGAAGAACTTGAGAGCAGCCTTGTGATGAAGGATTTGGGGGTCCTGATGGACGAGAAGCTGGACATGAGCCAGCACTGCACGTTTGCAGCCTGGAAGGCCAACTGTGTCCTGGGCTGCATTAAAAAAGGGGTGGCCAGCAGGGAGAGGGAGGTGATTGTCCCCCTCTACTCTGCTCTTGTGAGACCCCACCTGGAATACTGCGTGCAGGCCTGGGGCCCCCAGCACAAGAAGGATGTGGAGCTCTTGGAACAGGTCCAGAGGAGGACCACTAAGATGATCAGAGAGCTGGAGCACCTCTCCTGTGCAGAAAGGTTGATGGAACTGGGCTTGTTTATCTTGGAGAAGAGAAGGCTCCAGACCTCATTGTGGCCTCCCAGTACTTGAAGGGAGCTTATAAACAGGAGGGGGAACACCTGTTTACGTGTGTTGGAAGTGATAGGACAAGGGGGAATGGTTTTAAACTAATACAGGGGAGATTTAGGAGAATGTTTTTCACTCAGAGGGTGATGAGGCACTGGAACAGGTTGCCCAGGGAGGTTGTGGATGCCCCATCCCTGAAGGAGTTCAAGGCGAGGCTGGATGCGGCTCTGGGCAGCCTGCTCTAGTGGTTGGCAACCCTGCCTGGAGCAGGGGGGTTGAAACTAGATGATCTTTAAGGTCCTTTTCAGTCCAGGCCATTCTATGATTCTAAGATTCTTAAAATGGGAAGTCACTGCCAAGTCTGCCTAGAAAAAAAGCCTGTACATTAACCACATTACTACTGACTTAAAAAAGATGTGGTGAAAATACAGTCCATGCAGGGGGACCAGAGGCAGCACCTGAGAGCAACACGGCTACGTAGCTCCTGCCGGGTACCCATCCTCCATAGTGTCCTACAAGGAACTCCCTGTTAGAAGGAAGGAAGAAGCAAGAAGCCTGACATACCAATTAGAGGACAGGAGAAACAGATAGCCCGTCCCTGGGAGAAGAGCTGGGTGTTAATGCAGAAAACCTTGCATATCAAGCTCAAAGGGATGATTATACTCCCAGTATAAGGGAATGCTTTCATCATTTTACACTTCTGCTATGTCCCCACTGCTTTTATTAGAATGGATTGAAAATTGTTGTGCAGTTGAATTGAGACATTAAAGGTAAGCTCAGGGTTTGCATTCCAGACCTGGAAACACAAACTTGCTCAGGACTTGAAGAAGGGAAACTAAGCAGTGTGTAGCATCCTATTAGTACCAGCCAACGACACATCAATTGTGCGACAATGCTGAAGTGATACTGTCATGTCCAGATCAGTATTGTAACTGTGGTTCTGTGTGTGTTTGGAAGATTTCATTGTCTTCACTTGGTTCTCCTCCGAAGCCCAAATCTAGTTACACTTGATTTGTAGTTACATGAAGTTCTACTCTCTTCAGAAAATGTATCTGTGAAACTTGCTGACAAAGTATTCTCATGTGCAAATTTATGAGGGATAAGATTGTTCTACTACTCTTACTCACCCCTGAAGTGGAATTAAGATTCCAGCCCACTACAAAATACACTTTCCTTATCCACAGGTTTCATTACACTGACACAGGTTACATGCAGTGATGACATACTGACGGTATACTGCTTGAGTATTTCTATTTTGAGCATTCCCTTGTATCTAAACACTGGTGTCTGGTTTTCTACAGCTACACTTTGAAAGAGTTCTCATTTGAATCAGAAATTGGAGCAGGCAACTTGATCTTCTGGCACCGTCCCTATCTTTTCTTGTCAGACCATTATTTAACCACTGTTACCTCACAAAGATGCTTTCCACTGATGAGTAACTTACTTGTGTTGTTACTGAGATAATTAATTATCAATGCACTGAGGACAGAATGCATTATAACAGTGTCTATCAAAACTAACGGTGTTCATCCAGGCAATCACTGATAGGAGAATAATGCCGTGCTTGCTTTGGTGACCTACAGCATAAATTCATGCCAATAAAAGTAAAATCAGGTTATAATTGTTAATGTTTATTACACATTAAGAACAGGATTGTATGTTGAAAGAAATGACTTTTTATCTGGTACCTTGAAATATATATTTCACTTAGACAGGTTGGTGAGATATTTTTCATCTACCTGTAGATACCAACATTGCAAAGTGAGTTTGCTGTCCCATGCTCCCTTTGCAAAACTGTGCTCTCACCTGTGGGGAGCTTTTCACGTAGCCTGTTTTAGGCATCTCTTTTAGCACAAGACTGATTAGAAGTGGAAAATTACTTCCATGGAGTGTAAGGAAAGCATTTAATCACATGTAAACATCCATATTTGTTCAGGAGTCCCAGCTGTTTAAAAAAAAAAAAAGAGCTTCATTCTATTAAGACTTGAATTAACCTTACAAATTATAATTATCTTTTTGTAAGTGATGATAACCTCAGTAGAGATTATACAAATATGTACAAAAAGATAGCATCATTCCAGATAGATTACTGTGGTTTCCTATTTGACAATCTCCCCTATAGTTACAGAGAATACTTGCTTAATGATGCAGCAAAATTGCAACAACTCTAAAATATTAAATATTTGAGAAGCAGTATTCAAAACATTAAATTACATCATATATATTTAAAAAAAAAACAAACTTGCAAAAATAGTCTTATTAATGCTACACAAACATGCAGAAACTTAAAAATGTTATGTTATTCTCAAATATAAATACATAATTCCAGAAGTTTTTCCCCCAACTCACTTGCTAGAATGAACAATGTTCATATGAATGAGCAGCTCTTTAGTATTTAAGATCTCAAGTTTAAACTTAAAATTTTTTACTCAATACAGAATTATATATTGTCCTACCTGTTTCTTCTACAGTAAACACTACAGATGCATCTGAACTTCAGAAACAGTGCTCATCTCTGCAACTACGTTCCTTATGTGAAGTTTGGAATTAATGGAGTTTTATGGGTGGAGAACTGAAGACCAGGGAGGTTAACAACCAGAAGGCCAGTCAGTCTCACCTCTGTGCCTGGTAAGATCATAGAGCAGATCCTCCTGGAAACTCTGCTAAGGCACATGGAAAATAAGGTGGTGACTGGTGACAGCCAACAAGGCTTCACTAAGGGCAGATCATGCCTGACAAATCTGGTGGCCTTCTACAATGGGGTTACAATATGGGTGGATAGCAGAAGAGCAACTGACATCTCCTGGACTGGATGTGCAAAGCGTTTGACACTGTCTCCCATGATATCCTCGTCCTTACATTGGAGAGACATAGGTTTGACAGACCACTCGGTGGGTAAGGAACTGGCTAGATGGTCACACTCACAGGGTTGCAGTCAACAGCTCAATGGCCAGCTGAAGATCAGTAACAAGTGGTGTTCCTCAGGGGTCGGTACTGGGAGTGGCACTGTTTAACATCTTTGTTGGTTCACATGGACAGTGGGATCAAGTGCACCCTCAGCAATTCACAGCCCATTCACAGTCCACTGGATGAAACACAGCCTAGTAGAAGAGAATGATACGCTATTGTGTAATTAAGTACTGCCAAGAAAATAGAACCACTTAAGGAAAGGACAACATTCAAATGATTAGGATCACTATAAAATTACATGCAGCAGTAGGGCCTTCTCTTTCATGTGAGGTTTTAGCCTTAATTGAAGATACAGTAATTCCATTTAAGTTTCTTCCCTTTTATTTGGCAATTCATGTAAATTATACTGAATTTTAACTCACTTCATATTTTCATGTTATCTTCATATTTTGAGTATAGCCAGCATTTTAGTGCCTAAAATCTACCAGAGTTGTTATGCAAAAGAAATGGTATTTTCCATTCCCTAGGGATTCACGTTCAGATATGATTAACATAGTACAGAAGTTGCTTGATCTTTGCTTGAAACTGATATGTACATCATGCAAAGTTTTCCTCTCTAGAGCAGTTTATGTAACTGATTAAACTCAGTAGTGGGCTTGACATAAACCAGTCCAGAGGACCAAGCTACCATCACAAACATGTTACAGCTCTCAAACTAAATGCAGCCTTCCCTCTGTTTAAGATGTACTGGCATTGCACTAATGATTTAAGTAAAAAAAAAAAAATACAAGCATTTTACTAGGACTTACAGGAATACAAGCTAAGATATGCTAACATATGTGAATAAATTACTTGTACCTTAGTTTGGATACCAATTTATATTGGATAACAATAGCCTGATGAACTCCTGAGTTATCAACTTTTTGTAGATTTGCAATTGTTCCCAAGACCGGACTATTTTGACAATCGAAACACTGACGACACTGGTCTTCATTCTAAAGGTCTCATTTCCTCAGACAAATGGACGTACAATCATGTATACAGAGGAGTAATAAACCAATTAACCTAGAAAGTGTAGAGTTGTATCCTGTCAGTTCTTATTTGCACAAAGTGGTAGCCCCCTGTGCAACCAGTTATATTAAAACTGTTCAAGGACCAGTTTATTCATTTAACAAAGCATGATTTGAATACAGAAGACAGTTATATTTACCCTAAAAAATATTTGCAGTCTCTTCAGGTGGCTCAGGTGGTAGGTGCCACAGTGATAGTAAGATACTAGAATATTCCTCTGCTCACTCAATGTTACCTTTTTCAGGAAGTATAAGATGATCCCAGTTCTGATGCACAAGGCTTTATTTATTTATTTTTTTGCTGGAAACAGTCTGACAAGACACAATAATTAAGGAGGAAAGAATGGATCAGCTTTGCTATAGGATCAGAAGATACTCTCCAGTGTCCCATCTCACTGCAAAACATGAATCCCCTGCAAGATTCTGGCTCTTGGTTTTCAGCTACCTCCTCCCTATTTTTTCCCTGACTTTTATATGTAAAAGTGTTCAGATTGCTTTAGAATTTACTTTCATATAACTTTGAATTATGTTTGCAGTACAAGAAAGTGCCCTTAGCTTAGAAGACTTAATTACAGCAATTGAGCAGATGGAGCATTTCCAGCTTATCAGAAATTCATAAGGAAGCAGGTAAGTAGAAAGCTTACAGAATAGACTTTAACACCTTTAAGCTTGCCAATTTCTAAGTAATAATCTTGAAAATACAAGAAACATTAAGATTTATTTCTTTAGTCAAAATATTCTTTAAACCAAGTTTAATTTCCTCTTAAGAGTTTAATTTACTACTGTACAGAACTCATGACAAAGGTAAATTATATTCAGTTGCAGGCCTTCTTCAAACAACATAGAATTTCAAAGTGCTCTTTTTAATGAGACCATACCTCTCCAAAGTCCTTCTGAAGTCTCATTAAAGCTTCTGTTGTACATAGCATTCAACCTCACCTTTTAGAAAGGTAAGATATATTTAGCCACAACTTCAATTTTTGGGCAGACATATACCTGGTAAGAACAGCAGCCCAGCTGACTAATAAAGTCTTCCAGCTTCCATCAGGAAGTTCAATCACCACTATGGAAACCTGAAATTGCCTAAGTTTTAGGTTGCATAATTTTTGTAATACCTTCTGTTTGTACATAGCATTTCATTGTCAAGGCTGAGGCTATCACATTATTTGCTGCACATATCTGTAAAACTTAGATAACACTTATGAGTAGCGTTAGTTTTATTACTCCTCTGTATTTATTGCATCATTTCAAGAACGTTAAGTTAGTAACTTACCTTAGTACTGGGGAAAGGAAGTCAAAAGTAAGCTCCATAAAGAAATAGCGTACTTTCTACTATTAATTTTTGTCCACATTTATTTATGAGTAAAACAAACAGCAAACATTACAGCAAAGGGGACACTCAGGCCCAGATTTAAAAAAAACAGGTGCCTGGATAGATTCTGAATTTAGAAACCGTAAGATTGCTGACAAACTACACAAGAAGAAGTGAAAGTCATGAGTGTTTCAGCAAACTTTAAGTGCATTTCAGTATTTATTTAGATGTTTAAGCTCTCGCACTAGATTTTACAAGCTGGTGAACACTGGCAAAATTATTTCTCCCACAGAACTATAACCACACATTCCCAAGACAGTATAAATATATGGTTGAACTAACATTAATACACATCACCATTTTATCAATTACATAATAAAACAAATTATCAAGTATCCAAATATTAAGTTACGCAGCTTGAAAGGCATACAAAATATTACAGAGGTCTGCCCAAGTCATAGCAGAAACTCAAGGAGGGAAAAACAAAAGAAAAAAAAATCACACTTTCAACAAAGCAATAGTCGGTAAACAACTTTCAATAGGTACAGTAAAAGAAACTACAAGATTTTTCAGAAATTTTCTGATTAAGAATTTTTAGCTACAATAACAAAGCATTTCTACGTTTTAAAAAAATATTTACTAAAGTAAAGGGCATATTCTATACTTCCTGCACAAGACAAAGGCAACATTTTACTAGAAATATTAAATAGCCCCTCCCAACCTTTTTAGGCCCTCTGTTAAGTTGCACATCAAGTGCCAACATTAATTTTACTGTAAGGCTTTTTGTCTGGAGACATTAAAGACTTGTGTGCTTCTGTACAATTTAAAAGATTTTCTACATGAGTAACCACAGAGTAATGATTTGTAAAATGGAGAGGTTCAGGTAACAGAAAGTACAGACACTGGAGAAAAAGTTGCTGTAATTCATAGTATTAAAAAAAACAGACTGTGCAAATCCTGATAATTCTAGTGCGATTGTGGGAGACGAAACATACAGTGAAGCAGGCAAGACTATCTTAGAGGCCATATTCTTCAATATTGAAATGACTAGAAAAAAAAAGTAAGGTCCAGATAAGCTGGTAGTTCTTAATTCATCAGAACTATGCTCATTTATAAGGAAAAACATATAGCTGATATGCTGGGTATTTTGGCACCTAATCTCTCTACGGATTGATTTACTTTAGTACCCCAATTTTTAGTAGTAGAAACTAGGTGGGTAAGACTCAATGGCATGATTAAAGGATATTTGAACTGGTAATTAATAAACAAGGAGACAGCTCAGACAGCTCAGGGTACAGCAAAAACATTTACTGGGTCTCCAAACAGTTGAGTATTCATCTAAACATACGGTTGCATTTCTACTAAGCTTTTAGCCTATTAATTACTCCTAAGGAAGCTTCCTTTACTACTAAAAAATATCAGACCCATGTCTTTGGCATGCAGTCTGCTTAATTCTTAGTTCCCATCCTTTAATCCTAAAGTAGTAGCATAGGCTGTTGGGCTTTACTGAATGCAACAGTTATTTCGGTGACCATTGGAGTCTTTAAAACGGAGGCGCATCTTGGGGCGGTACTTCTCCAAGTACAGAAGTTGCTTGCTGTTAAAAGCTCCACGACGTTTCCTAAATGAAAGAAAAAGTATCTTAAAATATTAAACTACTGCCCAGTGAAATAATACCACCCATCGGAGAAAAATATTTTTAGGTCACTTGAAAAAAATACCATTAAGTCAGGACTGTAATGAAAATAACAGTAATTAAAAGTTAAGTGCCAGGAAAGAGGGTGGTAGCTTCCTTTCACAAATACCTCATTGGACCACATAGTATTTTAGATAGTGTTTTCACCTCTGGTATATACAAGACAAAGATCTTGCGTAAGATCTTTAGAAGAAACTTCAAAAAAAAGCTACAGAGAACAGATCTGAGACTGTCTCCTACTTAAACAAGCTAAAGTTATTCAATCTCTTAAAATAATTAAGAATACTACAATATTAAGAGAATACTTAGTATTATAAGTTGAACTTTCTTGGTTCTGCTCAAACCAAGAGCCTATGAAAGAGCTACATTTTCATTTATTCTTTGAAATGTGTACCAGGCTTCATATTCCTCACTTTGTATATACCAGCCTGAAGATGTGCAAGTTGAACATAATTCCTTAAAGGCTTAGCAATTGTACAAGTATTTTGCTATTTTTAGTTTGCAATAAACCCTCTTTAAAATATAGAGGGCATCTAGAAAGTTAGTGCATCAAGACTAAAATTGTTCTCATTCAACTTGCATGTAGGCACAAAAAATACAAGGAAATACTCTTCTTAGGTAGACTACCAGAAAAAAACATGGGGAAAAAACTGTTTAGGACACATTGATCTAATAAAGAAAGGAACCACAAATGTGAATGAATGAATGTTAGCTCCAGCTAGTAGACAGAACCTAAGTTTCAAAGTGTTGTTGTGCCTCTCATGAGGAAATACCAATCCCACAGGTCAAGTCTTACAACACTGACTGTTATGAAGAATGTTTGTTATAAGAGAAGTCTGAACTTTTTAAAGATCAACAAACAAGAATTTAGAATTCCCTGCAATACCCAAGGATATGTCAGTGTGTTATATCTTGGAAACAGATGTTAGTTTCATACTTACTGTCTTATAAACTGCACTGCATCTTCATACTTCATTCCACATTCTATCAGTGCAAGAGCAACTAAGACTGGAGCTCTAGTAAAAAAAAAAAAAATTGTTCAATTTAGCATTTACCAGTGCATACTCAGGAAAGAATTATACTTCTCTCACTTCTTCCCTGGAGAAGCAAAAAAGACATGCAAAGGACAGAAGAGAAAGCTAAGAAAGATGGAAAGGTTTTCTACATAACTGGGCAATTATACCGTGTTTTCAAGCTATGTATTGCCCTTAAAAAAAAAAAAAAAAGGAAGAATTAGCTTTAGTTAACCTTAGTTTTGTTCACCTGACTTCAGGTATATGGGAAGACAGCAGGAATAAAATGTAAGTTATTATTCCACCCAAGCCAAGGATTTCCTTGCTTGCTAAAGTGTTCTTCATCCGACAGAATACTGTCTTCAGTTAAGAAAGCCTGGCACAAATTAACTCAAAGATTAACAACGTATGGCTCCATTTATTTTTTTTTTTAAGAAAGAGCCACATGCAAGACAGAAAAAACACGCCATATTGCAGCAAAAGGTATGCGCACCTAATAACAAGCTTACTAAATGGTTTTATATGTTCAAGGATTTAACAAGCCTTACGTGATAAGTTACGAACTTTTTTTTCCAACTAGTTAACCACCAAATTTTGAGGGGGAAAACCAGATATATCACTTGTTTTGGTGGCATATAGCACTACAGTCACCTCATGCGAAGCCATAATGCAAGAAGTGGATAAGCCATGCCAAGACCAGAAACCTCCATTTTATTTTATATTGGAAATGCTGAAACCAATGGCTAAAATATTTCAGCTACCTTTTGAGCAGACTTATTTCTAGGTAGTCTAAAAAAGTAACAGAAAAAACATTGTGTCTTCAGAACTGTTAGAGCTGTATTTAGGAGTCCCAGCAGACAGAAGAAGCAGGGTTAGTAGGGTATTTAGCTTCATCTGTGTAAATTTGGAGGCTCAGAGTTAAAAGTGTGACACACTGAAACAGAGCTTCCAGACTTTGGAAAACAACCAAATATCTGGTGAGTTAAAGTTGTTCTTGATATGCCAGAACACTTCACTCATTTGGGGCTAATGGCTATAGTATCCCCGTTACCAGGAAACTGGCAATACTGCTGCAATAGGGATGGAAAAAGACATACAGATGAGAATCAATAAAGAACAAATCCATACAGAAAAGGAAGACTGTAGCAAGACAAAAAATACCAGTGGGATACTCATTAATATGCTTGGTATAGGAATGTAGTTTTTTACTTCATTTAGTAATTCAATAGCTGTGATAACAGCACGATCTTTTGACTAATTTAATTCCTATATATTACATACAACAGTTTGCTGTCATTTAACTTAACTTGAGTGTGAGCTCATTCCAATGCTGGATCTGTGACTATTTTACATTTGCCTCAACTAAACTTTTGTACTAAATATTCACAAGTCTGACCAGGGATGACAATTCAACAGATCTTTAAAACTTTACCCACCGTCCAAGACCAGCAACACAGTGTACAGCAATACAACAACCAGGTTCTTCACGAAATTTAACTTTAAGGAGGTTTAGCCAATCATCAACGATCTGGTTGGATGGTGGAGCACCGTCATCAAAGGGCCAGTCCTATAATATAACATGACACATGCGTAAATACATAGAAGATGCAACTCCTACTGTTTTGTGCATAAAAAAGTAGTATGCATAATTGACAAAAGAGCTGACAGGTAAGGGAACCACTCAAATTTATGTTTTTATAAAAATATAAGCATAGCAACATTAGGAGTATATTCCTCTCAATCTGTTTCATTGAGCAAAGGCATTTGCACAAAACCTGTTTTGTTTCTCCTAACAGTAGAGGTCTATGGAGCTTTTACTGTTAGAATACGCTTATAGAGTAAATTAAGCCAGTGACTAACAACTATAAACTTTACGTGTAAAAAAGCATCTGCTACACTACTTACCAAAACCTGAATGCCTTCTTTTTCCACCGGAGCAGTGTCATAAGTAGCTTCACACACTCTTACCACTGTGGTAACACCATATTTCTTAAGTTCCTAGGGAGTGAAAAGAACCATTTTAAGAGTAAACTGACTTATTTTCTCAACAGGTTTGCTTATTAACTTATTCCAAAAGTTTCAGTAAATGAACTAACACAAATGCTTGCCAGCCTGTGAAGAACACAGCTGAAATAAGTGAAAACTACTGTGCACTAATGCCAGATACCTGTAAGCTCTTCTGCAAACATATCTGAAGTGTTTGTTGTTTTTTTTTGTTTTTGTTTTTTGTTTTTTTGTTTTGTTTTAAGTCAGATCCAGATACATACTGATGAAATAAGCAGTAAGCTTCAAAAGATTACTTCTTTTAAAGGAACAGTTAGCTTCCTGGTTAGCTATATGCTTCACTAAAGCATTCTAAGTGATGCTAAGATCTTCCCCTTTGCACATACTACTTAAAACTAGCAGTTTATATGTAACACGCCTTACTGATAAGAATTGTGAGCATACGACAATAAATCATTCCAGTTCATGGGTTTTCATAATTTGAGAATAAAAAAATGAACTTTCCATTTTACCATGAACCCTCATTTATGAGGGATTGCACAACAGTGCAATCACACTTCATTTTCCCTGCAAAAACCCATCGTTCACGCTATCATGTGAAGTGAACACTTCGTCTAGCCGTGAGAGTATAAAAAATGTATTAACTCACTGTGTTTCTTGTAAATTAGCCCATACTGAGTGCATATATAAAACAGAGGTATGACAGAAAGACCTTAAATCTTGCTAATAAGATTGCATTTACAAACTCAAACTTCACCCACAGGTAACTCTGGAGGAAGGCATTTTTAGCATACACTTCACTGTACACCTTATGCCTCCAACATGCTAGCTGCAAGGTTCAGATGAAAGATTCAGATACTAGCAATATATGCAAAGACATGCTTTAGCTGGGAAAGTTTCAGCATATACTGAAACACTTAAGTAGCATCAACAACTCAGGATGCAGAACAAATCTACTACCATAAATTTCAGTCATGTAAACACTGGCACCTAAGAGGATTGTCTTAAGCTACACTAGAACCATCATCTACTAATACTGAAAGGAAACAGGCAGCGAAAGCACATTGTGATTCTATTATTTGTTCCGAAGTTTCTTGTCTACAATCTATACTGAATTATTCTCTTTATAACCAGTACTGCAATAAAGACAAGGAAATGTTATACTGCTTAGATGAATCTGAACATGGGTTCCCATCACTAGCAGATTCTAGTTCTACAGAACTCAGACAGACCATTCCTGATTACACTCCTAAGCACTGTACTAAATACTAGATAATTATTTCTGTGCTTCACTTTCAGAAGTATGCTTTGGTGAATGCCGAAGTCTCCAAGTAGATTTGTCTGTGAAGCATGGCACTGCTACTTAAAATGAGTTAACATATGAACAGTCTCATTACTGCTTCATACAGACTCTGCAGTTATCAAATACTCAAGATGAAATTGTTAGTATAGCATGCTGTTGAGGCATATATAAGAATACATCAGTAAGAACTCCAGCCCAACCTTACCTCTATAAATTTGTTTAAGGTTGCATTGGTTGGATTGTGTGTGATTAGGAATCTCATGTTCTTGTAGGTGATTTCCACAGGAGCTGGGCGGTTCATTCGGGCCATATTAATTTAGTTAAACATGCAACAAGATTATGAAAGGATTCAAAAAAAATCTAATACAGAAGTGATGTAGAGAAACTGAAGTCTACTTCACTATACTCCACGTGAAATTCTCAGTGCTTCAAAGTATGAAGTTGGGAGCAATGGGAAATGAAATGAACCTCCTAACAAGAAGCAGCAATTCTTCAATCCAGTAATACTGAGGCAAAAGAAAGGCAGTGCACTGAGGTTTACCCCATCCAGGTCTGAATTCTTTTGTTAAATGCTCTGCCAATTTCAATTCAATACTCCTTATCCTGGTCAACCACTCTTAGGGGGGCTTCTTGGTGGAGTAGTAATGAATTTCTACAGTTCACTTGTCTGCATAGAGGTCGTGCTGTGCCTGGCAGTAGTCTCCACTGCCCTTCAGAAACTCCATAAATGTGTGACCAAGAACACCACAGAACTGCTGTAAAGAAAAAGGAGAAAAAAACGAAATGAGCATATGTGAGGTAAGGTTATTTTTAAGACAATAAGCATTATAAACTGAATAAATGAAAGGAGAAAGACCAAGTTTCACATGGTTTATTCTTTAAATCCAAGAATTTTATTTGCATAAAAATCCTGTTACCCTCCTTGACAAAGAAACTGTTTACTAGAAAGTCAATATATTTATTAAAACAAAGTTGCTATATCGAGTAGTTTTAATACTGAAGATTTAAATATTTTCAAGTATAAACTCAAAAGTGCTAACTTAGCAAGAAAATATGAAGTTTTAAGAACTCCCAGTGTACATATCTTCTACTGCAATTAAGAAATATCACAACACCTACTAAAGTTACACTGACCTTAAGCAGCCACACAAAGACACACATGAGATTCCTTAAACATTCACTCTGAATATTCAGACAACTACTGTTTAAACCAAACTACCATTCTCTACACAGAGACAGAATAACTTGCCTTAAAGGCTAATGCAATGGACAGACTTTGCATGTAAGAACCATTAATTCACATACAGAATAGCCAGTTAAAAAAAAGAAAATAACACCTTGGAAATGCAGGAGGCCTTGAAAGCAAACCCCAAAATCTTCGTGGCCTAACAAAATATCACAAGCTTTGAAACACGTTTTGAGACTTAAAGCGCGCAGACTTCTAAAGGAACATTTCACATACTTAAGGATGAAGACACAGCAGCTTTTATCTACACTTAATTGCCTTTCCGCACCATTGCTTTATTACTATATCAAGATAGTGGTTATACTCTAACTAAAAAAATATGAAGGCAAGTTTATTGAGTAGGTTATTCCTGCCCAGTAGCCTGCTATTTTCCTAAGATTAAATTTGCATATAAAGTCACTGCAAGATGCACAATCAGGAAGTAGATAGCTGATGAACTGCCATGAGTTATGCATTCATTTGCAGATGTTGCTGTGAATATGATCCAAGAATACATGCTTTCATGCACTCTGGAACCTTATGGCACAAGAGTTAGTTTCGTGCCCAGCCACAGTGGCAGTGCTGGTGATGATACCCAGAAGGCCCTTTCTACCTAGGGAACAGAAGGGAAGAAGAAAGTTTTGTTTCCCAAAAGGATAGATACAAGCTGAAACAGATGCTCACGAATTATTCTTAGGTATAATGAGAAACATCGCCAACCCTACAACTTCTCAGGAAAAATGAAGTATGCCGGCCAGTCAACTTCAAACACTGGAAGGAATTCAAACATTTCGAAGTCCAAACAAAATATCATCCAACATACTTTGGGAATGGGTTAGCTGAGCATGCAATATTACAGAATTACTATCAGAGACTCACTGTTTTAAATGGGATTTTTGGTAGGCTGGGAAATCTATCTTTGCCTTCATAAATCTACTTACTAGAAAAATATACAATGTAGGTAAACTGTAGCAATATTCAGACTTTTTTTTAACCACAAACTCCATGCATCCATCCATGTACATGATCACGGCAAGCACACATGAGAAAATAAGCAACAGCATTTCAGTGCTCCTACCCTCAACTTTCTTTCAAATAACCATGAAAGAACCAGCCTGTGCTGAAAAGCAGCCCAACCGCAAGAAAGCAAATTCAAAAGATGAGAACCTAAAGAAAACTGCACAGTAAAGCCTGACAACTGCCAATGTCTTAAAACACTTTGTTGAAAAGGGCAGGAAGAAAAAGCTACATGCAAATAACTGAGGTTTGCTAGTTGCCATCCAGGATTTAGAGTCCCACTAAGACCCCACTGCAGACACTAAACCATATCCAGGAAGACTACAGCGAGCATATTCATAACAATGGGGAGTATTAAGCAGAAGTCACAACAGATCAAATGACCTAACAATTGCTGGTTTTCCTAAGAGGCCTCCTGGCAGCACAGGAGTTCTCCAAGGGCTCTATGCTTTTAAAGAACTGCAACAATGTTTTATATTGCAGGCATGGCTTTGCTCCATTCCTAAGCCCAGAGGAGAGGAAGTTCTTGTAACAGGGAAAAGTCATTCCAGTTTATACTGTAGCAGAGATGAACCATACAGTTACCAAGTACCTTTACAAAAAGCACACCAAATGCCTCCCGCCGTCCTTTTCGCATTTTCAGACAGCTTTTTGTTAACAACTTTTAAGGATGCACCTTACTGGCTTAAAAACAAGACAAAAAAAAAAACCAGCTGCTAACCAGTATAACAAACTAGTTAGCAGGAAGAGCACAAAAATGGCTGCACACACGCATTGCTGTCGTTCCAGAGGTACTATCATCACCATTTTAATGAAGACTAGAGGATTAATTCTCCAAGTAATTGGCAAATTTATTTGTGATGTAACCTGAGATCTTGAAATAAAATAAGCATGAAAAAGGAGCAGGAAGGATCCCTCAAAGAGTTAAAGGGCGACAGAATAACAGTAACCAGCAGAACGTGAGGAATTTCAAGCATCATCGACATACCAACCATACCAGCAAAAGGTAGATGGTGCACTAAGAAGTTCTAGGACCAGACTTACGGAACACCTAAAATAGCAACTGAGGACTGAAGAGGGCTTATTTAAAGTCACTTTCAATTAGTTTAAGAAGCAGAACGCCAGAAAGGCACAGGACAGCTTTAAGCAGATCCATCTGCACAAGGTCTTACACTGCTTTTCTCATGTGCTGGCAGATCTCAAGTTTATCTCTTTTTAAGTCTTCTAAGACAAGCTGTCCATTTTCTCCAGTAGAGGATGAGGGAGAGAAGAGTGTCAGAAACAGAAATAACAGAGCATAAATGTGAGCTCAAAATTATGAGACAGAACTGGGTCACTAGGGTAAAGAAAAGGTTTTTCAATCCACAAGATGAAGAATTTAGAGGGAAAGGAACACAGAGGAATCAGAAACAAGGCAGCACGACCCCATACGGGGGCAGGTAGGAAGTAAGAAGCCATTGGGTTTCATCTAGTCTAGTGGGTTGGCTGCCCTCAGTGCGCTCCTGGGAGTACTCAATATAAAGCAGACAAACACATTGCAGGGGTAAAGAGGAGGGCAGGCAGCAGAGCACTTGTTAAGCAGCAACGCCTCCTTTTTCAAAGCAGGTTGTTAATCACATCCAGAAACTGCGTTCACAATTCAAATTATACAAAGTTGAAGGGACTACATTACACGATGTTAAGTTTGAGTTCTCTGTGCAATTAACCCCTACAAATGGATTAATTTCTTTAATACTGGCTTAGCAGTTAGCAATTAGACACATCAGCACCTTACTAATTCAGAGAAGTAAGGACCTAACTAAGCATGCATTTCGTTCTCACTGTTTGCCTTGGCAACAGCTGCTGCCACATTATAAAGGAGCAAAGCTCTCATTTTCCTTTGATGAGTATGCCGTCTCTTCTCATCACTGTTAGCTGGAAAGCTCCATGTGCAGACTGATTCCTTAATGCTGCAATAGTCTGTACTATGCTAAGATAGATTTTGCCAACCTAGTTTAGGTCTGTTCCAGGAGTCAAGTTAAAATTACAGACAAGTATATCGGCATGCTATTTGTGTTAGGACATTAAGCTGGAGTACAAGGTTTCATCCGTCTTCAGCAAAAAGATCTGGAAGACAAAAAGTCAGCTATAAACACGCTGTTGCAGTAATTAACACCACTTCACGCTTGGTGAGAACTCAAATGACTTCAGCAACTTTCAAGAGGCTTGGAAGTACAGTTTAAGTCACTATATTGTTTCAGGCAGTTAATTATTTGGTAGGTGATTTATCAAAAAATCAAGATACCATAGAAAAGCATAAGGCTGCAAAAATGAAACCCAAATGCATGCTGTTGTATACAGAAGCTTAACAGAATGATACCAACAAATAGTTTGTACTGTTAATTTGCGTACTCCTTCACATGGCTTTCCATTTCAAAGTGAGCTATCCTTGAGGAAAATAACACTGAAGAATTTTTGGTGATGACAGCAGCAGTTTCTATTAGTAACAGAAAGCCATGCTACATTTAGACTCTCAGATCCATCAAGACTTGGAAAACAAAATGAAGGTTAATATGCCAAGACCTCTTATTAAAAGGAGGTATCCTGTCCAATAAGGGACAAAGTCATGTAAATTATGATTGCTCCATCTATCACATATGCTGGAAGAAATTACAGAATAATTATTCAAGCAAGAGGAAGACATCTCATAAAGAAAAGCTTTAATTCACACTCTTCTTTGGTACGGGAAGCTAAATTATTTGTCTTTGCTGACAGGAAGCTTCAAACGTCAATTCTGTTTGAAACAATCATTTACATCTGGCAAAAAGTGCTTATGAAAAATGTGTGAGATTGGTACCACTATGTGGAAACGGAAGACCTGTAAGGTTATCCCACGCCACTGACATTCTTGTTCAAAACCTGGTAGCACCTTTAGAAGTGTGCAAAACAGAAGCACTTGTCTACATGGCTGCATGGCACTTCACTTTCAGAAGACGCATAAGATGGCTCTCAGCTGCTCAACCCACCTGCTCCTACACTGAACATTTATGTCCAGAATCAACTAGGTGGGCATCCCATTCTCTGAATCCAGACTTGCTGCTTTCAGTAACACTTTGTTACTGAAACTACAGAATAAAAACTAGAAAACTGAACTTCATTACAATGTGACACTGCCTACGATTGTTCTAACTTGCTACTTGGTAAAAAGTTACTGAAAAACACTGGTGTAAGTATCCTGACTTTTTCTTCCACGGCAAGGCCTAAGTGGTAACAAAGGCAGGGGCAAAGATGTGGGAGGGAAAGGGGTACTAACTGCAGAGCCATTACATAAGGTGATGGCACACCTTCATTAGGTATTGTTGACAAGATTCACTTTCCATCTACGGGGTACACAAACACCTGTGTTATGATATCCACAATGACAGGGCTATCCATTTTGGCTCAGAGAAAGCAACTCACAGCCTAAGAAAATACACTCGCCTATCACAAACAAGAGATGCCAAGGGTTTATCACAAATTTGTTACAACATGCTCCACAAAGGAAGGACATTTCTTGTGGTTAAAGCATGCAGTTCAGGGGAAGAAAAGATTATCTCAAAACTTCCTGTATAACAAGTCAACGCAACTTCAACAGATGATGAAACTGAGGCCTTGTGACTATATTCCCAGTTCTCCTACTTGCACCATGAAAGAACATGAAAAAACTCCTTAATTCCCTATTGGGGAAAGCAAGACATGACAGTCCAATTCCACCCCTTTTCTAATGCATCCTCTGAGTTTCTGAAAGCCAGACTGAAGGCCAGTTTCTGAAGTTCTGAAGTTTCTGAAGGCCAGACTCAAAAATGACTTAACGCTTCTGTTGCTTAAACAGCAATCTACATAGTTCTTGTCATTCTACTCAAAATTTACTCCATTATGTTTTAAGCATATACAGGCAAGAACAGTTATTGCTGTATTTTAAGTGTAATACAAGTCTCGAAGCTGCTGCATCTGTGAGAGAAGCTGTAAGAAGTTAGGGATCTACTCATAACAGTTACCTTTTTTGTTGATCTTACAGAATGAGTTTTATTTCTTTAAATATAAGGTATCTACAACTAGCTTAGAACTCAGTAATACCCTGATCTGGGAGTTCTGGTTAATCTTTAAGAGAAGTGATCACTTACAGTCAGCCTACACACTGGGATAGATCCAGCATTATTACGTGTCATGTCTTTGTCATAATAAAAAGGTTTCACAAGATAGGATTCATTAGATAAGATTAAGTTTTATTTATTTACTGCTATACTGACACGTTTAATTTCACTAAGACAATGATATCCTTCTCCCTTAGCCCCTGCTACAGCTGTCACTCATTTTTCTTCCTCATTCTCACATTTCCTCCCTGTGCAATTTCTGCATTCTTTCACATTTTTCCCCTGAAACAATGCCGCTCCTGTACGACAATTTCAAAGCACTCTGCCGTTCCATCGGTAGAATAACGAGAGCTGACATTTAAGTGTCATCTTCACGTTTTTTTCGATCTGACAGTTTAATGAAGTTACGAGGAGACAGCGTTCGTACTTCTGAGTCACTGCTTTGGCGACTCCGCAGACACAGGTAGACATATTGGGAAGTTGTCTCCGGCAGCAGCGAGGCACACCACGATCGCTGAACACAGTGTCAGCTCAGGGGATTTGCTGTGCACACAGCTGGCGACCAGACTAAAAGCTGCACACGAATGATCGTGCTTCTACTACTGCCAGCTGATAGCGACCTGATTTTGATCATGTTTTGCTTGCTTGCGGAGGGCGTACCACCACCTGCCAGCTTTGTGGCGTTGCTGCTTTAACACACGGCGTGCTCTGCGGTCACGGAAGTTAAGCAACGGAGAGATTACGAGGGGAGGGGAAGAAAACAACACAAAGAAAGGTCTTAACGACAGGTTCCGGCAAAATTCATGGATTTTATTACGCTCGTGAGCTTGTAACCGTGAAGCGGCAGGCTGCTACGGCAGCACCCGCTCGAACGTGCCTTTGGCCGGGTCCTCTGCAGCCTCCTCTTCCCTCCGAGGAGCCGGCCAGGCGTTCAGCCCGCTCCCAGCCTCGTCTCACGAAGGCTCCGCGTCCCGACAGCCGCAGCCCGGCCGAGACAAAGCGCGGCCGCCCCGCCGCCCTCACGGCCTCCCTCATGGCCGCCCCGCCGCCCTCATGGCCGCCGCGCACGTGCCCGCCGCCGCGGGGCCCGCCGCCATGGCTCCCTCCCCGCCTCCCTCCCCGCCTTCGCCCACGCGGCCGGACAAGCCGAGGCTTGTCCCAGCGCCCTGCGGGCCCGGGGCCGCGCCGAGCGCCGCGTTAAGCCGCCGGGGGGCCGCCTCCTCCTCCTCCCGCCGGGAGGGAGCCGCGCTTCCCTCCGGCTCCCGCCGCGGAGCCATCTTGTCCCCCGCAGCCGCCGCCCGGCCCCGGCCTCCCCCCGGCAGGGGGCTCCCGGCCCCCGCCGCGCCGCGGGCCTGCCACAACGCCGGGGCGCTGCGGTGCCCGCACCAGGAGCCGCCGCCGCCGCCGAGCTTCCAACGCGATGAGGACCGGCGGACAGGTCAACCCATCCTCTGGCGGCGCGGCGAGGGCGAGCCTGTCCCGGCTGCCCTGAGGCCCGCCCGGGCGCCAGAACAAAGGAGACAACATGGAGGAGACGGAAGGGGCCGGGGAGGGGGGGGAGAGGAGAGGGAGAGGCGCCGAGCCCGGCACGCCCGGCGGGGCGAGGGTCCGCGGGCAGGGTGCGTGCCAGTGTGCGGGGGGGCGTCGCGTCGCGGCGGCACTCACAGGAATATGGTTACTCATTGAAGACTGTAGCCTGATCATACAGCCGGGGTGCGGGCGCCACCGCCGGGGGCAGGAGGAGCAGAAGCAGGAGGACGCGGAGGCGCTGGAGGCCGCGGAGCTGCCGGAGGGGGTTCGGCGGCGGAGCGGGGCTGGGGCATACAGCTGCGGCGGCGGCGGGCGGCTCTGCGGGCTGGCGCGGCGCGGACGCGGCGGCACAAGGGGGGAGCCTGGGCGCCGCCTCCTGCACTAGCGCCGCGGGGCCCGCCCCTCGCCGGCGCCCGGCCGCGACGAGCGTGGCGCTCGCCCAATCGGAGGCGCCGCCTGCGCGGAGGGGGCGGGAGCGGCGCCGCCCGCGGGGCGGGGCTTCAGCGGGCGGGGGCGGGAGGGCGCCGAGAGGCGGAGGCAGCCGGCGGGAACCGGTTGCTGAGGGAGAGGGGCGGGGGCAGGGCCCGGCGCGATCGCGCCTCGCCTACAGGGGCGGGGAGCGCCGCCCCCGGCCGCTGCGGAGAGGAGGGCGCCCGAGGGAGGCAGCGGGGGTGTTAGCGACGGGTCTGACCGCGGGGGTAGAGGCGGCCCCCAGCCGGGCACCGTCAGCCGGGGAAACACCTCATGTGGGGCAGCTCTGCCTGAAGTGACAGGCTGTGTGAGGCAGCGCCTGCTGCATCCAACTCGTTAAACCTTTCTTCTGCGTAGTGCGTTATTGCAGATCAGCAATGTCCCGCTCTGACAGACCTGTGTCTTATCTAAAAAATAAACAACTCAGTTCTAAGTCTTGCCTGTTTTATATTAAATTGCACAAGGGCATGGCGCCTCCCTGGAGGTGCTCAAGACCAGGTTAGATGAGGCCCCGAGCAATCCTGTCATGATCTTCGATGATCTGCGAGGTCCTTTCCAACCCAAACCATTCTATGATTTCATGATGGCTGGTTTTGCCTAAATTTTCTATTTTTGTATACCGTCCATAGCATATTCACAGTCTTTGTTCTGTTTTTTGATAACTTGCATATAAAAGAGGTGTTACGTGGAAGACGCCTGTATCGCCTTCCATTCCACCTGCCTTCAGACTGCACACACATAAACTAATTTCTGTCCAGAAGTCATGTCTCTGCTGAGGTTATAAACTCAGATTTTCTGGGCTATAAATACGTCTGGCCCGTATTTATTTACATTTGCGTTTTCTATTTACTGACTGACTCAGGGCGCGCCTCTGGTGAACTTGTAGCTGCTCCATATAAAGCTTCTTGTGAATGTGCTTGGAATACTATAAAATAATAAGATGATCCCAAGGTTAATGGCTGCGTGGAATATTGTTTATTTGTTGGTGGTTACAATGTTAGGAAGGTTTCAGTGGAAAAAGAGAAAGTGCAGACAGACCTTCCCTCTCTCATCAATAAAGCCTGAGGAATTTGCTTTGGACAGAGTTCTGAGACAGATTAAATAGCTCTCTACCTGCTTTAATCTGTGCTGTTTTTTTCCTCCAACAATGCAAGCTTTTGTTTACTGTTTCATTGCACATTAAACTGATCACGATTTTAGGATCAAATTACTTTCTGATGCAACATCCTTTCAGTACTGTAGCACAGTAGTGTACACTGGAAGTAAGGGTCACTGGCAGTTTCTTTGAAATTGTATTCCCTAAGAGGAAAGGATTTAGCTCAGAAAGCTTTTAGTCTAAAACTACATTTTTTGAGGAAATAATGCTGGTATCATTTAAATTATATTAATTTGTATTATGATAGTCCCTATCTGGACCCCTTTGTCATGGTCAAATATGTCCTACTAATCACCACATAAGATAACAGTCCCTGTGTTTTACGGTCTAAGATGTCAAGACATACTTGGAGTGTTAGAAGAGAGACAATAAGCTACTATTTCATTCAACGTAGAACAAAGATATTTACAGAAGAAATAAACGTGGATTGTTACAAAGTGCAAGCCAGTGTACTGATGAAACAAAGTGAGTTGAGGAGGCAGAAAGTAACAGATAGAAAGAGACAAGAACTCCTGAAGATAAGGAAAAAGAAATGCCTGTAAAGAGAAACCTGTGGGAGAATTCAGAAGAGACTGGGATTAGCGGTTTGAGAGGCAAAGCTGCAGTCACCGCAACTGTGATATTAGGAAGACTAATATAACTTTTATGATAAGAGTTTATAATGGGGAACAGTTGGACAACTTTGCCAACCTTCCTGTACTTTTCAAAAATCCATTATATTTTTTTTTTTTAGCCAGAGGGACCACAACAAGAAGTAGTCTTCAACATGCAGTCACTGTGGCTGTGCATCACTTTGCTCATGTGAACCTCAGGAAGCTGAACAAGGCTGAGTGCAAGGTGCTGCACCTGGGTCGGGGCAATTCCTGGTATCTGTACAGGCTGGGGATGAATGGAGAGCAGCCAAGTGGAGAGGGACTTGGAGATAGTGATGGATGACAAATTGGACATGAGATTTGTGTGCTTGCAGCTGAGAAGGCCAACGGTATCCTGGGCTGCATAAAAAAAAAAAATAATAATAAAAAAAAAAAAAGCACGGCTTGCAAGTCAAGGGACCTCTACTTTGCTCTTGTGAGACTCCACCTGGAGTACTTCAGCTCCGGGACCCCCAGGAAAAGGACATGGAGATATTGTGATGAGTCCAGAGGAGGGCCACAAGGATGATCAAAGGGCTGCAGAACCTCTCCTGTGAAGAAAGGCTGAGAGAGCTGGGGATGTTCAGTCTGGAGAAGAGAAGGCTCCAGAGAAACCTCAGTGCAACTTGTCAAGACTTCAAGGGAGCTTATAAGGAGGATGGAGAGAGACTTTACAGTAGTGATAGGAAAAGGGGTAATGTTTTTAAACTAAAAGACCTAACAGTCTTTAAACCAAAAGGTAGGTTTAAATTAGTTATAAAGAAGAAATTCTTCACTCAGAGGGTAGTGAGGCACTGGCACAGGCTGCCCAGAGAAGCTGTGGATGCCCCATCCCTGGGGGTGTTCAAGGCCAGGCTGGATGGGGCTTTGGGCAACCTGCTCTGGTGGGAGGTGTCCCTGCCCATGGCAGGGGTTTGGAACTAGATGGTCTTTAACGTTCCTTCCAACCCAAAACATTCTTTGATTCTATGAAATGTTTTTATTACTTTTTTGCTTGTACCTGCTTCCATGCAATTTGTAAAAGTTAAACTTCAAAATACTACTTTTATGTTTGCAATATTTATGTATCAACTAATATAGATATTACTCAGAGACTAAGCAAAAATATTGATCGTTAATGTGTTTGTCTTTTGCCAGCACTTCCTTAGTCCTTCTAGTCAGAAATCAATGTTCCCTGCCATTTATTTGGGTCTTCTGTGTCATAACAGGAGGGTAAAAAAAAAAAAAAATCAGAGATCTGTATTTGTTTCAGTATCAGTTGGATGTAATTTCACTGAACTCGGTGTTTATATGGACTAATCATTTAAATTTGAATAAATTCAGGGACATTTTATATCAATATCATTGCTGTGTTTGTCACTAGTCTATCCATATGGAACTAACACTGAAAAGTTTGCTGGTTAGATTTTTCACTTGTTGATAATAACTGTAGCTTTTCGTGGTGAAATTTCAGAAGGCTGTATTCATGCTCATGTCATGCCAATATTTAAAAAGGTGAAGTGGGTTGACCATGAATTGCTTAGACTGTTATCTAATAAAAAACTCATACATGACTAAGCTGATTAAAACAAAAAAAAAGAGTTAAAGGATAAGAATATAATTAATGCAAATTTTTATAGTTCTAGGGAAAATAGCTATTGTCAAAGAAAACTGGCTTAATGCTTTGATAAGATTACAAGGTTGGCATGAAAGTAACTACATGGCTGGTACACTAAATGTTCATGTTTTCAAACAGTTTTATCAAAGAAACATAATCAAAGATCACTGAAAAAAAAAAGCATGACTGATGCAAAGACTGATGAATAGCAAGTACCAGTGATGTCAAAGTAGTTATGCAGAGATTGTTCAGTAACTTGTGTTCACTCAAAAATGTGCTTAAGTACAGCCACAAGCAAAGCCATATAGCTAGAACCTGGAACTTGAGATAGTTTTGGACATTTTTAAGAACACTTCTGTTACTCTGAAGAGAGTCTGGGAGTCACAATGGACCAATATGAATGACAAATATATGGCAAGTATATGACAAGTCAATATGAGCTCCCAAGGTGGTGTTGTGGTAACAGTAAAAGTGATCCTTATGTGATCCCTAGAAAAATAACACGAAATCATGAGAAGGGCTAGAGAGATGTTTATTTTCATATAGCATTGATACTGACTATTAACAGTTCTGTGGCCATAAACCTCTAAAATTACCATATTTTTCCATATTAAAAAAAAAAAAGTGCATGGAGCCTGTGTGTAGCATTTTGTTACTTGCCCTGTTACTTACCCCTTCCTTTACCCTTACCCCTCCTACGCTTAGCTCTTTTTCTCATCCTTCCTCAGCTCAGGTTCTGTGCCATGGCCTCTCTCAGATTCCAGAGTCTTCTGGCTTTCTGGTGAACAGAGTAACGGAGTGTGAGAGTCTGCAGAACAGTGTGAGGCTCGAGTCAATAATTTGTGTAAGTTTTGTGTTTGTATTGTGAGAGATCCAGAGCCATGGTTTAGAAGAGACATGGACATATTGATGAGAATTCAAGTTGAAAAAAATATTTGAAGACTGGAAGAAGTTGCTGAGACACATGAAGAACTCTCCATGTTCAGCTCAAAAAGTAGCTTCAGGAGACCTCGCAGAGAGAAGATGCAGGCTCTTAAGTTTCTTAATTTGAAGAGACATCTGGAGTGTTGTCTGACAACAAGTCAGACAAACTCGTGTGCTCTGAAAAAATATAAATTACTGAGTTCAATACAGGAATAACTGGGTGAAATTTCACAGACTGTGACACAAAGGGGATTATAAACCACAAAATCCTTTTTTTTTATTTTTTATTCATCTTGAGGTAAGAATCTAATGGGAGAAGAAGGCTTTTAATAGCAGATCCTTTGAATTTATTTATCTAGTTCAAACTCCACTTGATATTTAGGTCACAACGGTAGCATATAATTTCTTATTTTTTTTTTCTTATATGAAAATTCTGGTTTTAATATTTCCAGAGTTCATTAATATTTGCAGTTTAACTGACTGATGGCTTACACTTTTCCACTGGTGATCTTTCCTTAGTGTACATGAAATTGTTCTAAATTTCTAGGTTTTTTTCCCTTGTCAGTTTTTAACTGTCAGCTTCATTTCCATGGCTTGATCTCTCATTTATTCCATTTTTGTTTAGCATGTTTTCCTCTTACTGTTTGATGGATGTCTCCAGTCAAAGTCTTTCAAACTGCATCCTTTTGTTCAGTCCCTTGAAAAGTCTCGTGATTGTTTTTCACTTTGGATTAAAAATATTAGTTGTTTTCTCTCCTGTTTCCAAGTTTCAGTCAACAGTGCAGTGGGGCTGCCTGTTCTATTTGCATGGGCCTGGGCCAGCACAGTCACAACGTGCATTTGAGTCCTCTGCTGCTGCCATATAGCACCTAGGGAACACTATTCTAGTGGAAGATTGATGGAACAGGCCTATGTTTTATGCTAGAGGGGGGAACCTTTCTGCCATGGAAATTTCTGCACTGATGTGTTAGAGATATATTCGATGTATTTGTGATTTTGAGTGGAATGAAGTGGTTGAAGTGTGACACAGAATTCAGCTTATTGTAGGAAATGAATGTCTGTTGCTCTAGCAAATTATCAAAACTGAAAACTTTACATTGGACTCTTTTGTCTGTACAAATTTATTAAAATACTCTGAATTCATTCTCAGGATTTAGCACAGACCTCTTCACCCATTAATGTAAATGGGCACTTTTACAAGGTGTGATACAATTTAAGTTTTGATCTTTGGCTACATCTTGTCTATATGCTTTAACGATAGCAAGAGTTTTCCATTTTCAGCTTCTAAAACTTTCTCTGGTTTTGGAAGAGAAGGTCATTTCTGTTTCTTTCTGGAACTCTGGTTATATCAGCCATGAACTGGTTAGAGGGAATAGAGAACTACTAGGCTGATACCTCATAAATACAAGGACACATCATGAAGTCCTTTTTCAGTGGTTTATTTGGAAAATTCAGTGAATTCCTCATGTTGCTTCTGTTTATTTCAGTGTAAGTATTGTTTCTGGTGTGGACATCATTCCCAATATGTGTTAAAACATTAGAGATCAGCAAATGAAGGATTTCTTATGACTGAAGAAGTAATCTAAATCACAGGCTGATCTTTAAAAGACGTTTGCCTACTGTAGTGGAGCTGCCACTCTGCAGGTTTAACATTTATAATTGTCATTTAGGCAACAGATAAGCCAGGTAGATGGTGATTTAAGCAGTGCTACAGGAGTAATCCTAAAGATGAATAGTCTCAACAAAATTTTGCAAAATACTTCTCACAAGTTTTCTGTTGTTACCCGCTTTTACAATGTCTACTTATTTATTCCTACTTTCCTGGCAGTTCCTTCCTAGCAGTTTAGGTCTACGTGTTAGGAAAGCTGGGACTTGTTAATTTGATTCATGTTACATTTTCTCTACGCTCTTTTTGGAACAATCCAATGGTCTGACATTTTGGATGTATCACGGTGCTTATCTCAGCAAGCTGTTCAAGCTGACAGCCTGGGAATATTTTTTGAGGACATGTTAGGAGTGAATCAGAGCCTAGCCATAGGGAAGACGATCAGAATCTTTGGTGCTAATCATGCTTTCCCTATTTGCTATGACTGTGTAGGAAATTGTGCGTTAAAGATCCTATACAACTACTGTTACAAAACTGAAATCTAATTCTAATCTTTCTGCTACTGCCTCGCACCAATGCCACCTGTGAAGGCTGTTAAGCTAATACTTTAATAATAATATATTTGACATTTTAATGGCTATTACAAGAGTATACAGCAATTACAAGGCCTTGTTACTGTTCCCCTTTGAAACATTATTCTGGATGAATGTGAAAATTCATTTATGCTTTTGGTCTAAAATGTTAACCACAGATTATATTGCCTTGTGCTCTTACTGCTGCAGCCAGCACTAAACAGCCCTCTCTTTCCTCGGTCTGTTCAGGCTGTAGGACTGTGGAGTTTTCTGAAAATGTACCACTAGCTTTCAGTATTCTAGGTCTGTAAAGCTTAAAAGACTTCATGAAAACGTCTGTAGAAAAGTTCCCAGGCTTCAGCTTATTCCATATTCTTTACTGCAGCTAGCAGTCACTCATTGCCTGTTCAGTATCTTACCCACTCTGCTCCTGATTTTTTCCCCCTTCATTGCTAGGAAGAAATGTTTGCAGATTTGTATTTATTTATTTATTTTTGTGCCAACTGGTATGCTCTACTGCCACTATATGCAAAGTTTGTCTTGCCATTTACTGTTGGAATTTCATTATTATTATGAATTCCTGTGCTTAATTTGGTCTATTCTCCCGCGTGCCTGGTGAACAGACAAGGGGGAATGGGCTAAAGATGCACCAGGGGAGGTTTAGGTTGGATATTAGGAAAAACTTCTTTATCAAAAGGGTTGTTAGGCATTGGAATGGGCTGTCCAGGGAAGTGGTCGAGTCGCCATCCCTGGAGGTCTTTAAAAGACGTTTAGATGTAGAGCTTAGTGATATGGTTTAGCAGAGGACTTGTTAGTGTTAGGTCAGAGGTTGGACTAGTTGATCTTGGAGGTCTCTTCCAACCTAGATGATTCTGTGATTAATTATGAGATTTGGATTAAAAATTGAAAGATAGAGGCAAAAGGTGGTGATAGAAGTTCTGTTGCAGTTCAGATCCATGCTCAAATACAAGCCTATGTCCTTAAGTGACAATTAAAATTATTATAGGAGATGGAAGTTTAGAACATGTCACATGTCATAGAAAATAAAAATTATATATTTTTTTGCTTGGCATACATGTTCCTTTTGTTGCTTCTTTGCTTAATGGATATTTCACTTTTGTATAGTAGCATAATTGTCATTGTATTAGGAAGGATATACCTGTATTCATACCTCTGAAATTTTTAATTTAACAGAAGAAACAAAACACTTGAAAAAAAATACATGAAATCCTGTGATCCAAAACTCACAAACACATGAAAACTAATATGTCTTTAAATGGAGAAAACCAACTACATTTCAAATTCAATTTGGAAGCCATAACCCAGTACAAAGGAATGATTAACTGTTTTCTGTACTTGCTAAGAAAAAAAAAAGCAGCAGCTTTTCTATTCAGTTTTAAACCAGAAAGCACCTGAGAACTACCATGGTCTGATGCTGGAATTATTTATTATCCCTCATTTCCTTTGTCTTTTGCTTGAGTAAACTGATTCAGTAAAACAGAAGTATGATAAGTCCATCTTATATTAAAGTACTTTCATTTGGTCTTTCAGCAAGTGGGTAGAGTATATCATTAAGTACGTAGTTTTTGCAACACTGACATTCACATGGTTTTGTAGGCCTTATGCTATTTTGCTTTCAATCTGCCAGATGAACTCTGCAAGAGGCTTCGCAGATGCTGTGTGTGTAATTAAATTGTCTTTTCCCAGGGCTTGAACAGAACATTGCTTTGGCCATCAGTCCCATTAATACTATTGGCCAAAATAATACATGCTAAACTAGTAGTAGGGACCCATGCCCCATTGAGAATACGAGGAATTAATACACTGTGGTTTGCCTGTGCAAGTAGTTTCTTTCTGCAGAAGGGCCTCCTTTGTATCCTTAATGACATGTGACTTTAACATTTTTCAAACTAGTATTTCTGAACCTGCCATCAAGCCCAATACTGGGAAGTAATACTGTTCCAACTAACATGTTCATATGTGTTTTCAGCAAAGCAAGCTGTAGGCGTATGCGTCTCAGCAATAATGCTGTTCCACGAAACAGCTATTACCTCAATATGTTTCTGATGCCACATGGGTAACTTTTTTTTTTTTTTTAATAATGGCAGTTAGCATCCCCACACCAAGGGGAGTGGGACACATTTGTTTCTACATCTGTTTAGCTGCAAAATTCTGGAGCCACCTCAAACATTGTCTGCGTTTAAACAATCCTGTTGTAGAATTGCACAGTCCTTGCCTGAAACACTAACGTATAGTTGGAGATAGAGTAATGATTGCAGCAGCTTTTCATGGCCATCCAGTTTGCCATGAAGACATTACGGTAGTCTTTTTCTTTTGTTGTTTTTCAGGATCTTCTCACTTTCCAGTATTGTGCAAAAGGCATCAAGCGTCACATGAATGCCTCCATCATAACATAAATACTTAGAATTGGAGCAGCTCTTTTAATATCAATGATGCAAATGGAGAATAGTAAGAACTGTAGGGCCAGAAGTACCCCATGTGCATTGATGGCAAGCTGAAATAACTTCTGTTCTTAGAGCCATAAGGGTAAAATAATCCTTTGGTTTTGTACCTAGAGACACACCACTCAGAAGGGCACTACATAAATTGGGAGATACATTTATAACCTTTGGAGTAAGTGAGTGCACCTGTTAGTATTATGATATACATGGTTTATGAAATTGCAGGTAATCAGATGGACTTTGTGTGGTTTCAGGAGGTCTGAGCAGATTTGAAAATACTCTGCCTTGTGGGCATGCCCACTGTAGATAACCACAAGTAGTGAAACTCATGTCTTTAAAGCTGGTCTTAGGAAGGGGAGGAAAAAGAGCAGAAAGGTAGAAAGGTAAGTGCTAAGTCGTACTACATAGGTTATGACAAATAATTCAGAAAACAGTATGTTTGCAATGAGAGGGAAAGGTCAAGTAGCTCTTTGAGAGGCCAATAAATCCATTATTTCCTGCAGAATCTTTCTCAGACAGTTTTGAAAGATTTCAGTACCCTGAAAGAAACTCCATGAAAACTCCTTGTAGATAGTAGAAGAAAATTCTTAGGATACAGACAAGATGGATGTAAAAGTAATAAACACAAATGGACTAATGATTGTTCTACAGTGCTTTAGAGTAAACAATGCTGACAGCTTAGGAGGAATTTTCAATACATAAAGTATTCTTTTGGAAGAAACCAAATTCTAAAACTTTACATCTTCCTTGGAGCTTGTAATTTTATCACAAATTCTAGGGTTTTTGTTTGTTGTTTTTACTGAACCCCATTGTAGAAAACATCATGAAATTCCAAAACTTATAATGCCTAAGCATCAAGATACATTTCAAGATTTAATTTTATTTGGTGATTTGTAAGCAAACAAGAAACAGTCTAGAGACATTTTCAAAAGGCTGGGCAATGTGTTACCAGAACTCTACATATACTATTGCTAAGACAATACTCTCAATACTCAAGTTTGCTCTACAGACTTTGGCAAAACCCTCCGAAAATAGGCATGTTATGCTGCTCAGTACATAAAAACCTGAAAACCTCTGCTGTCTGTATTGCTAGGCTTTTAAGTGAGCTTTGTGAATCATACGTTCTCTGAAGCCTCTCAACCTGTTAGTGACTCAGTAAGTCCAGGCTTGAACAGAAGCTTTCAGAACCATGCACTGTTTGTGCAGGATAGAAGGTATAAATTTCCCTCTGATTTAAGTAACATACAATGAAAGCTAATGCAGGAATCATGACTTTTTGTTGAAGGTGCTGTTTTGTATACAACTGGCCATAAAGACTGTGCTATTTTCCATTTTGATGTACTTTCACTATCCCTATTTAGGAAACATCAATAGATACCTCATTTTAGTTGTTTTTCAGAAAACAATCTGAAGCCTTTATTCAGGTTTTACTCTATTTTATTAGGGCACATTCTCACACAGGAAATTTATTTTGGAAAGGTAAAGAGGACTTCATCTCTGTTTAAGAGCTGAGCAAAAGTTAAATTCTGTCTTTAGAATTAATTTCTTTAGAATCTGTTGCTTAACAGATTACTTTTCTAAAGCATCTAAGTCATCTCAGAGCATAAATTACATTTTCCGGGGCAATCATCTCTTGGAGATGCCCAGCTTTAGATGGTTCCAGTGCAAGGGAATTCACACCCTTAATTAGATGGTAAGGATTCCTGTCCAAAACATGAACAGAATTAGGAAACTAAGAACAGAATCAGTAGGAGTCATCACAGCCAGCAAGAAGATACCAGACCAAAAAATGAAGAAGGGAGAAGTAAAACTTAAGTAACCATGAGTCAACTCTTGGGGAATGAAAGTGTCTTTCTTTACTCAGATTGCAATGAAAACAAAGGAAGTTTTTTAAAGAAAATAGGCAGACATTGGGGTAAAAGTTCTTGAACATAACCAAGAAACTTTTATTTTAAAATATTTTGAAAGCATACTATGGCCTCTAAGAAAGCTCACTTTCTTAGAAAATGTTGTTATGTAAAATAAGTTTCAGTACAGCCTGCAGGTGAATGAAAGTATCAGCAAAGAAATGGCTTCTCCAGCCAACTCATAAATATATTTCAGCCTGTGCAGTAAGTACCACCAGAATAATATTTCTTGAAACAAAGTGTTGTTTTCTGTCTTTATCCATTATAGTCTGAGAATGGGGAAAAACAAACAAACAAACAAACAAAAAAACAAACCGCAAGGTAGGTACAAGAAACTTCCCACCTACAATTTTCTCATTCCAACACTGCCTCACTCAAATCTATTCTTTATCTAGAAACTAAAGCCACATGCCTTGTTTACTGTTATGATTATGTAACATCTTAACTATTTTTGTGTACTCTGTTGCAGTACAAGTTCTTTATTTTTAAGGATTAAAACACACGTACCTGTGTTTGACAACCCTTCCTTCTGCTTTTTTTCCCTGCTGGCATCATAGGGACCAACTAAAAGTAACAATAGTATTTTCTTGGTCTTATTTGCCACAAAACTGCACATTTATTTTTTCCTTATTCCCGTGACCTCAGTACTCAATGTTGTTCACCAGGCTACCTCAATCTTCTTCAGAACATTCATTAAGGATTGCAGCTTTCAACCTCAGAGTCAGAAGTGAAGTTTTATTACTTCATTTCCCCCTGCTGAATGATCAGGAATTGAGTTTTATATCCAGTCTCAGGAATCAGTTAGTTTTCCCCTCCCTCAGGCTCTGTATTTCTTCTGTGCTGTATTTAGCATGGTCAGAGCAGTCTATTCCTGACTACTTGTGGCTTTCCTTATATTGCCTTCTCCCATACTATTATGTGGCAAAAAGGTTATAAATGTTGCCTTCAAATTAACTGTCATTGTCTTAAGATAGTGTTGCATTATGTAAGATATGTAAATGTATTGTAGATGTTGTTTAACTGAATTTTAGTAAAGTGCTTGATTCTGTTTTATAGAGTTATTAATCATGTTCCGAAAGAAGTATTTAAGATGGGATGAGTTGCTTTTCAGCAGTATTTCTCTTGACTGTAAAAAATGAACAATTAGAATTAGCACTTATATTTTCAACTAGTCATGTGTGCATGGGAATGGTTCCCAGGATTAGTTGCTTCATCACATTCTGATGGATTGAGGTGAGGTTAATCCACCAAGTCCTCCTTCCTACCCTTCTTGAAGATAAGAGTGACATTTGCCCAAGATTATTGATAGTGGCCTCACAATGACATCAGACAGCTCCCTCAGCTCTTGATGGTTAATCCCATCATGGCCAATGGACTTCTGTATGTCCATTTTTTTGAAGTATTCCCTGATCTCATCCTCCTCCACTAAGGGTTTGTATTCATTGTTCCAAACTTCCCCCCTGGTCTCCAGGTCCTTGGATTTCTAAAGGCCGGTCTTGCTAGTAAAGACCAAGGCAAAGAAGACATTCAGTACCTCATTCAGCCTATTTTCCCTAGTCTTTCTTTTGTTCACTGTGTACTTAGAGAAGCCCTTCCTGTTGTCTTTAATATCTTCAGCCAAATTAAATTCTAATTGGTCTTTGGCTTTCTTAACCATGTCTTTGTGTTCTCAGATGGTGTGTCTCCATTTCTTCCAAGTTACCCGTCCCTGTTTCCACCCTTTTTGTCTTCGAGTATTGCCAAGACTTCCTTGTTAATCCATTCAGGCCTTGGCATTTTTTCCTGGCTTCCTCTTTGTTGGGATGAACTTCTCATCACTTCAAGGTGATCCTTGAATATTAACCAGCTTTCTTTGGCTCCTTGTCCCTCCAGGGTCTTATCCCACAGTACTCTACCAAGCAGATCCTTGAGGAGACCTAAGTCCACTCTTCTGTAGTGATCTTGCTTTTTGCCCCAATTCCTCTTGAGATTATAAGCTCCACCATCTAATGATCATTGCAGCCAAGGCTGCCTTCAAACATCACACCTTCAGTGAGCCTCTCCTTATAACTGAGCGTGAAGTCAAGCATAGCACCTCTTGTTATTGGCTTCTCTACTGGTTGCAGGGGTGGCCTCTGTGAGCTCCCCTGCAGCCTGTGGAGGAGCCCCCGCTGGAACAGGTGGATGTGGCCTGGAGGAGGCTGCGGCCCATGGAGAGCCCCCGCAGGAGCAGGCCCCGGGCCGGAGCTGCAGCCCGTGGAGAGGAGCCCACGCAGGAGCAGGGGGCCTGGGGGGAGCTGCCGCCCGTGGGGGACCCGTGCTGGAGCAGTTTGCTCCTGGGGGATGGACCCCGTGGTATGGACCCATATGGGAGCAGTTCTTGAAGAGCTGCTGCCTGTGGGCAGCCCCCGCAGGCTCAGTTTGGCAAGGACGGCATCCCGTGGGAGGGACCCCACGTGGAGCAGAGGCAGAGAGTGACCCTGAAGGAGCAGCGGAGATGAAGCGTTAGGGACTGACCACAGCCCCCATTCCCCTGTGCTGCTTGGGGGGAAGAGGTAGGAGAGGCTGGATGGGAGGAAGGTGGGTTTAGTTTGCTTTTCATTTCTCACTACTCTAATCTGCTAGTCATAGGCAATAAATTACAGTTATCTCCCTTATGCTGAGTCTGTTTTGCCTGTGATGGTAACTGATGAGGGATCTTCCTGTCTTTATCTCAGCCCTTGAGCCCTTTTTCATCATATTTTCTTCCACAGTTCCTTTAGCTTGGGATAGTGAGAGTGCGCTGTGGTGGAGTTTAGCTAGCTATCAGTTTGAAACCACCACAGTAGTCCAGAGCTTTGCTAGGAATTATTCATGCTAAAGATTCCACATTCATTGAGACTGTGTGTAATAGTCTAGATTACTGTCCATAAATATTTAAAAAACTCTTTCCCTTCTGACTGTTCTAATAGTAATGTCTCTAGACAAAAATCTAAAAGTTAAAGGAAAAATTCTAAAATTACATTGTACTACCCTGAATGTATCTAATGCTTACTATCCCATAGTAACCAATGTAGTGATATGCAAACAATGCCCACAAAAAAATGAAACTTGGTCTTTGCATTGTAACTGTTACCATCAAGTTATGGTAGGAAGAGAAAAAAGGGAGAAAAAAAAACACAAAATAAACCCAAAAAACAAACAAACAAAAACAAAAACAAAAACAAAAAGAAACAGTTCTGTGTTCTGTTGAAGCTCTAGAGTTCATGTGGATTTGGGTATCAGGCCAAAAGTAATACACCAAATCATGCCAAGCTAGAATGTCATGGATTCTTATGGTTATCAGTGGCTTTAATCTATCTCACATCTGAAAGAATAACTATGTCAATATCTAAAACCATACTAGATTTTTAGCTTAGTTCTGAGTCTGAGGAAAGAATATCTACTCATCAGTAGCTCTTCCTATATTTTGCCCAATGTTGTACTTTGAGTAGTTCTATGTACCAAATAGACCTTAATGCACTTGACTTGAGAAAAAGGAATTGCAGTACAGTCAAATGTGACTATTGATAAATATATTCAGCCACTTGACACAATGCATTTAATATTCCACAGGATGTGATTTTCTACCTTTATTATCCAAGATATCAACACATTCGCCTAACTCACCACCCTGATGTTAAACAGTGACACTGTATTTCAGAGCATCAAATTAAAAGGACAAGTAGAGTACTTGCAAGCCCTGAGAACGTATGTTAGCATTTCAGACCTATGCAGTTGAATTTAAATTTCTCGTATTTGGATGGAACCTGTAATCTTTAAGCCTGTGGGAGGATTTTCTGCTTTTGCTAAGGCTAAAACCAGTCTGATCCCTTCTAAGGGATGGAAAATTAGAGAAAAAAAAAAAAAAAAGTCTAGCTAATAACATCAGGAAGTCACCCAATACATTTTCCTGTCCCAAAGAGTTATGTGTCAGTAAATATCATTCCTGGCAGATGCTTTTCTAATCTGTTCTGAATTGTAATCCATTGTTTGGGACACTACAACCTCTCAGACATCTATTTAGCTCTTTGTTATCCTTACCTAGGAGACATTTAGAAATCATAAGGAACAGAAAATATCATCATTTCATCTCTGCAGCATAAAAAAGGTGTATTTGACCTGAAATGATTTATGCACTTTTAAGTAAAGCAAAATAAGTGAAGGGCTTCACATGCTCTCCAAATACAACTATGTGGCAGTGTTCATCTTGTACTGTTAGGGCACTCATTAGGAAATACAAGACCTTAATTTTAATCTTCTGTTCCTTCTTCTGGGTTTTGAACCTGCATCTCTCAGAAGACTACCTTAATCCTAAAACTGTACTGCATCTCTAGTATACAGTGAGTGAGTAGGGCTTCTCAATCTCTCCTGGTGCTCCTTCACGCTCTAGCAATAACTGAAAATGGAACACAGGCCATACCTATTAACTAGGTGTCTACCTTCTTATTTTTTTGGTCTCTGACTTACTGATTATTTATGCATTTTATCCACAGTGGAACAGTATCATCACTGGTCCAGGATGCTCCAGGAAAGACCAGTGATTACAGAAACAGGAACCTTAGTGTCAAGTCAAGTCTGTTTGATTCTGAATAATGATTTAAACAGAAGCCTCAAACATTTCAGGAAAGTGCATTAACTACTAGCAATTTATTTCTTATTGCTGGATTTAGAAGAGCAAGGAGTTAAAGTGTATTTCAAACAGCATAATAAAAGACTGTACACTAAAAGGCTGGCAATGAGTTTTATGTCAATTTAGAAAGGACAAATCCCTAGACTGCAGGGTTGATGAAGCTCTGGAGTGTACTGTGGGTATACTTGACCTGAGCTATGTATGTAAGTTTAGTGTGACACAAAATTGAGGAATTTGTAATCTGGTTGCTGCTTTCTGGTGTGGGCCATTCAGCCAAATTAAATCCTTATCTTCTACTGTTTATGTAAAAGGTGCAATAGCTTACTTAGTCTTTAAACATTCATTTTAGAAAGTGGTTTCAGCCATACATGATGTTGAAATAAAAAGTATGATTTTGAACGAAGGGTTTTTATTTGTCATGCTTTTTAACATGAAATAGATATCTTAGGAAGCACCATTTTCTGCAGATTTTCATGCCTACCTTGATTAATAACACCTGAGATCTCCCTTTAATTTGCGTTATTTCTTTAACAATTTTTCTGCTCATGACAAAATATGCGGTGCCTTTTGATTCTTCTGATATTAAAGCCTTCCTAAATTCGAAACGTAATACTGAAAAACAAGTTTAAATTAAACATTATTAGTTGTGTTAATGTTTTTTATGACTTTTTGTGAAATTTATTCTGCTGGTCTGAACAGCATAAGGAAGACTTTGCTAATGTCCTCTCTGCTGTTGGTAGCAGTCAGTCATCTGTTTAGTTAAAAAGAGAGTATTACTGCATAGGTGCCTTGGCTCTCTATCTTATAAATAGTCTTCTAATTTAGAAGGGCTAAAACTGACCTTTAAAAGTGGATTTATAAATATAGCTAAAATATTTTAAATACTAAACTAACGTTGATTTTTTTTTTACTGTTTACAATTCATTTTAGACTTACTGCTATTTTTTTCCAGATTTCGTTTTCATTTGCATTTACTTTATTCTTTGTAAATAACATGTTTGCTTCAACCCTATGTACTTTTGTACATTTTCTGCTGACTTTACATTTCTAATGATGAAGTTATTTATGGAAGTAAGCCAGACATTGTAAATAGGGAGGAAAAGAAAGGAAACCTTACAGTAATGATTTAATTATGGTCCTAGATATGGATGACGTAGCCGCCCATAAAAGCAAACATTTTTAGTTTGGGTTTTCTCACTTGGAAGAAGGACTCTGGAAGGAACCTGATACATCCCAGAACTTCAGACACAGCTTTGGAAGTTTTGTAGAGCAACTAAAATACCGTCGGCCTAAATCATTGCTGGGATTCTTTAGGTTCAGGTTTCTTCTGAAATTAATCCAACCAAGGTCCTTCAGTCTTTTGCTCCAGAGCATATACTTTGCCTCTTATCCAGCTCAGACTCCTTTCTCGAATTTAGCTGCCTGAAACAGGATGCAGTACTCAAGCTGAGGATCTATCAATATCTGTGGGAGTAGAAAAGCTCTTTCATATTGCATTACCTGTAACACTTTTATTTATGCATCCCAGGAAGACTTATTTTTTTCACAATAGTAAGACAGTGTTGGTTCACCTTGACTTGTGAACCGCAGTGACGCCCAGATTCTTTTTTGAAGAAATGCTACCTGGTCATCTTGCTGTTGTACTTTTGGTAAAACCCTAATAGAGCAATACTTCGACCTTGTCTTCTTTTAATTGCATTGATCTTTTCTCCAATTTCTTCAAGCATTCAAATTCTAAGTACGCCATTCAGTCTGGCTAACACTCTCCAAAATCCAAGATAAAATACAACTGTCAAAAATTACTCTTTTATTTGTTAATCTAATTTACTGATTACACATTTTTGAATAGTACCAGATGTAATGAATATTTCTGTGGTTTTATAATTAATCATCCCTCCCTTTAGACAATAAACTATTAATTTTATTTTTTCTTTAAAAAATAATTAGTTTCCCAAGTTTTGCACCCATTTTCAAAGCTTTTGCATCTATTCTATTTCAGTTTCATCAATATTTTTTTTCCGATTGCTTGAAATAAAGTATCAAGAAAGTGTCCAAAAACTTTTTACAGGTTAATGCATATAATCTTTCCTACTTGTCTTGTATTCAGAAGGCCTATTGCCTGTTTTAGAAGAAGATTAGATTGTTATAATGTTATTTGTAGGGAATCCCTTACAAATCTCTTAGGCTGTTCTGTAGAGACCTTCAAATTCTTTGATTGTTTATTGCAGTATTTTTCTGAGAACTGCAGTTAGCTAGCTAGTTCATAAGTTCCTCATTCCTTCTCTGCCTCCATTTAAAATGTGCTATTTTTCTTTTTGGAGCCTTATTCACCTTCTACTGATAGATGTAGGAAAGCTTCTCCTACAATTAAAAATGAGGAAACATGGGTTTGAGGTTGAAAACAAATTTTAAACACAAGACAATCCTTCCTTTTTCAGTGTATTAGCCTCAAGGTAGTTATGCAGAAACCATTCCATTGATGTCTGTGCAGAAGAAAATAAAACTGGATCCAGCCAACTCTCAAGCAAGAATTCATGACTGTGGGTCACAAGTGGACAGGAATGCCTTACGGCAGTCTGGCATTACATGCAGTATTTCTGGGAGGATAGATTTCAGACATGTCACTGTCTTCAGGATTTTTGATTGTCTGGGCAGCAAGCTTTCAACTTTTTCTGTTGTCACTGTCATTCCAAGTCACTTACATATTGGTATGTGCTATATTTATCACATTGATACCAAATCCTCCGTTTTGAAGTTTATTCTTGGGGCCAAGTGCTTGAACATTTTTATTGTGTCTCTTTTCAGATCTTCTTTGAACACAAGATGCAATGTGCTTTTAGGCTAAGGATTTCCAGCTGAAAATACCAGGGGCAGAGAGGTCACAAGAACAAGTTACTGGAAAGACAGGTGTTCTTCAGTCTTATGAGCAGACCTGCTGGACACTATGGTGAGTTTTCTAACAGAAGAGCAGTCTGACCATTGGCTTACTGCATGTCGCTGTCTTTTTGCAAGGTTAATAACATCTCTAAAAAAACAGTCAAGGAGGAAAAATAATAGATGCATAGGGCAATTCCCTTGGAACAGGAAACTGATCTCTTGAAATGCTTCCAAAGCTCCCAATCTGCTGCATGGCAGAAGTCCAACTTTTTTTTTTTTTTTGACTTTTAAGATCATTACTTCCTATACAAATTGTTCTTTGTCCCACAGATCTGGGCCAGCCAAAGACTAATTTGATAGCGCCTTTCCTCAGGCTGGCCAGATCACATGGGCTATGGGCCAGCTGCTGTAGCTGGTAGGCTCCCGTTGTACTATTGCTGCCATTAAGTAGGTTTGGTACGTCCTAATTGTCTTAGGGATGTGACGTGCTCTGAGGGCATCTGGAATAAAGCAGCCCCTATGCTTTTTCCTCTGAACTGCAGAGGCTATAATGCTGCCTGGCTCTTTCTTTGGCCTTTATTCTCCCTTGCCATCATCCCACAAAGCATTCATGACCATATCAGTGCCAGGCAGAAATGTCTGAAGAAATGTGAATGAGTGGTAGTGCAGAAAAAAAAATTACAGAAAACTATTTTTAATCTCAACTATTCTCTGACATACATACCATTACAAGACTCCACTTTAACATTGTTTTATGAAGCATTCCCACAAAATCCAAAAGAAAAAGGATGAAGTTTATTTCTAAAACACACAGGGTACTCTAGTATTTGACTGTGGTCATTGCAGTAGTGCAAACAATAATTACACTCCAGCAAAAAAATAGGTTTGTTCTCACTACTGGTTCCTTCCATCTTGTTTGCAACCTGTTTTTGTACAGATCACCACATCTATTTATAAACTGCAAGTGGGAGCTGAGAATAGGAAGAGCTTTGTGTTCATATAGTGACAGTGTCAGGAGAGCAATTCTTTAGCTAAATTAGGATGGCCTCTATACCGTCCTATTTTTATTATTGTAATATTATTGGTATTTTGGGGACTGGAGTCTCCCAGACACAGGTCTAGCTCTATGTGATTTACCTCTTCTTATATATAAAAATAAACCAATTTATGTTAAAAAGACATATTTTTTTGTTTTTGTTTTTGAGTAAAGCAAATCTCAGTGCTGTTTTTAATTTTAGCTATATGAAATTAGTCAGTCGGACAGACTGTTCACTGGAAAATACAAGCAATTTACCAGAGAAGACCAAATGGTGGTTGTTACAATACTGTTATTTTGAGGAGAGAATAGGGATGTGGGGGGGACAGATAGCTGCATTAAGAAAAAAATGTCTTCTCTTGCAGTAGTAGAAAATACAGTACAGTTCTAGCTAGTCTGCATATGCCTGCAAATAAGCATCTCAGATATTATTTTTTTATTTTGCCTTTCTTTTGTTGTAGGGAAGACACAGCACAAGGGAATGAAGAACCTGAAATCTAAAACTTTCTTAGTCGTTGCAAGGGAGATATTCTAAAGGTTTATAGTAGAAAAGTCTTCTCTAGCTCAATTGCCACACAGACCTATTGTGTTTTGTTTGGAGCAATATCAGCCTGGAATAATTACCTGGCATATGCTGGCTTGTAAGAAAGAACACAAAGTAAGACAGAAGCCTTTTTACACTTGCTTTATGTATCCTGGGGAAAAAAATACAGTGGAAATTTGCTAGAAACAAATTGTCTCTGTCAGTTTGAGATCTTACAGAACTGTTAGCCTATCAGTAGAACACAAGCCTGCAACCTGGTATACCACCTGTTTTTGCCAAATAGACATTACAGAGCAGTACATTAAAAGATGTGCATTTTTAGTTTTTCTGAAGTTTTTTTTTTTTAATCAGTCAAAACAACTCTTCTTCAGATTTGGCAAGACACTTGCCTCTCATTTGAACATACCAACTAAGTAACATTACGACATATTTGATTTCCTTCTTAATAATGAGTAAATAAGTTTGCAGTTTTGATTTATGATCTTTTAGCACTGGCATTAAAAGCAATGTATTACTGCTCAGTTCATGGGTAAAATACCTTTGAAACCTACTATTTGTATTCCTACAACACAAATGTCTTAGAAGGCAGTGGGGAATGACTCAGCATCAGAGTCACTGTTTTTGACACTTAGATATGACTAGAAAAATACAGTTAAGGAAATGATAGCTTCTCGATTTCTGCAGAAGGACATTTAAGAATAATGGAACTTACAAAGCATTTTTAAAATACAAGGCAAATAGAGACAACTCCCAATTAACAGTTGCCGATAGCTTTTTGTCGCTGTCTAGTGATTTGGAGGTCCAAGGCAAAAAAGGCAAAGAGAGATATTCAATTCAGCTGCCAAGCTGGTTAAAAGAAAGAATGGAACATAAAAGAAGAATAATGACATGAATTTCAATAAAAAAGAGGGTAAACTTCCTTTTTGATATACACAAGAGTTAAGTAAACTCTATTGCCTAGATTGGAAGCAGGTGAGCTATACTTATCGGCGCCAAAATCTATCACCATCATCCGGTGTTTTCAGCCTGTCAGTAGTATATGTTGAACATAATCTTGTGTCAGTAACATGAATTATAGCTACTACTCAGAAGCTCTAATTTATGCCAAAGTACACACTTGAAGAACATTAACTGGCTCCTACTGATTCTAACCTTTTTTAGCAGTTGGAAAAGCCTAGAATCCAATTACATCTGAATTTTGGACCCAGTTTCCATAATCAAATGGAAGTTTGCCTACTCCTTTGGGGATCCTGAAGTGACATGCTGATATCTTATGAATTTGTTGCCTGAATTAACTTAGTTTTCATGTACTATTGTTTGTACATCTGCAGTATTTCTCCTGCTTGCTACTAGATAAGATCTTCACACATCTGGATCAGGCTATAGAAAAAGTATTTGTATGCTAAGGGAAAAGTAAATACTGATGTAGTTTATGACCAAGATAATTTTAATAATTTATTTTAGAAATGAAGGAGTAGTCTATATATGCAAGATCCCCGAATTCATTTTGAGCAATCAAAGGATACTTTATGCAGATAATCCATTAAAGATTTTCTCTTGAGGTCAGAGACTACTGAGACAGGACCTTAGAATTTCAGTCGGTAAGATATAAATAGATGGTGGTTATAAAAAAGAGAAGAATGGGGCAGAATTCTCTTAGCAAATCTGTTTCTGAAACATGTGGCTTAGAAGTACATCCTACGAATATGCATTACCCTGTAAACTGAGTTTGTCCAGTGCTCTTTACAATCATTCTCGACTATGTACCTCGTTATTAGCTCTGTACTATGGTTAAGTACTTTTGCACTAATCTAAGACGTAAGACACAGGTGTTGTTACTAAAACTGTTGCTTTCTTCTCTTGTTGCTGTCTTCTAATCTGATTGGCTGAATCATTATCGTATGATTGAAAAATAAGTACTGCTCTGCTCAATGATTGTACACTAGATTTTCAAGGAGTTCAAAAGGAGTTCATTTTTCCATGTTTTCAGAAGACTTTGATTATCCTCGCTTTATGTCTGAATCACTGATATTGAGAAGTCAAGTGCTTAAGAGGTCTAAACCTTTTAGTCTTTTCTTGTTTGTTATGGACTTGTTCTGTGTCACTTGATAATTTATCTTTTTTTTTTTTTTTTTTTTTCCCACATGATTTGAAAGTGGCAGGATTTGAGGATAAATTTGATGTGGAACAACATACGTAGATAAACAGGTATGTATGTAAACTCAAATGATTTTTATGTAAATTAAAGCCCATAATGAAATATACAGTATTCTTAAAGAGTTAGTGAAGGTAAGATAACTCTTTCTTTTCCATTTTCAAGTCTGAGTCATTGTTTAGGAGAGGGAAATGGTGTCACTGCTTCAAAAATCCAAGTCTGAACCACCTGCTTTCATATATGTACAAGCAGAATAAATACATGCTAATACATATATACATACATGCATACATAGCTGGCACCAGTTCCTTTAGTCCCAATCAGTTCAAGTAATCTCAGTGAAGCTAGGCACAAATTTATAATATTTTTTTTTATCTTCATAGTGTAAATGAAAAGTTAAGAAAACATGTTGCAAAGTGTCCTCAGATTCATTCTCAGCTTCTCTTGAAAACTAAAGAGATGCCTCCAAAGTGCCCTAAAACTTGGGTTTAGGAATTGACCTTTCAGAATTATTTTTGTCTGTCCTGCCTACCTAGCTTTCATGGTATTTTGTAAATCTGATGGCAGGTGTTAGGAGTTACAAATATTATTACAATTACTACAATCATTAGCTGATTCAGATGCTGAATGGAAAAATATATAGGAGAAACAGTTTTTAGATAAAATTATGACAAACTGAAACAGGTGGGATCTCTGGAGGAAGCTTTGGAAAAGTACAGTCTGGTATCAAGTCAGGCATGCAACAGAGTGAGTCAAGCGTTTACAGTGAATATGTAGACTACAATGCAGAATGTAAGGTATGATCTGTAAGCACTGCTATCCCTCACTTTATTTAAAAAAAAAAAAAAGTAATTTTTGTCTTTTGGGAATTCTGATGAAGCATTTTGAAGGATACAATAGAACATTCTTGTTCTGCTGCTTGAATTGTTAAACATTAACTCTGTGCTGACTGCAATGCAAACTGCCCTTTATATATTTCATAGGAAAACTGAAAACATACTGCCATTAGTGATATAACATGGGAGCCACAATGCAGTACACGGTTAATTGAAGTTTAACTTTGGTTACTTTTAGGCTGTAATGTTCAAAAGCTGTTCTTCTATGTGAAGTGTATGGAATAGTAGTGTGTTTGGATCTCAACAGCTTGCTAAGTGTATTTAACACCTACACATGTGTTTGAATGCTATCCTAAAACCCGTAATTTGTAGCACCTTTGTTATGGATAAACTTGCAGCAGCACAACAGAAGAAATGAAAAAAACGACATGATTTTTATCTCATAGGAACTCCAGTGAATAAAACAAGTTAAGTCTATATCCTGCTCATAAGGCAGTGCTTAGAATGGTGATTGTGATTTCATGTACATTTTTGTACATGGGATTCTGTTTCAGATTGGGCTTTGAGGTACTTATAGCATACCTGTTATATTTGGAACACCCATTTATTCTGATCTCAGGATTCATGTAAAGTTTTATGTTCTCTTTATATTTTTGATCTTTAAACTTATGAAAGCATGAGCAGTATTCTAAACTTTACTGTGCTTTATTACACCAGCGATTCAATTTATTCTTTTGCATGATTTTCTCCTGCATACAGTTTGTCTCTAATTTATCACTGGGATAAAGGACTTTTATTTTGTAAAATTGATTTGCTATGGTGAATTTCTCTTGCTGCTATTTTAATCTTTGTTGATCTGGATTTATAGTGACCTCTCTTAGAGAAATTGTTTTGTATAACATCCCCCCACTTTTTTTTTCCCTTAGGTTTTAAATGATTGCTTCAGCTGCATCCCTGATTTTCTTCCTGTCTAGTTTTCATCTTTGGGACTATTTTTGTTTTACACTAGTGAGGCTGTTGTTTTCCTGGTTGTTTGGCCGTCACAATGTCCAGACTCGGTCTTTATGGTTATGCTCTTTTTTAAAATGCTGTTTCTAAAAATCTGCCTGCTAGAACAGCATGCAAATAAAAGGACAGTTCAAGTTTTCTTTGTGGTGATGTGCAAAATTTACCACAGCATCTGTTTATGTTTTTTCCATATTGGCTTTTACCATAGTACTGGAGTGAATATATAGTCATGTCTTTTTTTTTTATCAGCTCTAAGCTACTGGATACTACAAGTGCCACTCAATCAAATTCTAATTAAAAGGTCAGGCTGTAGCTTTCCTTGAACAATATTTATGTAAATATAACACTTTCTTATCAAATAATTCTATTCCTTAACCAAGAGCCACAACTGCAAACATAAACCCAGTGGCAAAACAAAGTAGAAAACATGTTCATGCTAAGCCCTTTCACATCTCCAGATTTAACATCACAAATATATTCATATGGCTGATTTTAGCTGGTGGTAGTTAAAAATAAAATTAAGTGTATTGACATGTAGCACAGACAGAAATTTCCAACCTTCCTCAAGGTCAAGTGATACTGAAACAATCTGGTTGGTAAAAATGTCTCAGAGGTGAAACAGGACAAGAAATAAGCAGTAAACTGTTATCTGTTATGTTTCTCATTTATCTGATTTTATAGCCTTTAGGCAAAAATCTGGAAGTGGACACTTTCTCCAGTAGCTTATTTTTCATTCTGGTCATTAACTGAAATATTAAGCAGTTTATAAACAGAGCTCTGTGCTCAGTTAGTGCAACAACGCATCAGCAAGCAGGCTGCAAAGCAAGGGTGGGCAGTGTCTCTGAAATGGTTTCAGTTTGTACAGGAGTTAGCAAATTGCCCTGCAAAGTGAGGCTTACAGCGAGAAAACAGGCTGTATAAAAGCAAACTACAGTCAACAATGATAAATAACAATTACAAGGGGAAACAATCGTGGGAGTCATAAGTCCTTTTCTGTTCAAGGGCTGAAGAACTTGCCATTAACTGCATTAAAATGCTGCTGCAGCAAAATTCAGTTTTAAATCAGCAGAAACACACAAACATTATAATTGTAAGTAAGGTTGAGAAAACAATCATTAAAGTGTTTGTAAGTACCAGAATGAAAGGTGCTTTTGCAATCTTAGGTACAAGACATCCAAGTCCCTATATATTAACATATAGAAACACATATTCAAAACATTGCCTAATACATTACAGATGACCATGCACACTATTTAAATTCTTCTCTGAATAGGCAATCATTACCTTTCTCACAGATTTTACTATGAAATGTATTGCTTGCATCTGAAATCACCACAAATATTCATTAATTTATTTTCCCAATGCCCATGTGAAATAATAGTGCATTCTATCCCTATCTTATTTGTAGGAAGCTGAAGTATAGTGAGGTTAAGGTCAAAAGGATCCATTAATTTCATGTGTCTGAAAAGGCCGAGACTACATTTTTCAAGTAAAGTAGTATTTTTAGCAATTCATATGTCTAGAGCAGAGGTCCTTCCGACAACTGTTACAGTCTGAGTGCATAGCACTTGAAAAATCAGACTGTGTGGTTGCAGTTTTTACTTCTTGTAACAGAATCTGTCTAAGGCAGAGCAGCTGGGGACAGCCACGACAGGAAAAAAAAAATCCACAGTCTGTGTATCATCTTAGTCATTCACTTTATGGAGATGGTGCAGGAACAGCCTACTCATCGCTACAAACCTTGTAAAGCTTTAATGTGTTCAATGGGTATGGAATTTTTAGGGATTTTGGCTGGTCTCTCTCACAGGTCCCTATGGGCATATGTGAGTTTTTGAAGGCTTGTGATGTAGCTATTATGGATGGAATTTCACAGTGAAAGGTCTATCCTTGAAATGTCCACATCCTGCTTAAATTCAAAACCATGGTACAAAGTATGGAGAAGGGGAAGACAGAGGGCAAGTGAGATAGGATGCTATCTCACTCTTGCAAATATTGCAAATAAAAGGTCATAGTTTGTTTTTTTTTTATATATATATATATATATGTAGAAAACAATCTGTTTTTCCTTACTCTCTTCTCAGAAAAAACTAAATTGTTATGGCTAACATTTTCTAAAAGTTTCCAGGCTGGAAAGGCCAGCTTAAACACTTATTGTTGGAAAAGTTTAAAATAACTGATCCAAGTATTGGATTGGGAAAGTATTGGCTATAGTTATGTCAGCCACCTGCCCTTCTAGTAATTCTGAGGGGCTCATTCTGCTCTACATTACAGCAATACAAGTTCACAAAAATTTCATTTTTGTAAATGAAATGACATCAGTGCAAAAATGATATCAAATAATCAAAATAATGTCAAATAAAAATGACTTGAAATAATGTCTTTGGTTAAAAAACATGCAATGCCTAATGGAAATGTAGTTGATATTGAGCAGCTAAAAATGAGATAAAGAAATAGGGCTTTTTTACCTCATTAACTATTTAACAAGTATTTCTAGGTCCAGTTGCTTTTCCAGACACCTTCTGGCCATTTTTCTAGGACCTCAGTGTCAGCAATGTATCAAAATGAAAGTTTATTTTCCAATTTGCCTTCAATTCTCTGCATCAGAAATCCCAGATAAGCAATAATTTACATCAAATCTTTTTTATTTTGCCAAACCAGATCAATCCCTCAGCTAACACACACAGACAAATGCATAATTTCTGTATATGCTTTAGAATGAAATCCACTGTTGTTCATAAAAAAACAATCACGTTCCAATGGACCAGCTATCTCTTGCACTTTTATTGTGTAAATCAGGAGTTATTTCAGTGTCATAAAAGAAAATACATGACTTTTAACCTGGGTCAAATGGGACAAGTGAACTGTTTTTAATGAAATTACATGGAATTAACACTATTAGGGAAGTTTCTGTTCTGTTTTCAAAAGTAAGTCAGAGGAGAATATGATAGTGTATGTCAATAAAGAGAATGAAAGAATAGTCATGAATTTGGACTCAAAAAAAATGTACAAATTATAATAAACATCTTTTTTTCTTTCCTTTAGTACACTGAAGTAGGAAGTTAAATGTCTGTGAATTTCTTGTGTCTCTAGGCAAATTCCGTTGTCCAGAAAAATTATGACAATGAAGAATTGTACTCAGGACTATGACTTTTGCCTTACTACTGCTGTAGCAAAAAAAACCAGCAAGACTATGATGATTCTTATCCTGTTTATGTTGACTTTATTTTCTTCCTAACTGGAAATTAAAAGTATCAGATGGTATCTTGGACTTTGCATGTATCTGGAGCTAATCCAAACCTTTCATGCACATACATTGCAGTCTTTTTTCATCATAGCAGCAGCTGGCTTTCCTTCCCTATACCCTGTATTTGAGTTGTGACTTGTTTATTAGTTCCTGAAAGGAAATCCAGTCTGTTTTCATTGCTAATAACCTCTTCAAGTTTAATGCAAACCTTTTTTTTTTCTTTTTTTTTCTTTTTTTTTTTCTGAAATCATATCACTTTCATAATAAGAGAAGTACACAGAAAATATATTACATTCTTGTGAAATTAGTTATTTCAGGAATTGATATAAAATATTAGGCTTATTGTGAAATGTTTGGCATTATAGGTACTATTGGCATTATAGTCATTACTGGCTTCCATCAAGGTTTCTTTGAACTCTAAGGAGAGTTGTGTGGAGCTAGCTTCTTTTTCTGAAAGAACATAGCAGAATGAGAAGCCTTAGTTCCCCTTTTGCCTCACCCGTAATTCATCTGGACACAGTTTTATTTTTTTGAAATAGCAGTCACTTCATGAAGTAATATTGATAATTAGGTGAAATCTCTAAATTTTGAGAAGTTGTATATGCTAATATATGTAAAATGTGTACTATTTGTAAAAATAAATACGTAAAGTCGTATGATTTTAAATTTCATTTGTTTTGCCAAATATAAGTTTTACAGTATGACCACAACATGTATTTCCTTAAACTTGTGTTATTCGCATGTGGATTACTAGTCTATGTTTTGAAGAAAATAATCATCTTAATTTCAAGGGAGGGTTATCTGAATAGAAATTCAGAAAAAAAAAAAAAACATAGAAAAACTGTCTTCCCTGCCATTGTTTTCAAGAGGATCTTAACAGACTACAATCTTAAGTCTTTTAATTAAGTCTTTTAATATTTTTTTAATTAATGATGATCTTAAGTAATTGTGACTTTCTATAATAATAACTAAAATATATTTGTAATCTTAATTTTTATCACAAATCTAAATGAAAGAAACAAAATGCTTTAGAACTTTTCATTTTTTTTTCCTTCAGGAAAGAAACATGTATTTAAATAACATAACACATTTCAAATAGATTATTTCTTTATAGCTACTGTCGAAAAATATTTGCAAATATTACCATTATTTTGTTATGTTCTCTAGGTATTAGGTGTAAGTTTTGTGTATTTTCCTTTGCTAGCCATGAATTCCACAACTAGGAATGGCCCAACCATATTGACTATTAGCAAAATATCTATCCCTAATGTAAATAATGTAAAATATCCATCCCTAACTTTATATCCTTTTGTGGGAAGACTTAGTATGAAGCAACCATCCTGAGTTGGTATCAAGCATCCCAGAATGCAGGCAGGAATAAGATAATTTTTTTTTCTTTGATTTCCTTTCTGAAGCTGGTGAACAGGCAAATAACTGGGTTAAAACACTAGTCTTTTTTCCCCTGGTTTATTTTTAACCCAGATCAACTTCAATATCTGTCACACCCATGGCCACACAAATAAATGAACCAACAGAACAATGGGGGCAGCACAAACAGAAATGAATAGCTGGGGTGGAGAGAAATTGTTGTTTTAAAACCAAACTAACATCAGAAAAAATGGTTGTGAAACTGACTTTAAAATTGTGACATACGTTATACAGGAGTTACTAATCTTTTCTTATTGAGTATGGTGTGAAATCTTCACTTAAGTGGTCAGCCTAGTTAGGCTTAGTCCCTTTATGGTAAATATTCTGTTTTTAAAGTTCTAACCAACATGAGAGTGTGAAGTCAAGATTATGCAACAACAGAATACCTCCTAGGCTATCATTAATTTGGTGTTCCTCCAGACGTAGAAGAGAGCTGCTCCCCCTTTCACGTGGTTGAAACTCTGTTTTCATGAACTTTGCTTTTGCTCTTCATACGATGTTTAGTAAAACAGAGGGAGAGAATAGCGGGGAGGAGAAGAAAACTGAGACATAACTGCCCCCCACCAGACTCTCTAGCAATATTAGATTTATGTACTTCTTAGTGAGAAGTACATGCTTAGCCTTATTGTTCACGTCCTTCCTTTCCCTTATAGATGGTTTATCCCAACAGCAAGCGCCAGTATGAACACATATTCTACTTCAATAATATATAAAATATTAATTTATTTCCATCCTATTAGCAGACTCAAATATCAGGGTTTCTGCCTCAGTGCAGTTCTAAGGGCACAAAAAGAGAAACCTTGCATTTTCATTGAAGTAAATATGCATTTTGAATACAGGAGATCTAAATCAGCCTCTGAGAAAAAATGAAAGTGAAAAAAACTCATTTTCTATTGCATTTGTTTCATATTAATATTTAACCAATTTCCTTTAGAAGTGGAAAAACAGGAGAAGTATTGCTAGTTATTTAGTTGAACAGCTGTAAGAGAAGAGCGTTAATATTCATATTAGTTTTCTACGTAATTACAAGAAATATGTTGAAATATTCAGGTTTGGCATAGCCGGTATATTTCTTGGATGTGTATATTTTTGTTATGTTTTCACAGAATTTAATATTAAAATGGATCTGTGACAGGGTTCACTGGTTACTTCTAGTGGTGACACAGCTTTAGTTCTTGAAACTCAGAGTTGTTTCGACAATTTCATTTGGAATAAAATAAATCACTTGTTCTCCTTTTTATCAAAATGAAAATAATTTTGAAAGCAGTTGGAGAATGGAACTGTTTTCCAGATAATTTTAATAATTAACTTTCTTTCCAGTATTGTTGTCAAGTATCATAGCTACTGCTGTTCATCTTTATTAAAGGAAGCATGGCTGGCAACTCCATTTCTGGTACATTCCCTGAGATGCAGTTTAATAACTGATATGTGTCAAATGTCAGCTCTGCTGTTCCTCCTGGGATTCCCCCAGCAAGAGAATACATATTCTGTCTGTGCTATACAGGCATTTTCTAAAGCTATCCTCTGACTTGCTTGCCCAAGACACACAGAGGATTCAGAAAAACAAAGAAGTTTGTGTGTGTGTGTGTGTGTGTTTGTTGTTTCGTTTTCCAAATTACTGCATAAGCAGTTTTAAATATATGGCGCTTTCATCATCACAAGTCAGGGAAAGGAGAAAATATCATTAAATCAGCTGTTTCATAAAAATCTCCCTTACTGACCAGAAAAAGGGGTGCTGTTCTTGTATAGCAGCCATTAATGAGACAAAGCATAGTGCAGAAGGAGAGGTACAGCTTGTAGAGGCACTTTCTCCTCTATGTCCCTGTACCCAAATATATTCTGGTTCCTTTCTGAATTATACATTGTTGATTGGTTATGCAGCTTCAATTAACTTTCTGACGAGTAGTTATTCCAAACATGCTAACAAGGTGGTTTTTTTTTTTATTTTTTTTTTGTTGATTTGATCATTTTCTTTTAGAAGTAAAAAATAGAGCTAAAACATAAAGCTGGGATGGGGAAAGAGGACAAGAAGAGGGCAGGAAGACAAGAGAAACAAGACATTTTAAACCTATAAAATAAGGGGTCAAGTAAAAAAAAAGGGGGCTGGGATACAACAAGAAAAAATGAGAGGAGATCGAAACTGTTTGTCCTGAACTCATTCTGTCTGTAAGAGATAGCAAATACTATATTCAGAAATCTGGATACAGTTGATCTACTGACTTGTCAGTCACATGAGATTTCAGGATGCTGGTTCCAAAGTCTGATCTACACCACTGTAGAAGTTACTGAACAAGGAATGGGGAAATGGGAGGTTTGCTAGGGAGTACACTATCTGAAGTAGGTTAAATGAGGTAATGAAATGGAATGGAAAAAAAGGAAGGGAGAAACTAAAGAGGGCGGAAAAAAGAAAAAAGGAAGAGAAATAGAACTGTGTTATAATTATTTTTATTATTTTAGCATAGACCTTTATGCTTGCTATTTTCTTGTGATGAATTTTTTTGCTAAGTGATTAGTTGGTGCCCCTATATGACAAGTGCTTGGTGCTCTGATGAGGTAATGAAAAGTGATTGTTTTACCTGGGATTCTGGCACCATGAGCAGCTGCCATCTGTGAATATTTCATGGCATAACTTGCTTGAAGTACCTTCCTCCTGGTTTGAAAAATTATAGTGAGCACAGACGAACATTTTCAAGCTTGAATGCTCACTTAAGTCCTAAAACTAGAAATGAACCTGAAATAAATAACCAGGGGAAGTCTGTGTTGGTGGAGCTGACACTTCTGAGTAGCTTTTTTCAGACAAGATGCTTCTTTCACTGTGTAGAAGGATTTTAAGGATTTATACTTGAAAATGTTGGCTTTGTTCCACAGTATATTTCTGTGCCACGTATAAATTTTCCACCCCATTATTTTGCATAGTCTACCTGTTTAAACTAAACATTTTCTTGTAGGTCCTGAATATAATGTGGTATCCTAAAAAGCTATATGACTACTGTTGCTGTCAGGGCCTTGCTTGCCTTTTTTTTTTTTATATATTTTTTTTTGCATGCATATCCCTGCAATACCTGCAAGTTTTTTTTCCATTATCATAGAATCACAGAATGGGTTGGGGAAGGGACCTTAAAGACCATCTAGTTCCAACCCTCCTTCCACTAGATCAAGTTATCCAGAGGCTCATCCAACCTGGCCTTGAACACCTCCAGGGATGGGGCATCCATGGCTTCTCTGGGCAGACATCTAATACCAAAAGGTACTAATGCAAAGGCGTTTCACTTAGGCAGTGCTAGCTCCTTTTACTCTGTGATTTTCTGCCACTGAGTTGTGTCTGTCACTTGGTACTTGGGGACCTATGCTGAAACCTCTGTCCTGACAGGATTGCCATACCAGACATCTTCCCATCTATCTTCTCTTGGATGGAGAAAGGATGCTGTCATACTATTTCTGATGAACAATGGAGACTTTTACAGTCTATGTAGTCATGGATATACACATTAACTCCAAAAAATAGGGTAGATGGGGTGCCTGCTTGGTTCATGTGAAAAGCAAAAAGCAAATATTCACATTTTCATTTTAATATGTCAGGATCTGGAGGACACTTCTCCCTTTATGTGAAAACACTTTAATCAACAGAATATAGAGGAGAGAAAAAATCATTGAAATAGTTTCATTTTTATAAAGTAATTAAATAGGAAAGTCAGTCTTAGATTTCTATTTCAGTGTCTTTTATATTTTGCAACAACTTCGAAAAGTAAGACTTTCAGCTGTACTATTGAATAGAACACTGAAAACCTATATAAACAGAGAATAAGATATATAATATTTTAAAAATAACATTTTTCAAAAAATGTAGTAGGCAGCTATTAAAAATTAACAGATATTAATGTTTCAAAACAAAAGACAAATCACTACAGCCTTTATGCTAAGGACAACCTATCCTGAGGATAATTTATTTACTGATTTTTGTCATTTTTGGTAGAATTACCTGGCAATGGGATATCCTCAATCTGTTACCAGAGACAGGCAAGAATAGAGAAGTTTCGTATTCTGCTACTCGTCTTGCATTTTCTGTAGACATTTTTTATGTCCTACCTGTTCTGAAAAACATTAAAAATAAATGATGGGACTTTAAAATTTGTCTATATACTACATCACTGCCAGGATACATGTGGGCTAGTTGAAGGCTATCCATATCCCTGCCAGAGCTCATTTTCCTTGCGCTTAGACATATGCCTTTTGGATGTAAACCAGAAAAATTAAATGTACCAAAACCACATGGGAGTATTCAGAACTATAAAGCTATAATCAGCAAAGAAGTCATGTTCAGCTCAGTCAAAGGTGTGTGGGTGGACTGCTCATGCCAGTTTTCTTCTCCCTACTGACCATAAAGCCCTCTGTAAAACTCTGTATGTTTCAGCCCCAGTTAAGGGGATGGAGGACAAGGGGTACCTGCCTGGGACAAGGTATTCCCATGTAATTTCTTTTCTTGCACTGTCTGTGTGGTATTCTTCCCTCTGCTTCACAACACCACCACTGTGAGGGAACAAAGCAGATGCGTGTTCATGGAGCTCTGGAAAATTACCCAAATCAGAGTGAGCATAAACACAACCCAAATGAAATTTTGAAGGGTGTTTGTGAATAAGAGCAGAAGGAACAATCAGGATTTCATTTAAAAATCAACACCGTGGTGATATTTAAGATGAATAAAAAGTATCTTAAAAGCAACACTGTGAAACCTACAATAATTTTTAAAATTTGTTGTCATGCTGAAGTATGTGAGATTCTGGATTATACATGAAGAGTATACAAACAAAAACAAACAAAAGTTAAGAGATTGCACAGATCTCAACAGACAGCAAAGAACTGTTAATAAAACCCCAAAATCTTGATTTCTACGTGTGTTCTAACAAATGTGTAGTCAAAGTGAGCTTACAAGCAAGAGTAATGTAAAAGAAGAGCCAGAATTAATTTGATTCTTCAGTATTTTATTGGGAGTATTTCATTCAGCACGGAAACTACCAGCAGCCAAATGCAGGGGAAATTTAGTTTGTCTTTAGATATGAATGTTGCTATGTGACTCAACAAGAGATTTCAGATACCATTGTTGTCAGGACTTCCAAGAACAAGAGTTTATTCTCACTGTAAAAAGAAAAGTGCAATTTGATCTGTTAGAATAGAAGTATCTGCAAAAATTTTTCCATGCTGTGTTATCTGTAAATAACAGAAAAATTATGGTAGCTAAACAGTAAATAATTGTTCCAGACTGAATTTCATGTCACATATTCTGTTCCTTGTTAACCTTTCAGGAAACATTAACCCAGAATATGGTATTCAAACAACTAGAGAAGTTATGACAATTTTTAACTGTACGTAACAGTTCTACTCTGCAAAATGAAACTCAAAGAATTAGATAATTTAATGCTGTTATTTGAACAGTGAGACAAAATACAGATAGGTCACTGTTAAAATGTTGTTGACCATGACATTCATAAAGATACTATTGCAGAAATGTGATTTAGAGGCATATCCAGAGAAAGACCAATGGCATCTAGAGCAAGACACATACAAAGTCAGAACACAGGAAAGTGATTCCTGGTTAGACATTGAGAACCTTAAATTTTGAATTTTATACTTAGATGCACACAGGCATGCCTGTTATAATAATAATAGGTAGCTATTGTTATAGTTGATGGAAGTCTTATCAACACAGTTAATGGAGTCTAAAGAGGAGTTCAGTTCACCTTGGAGCAGATATTATGGCTATGACCTCACTAGCAAATAAAACAATTCCACAGTTTTGATACCTGTAACACTTAAATTTAGGTGTTTTAATGTCATACTCAATGCAGCTCAGAAAGCCTTCATGGGGTAGCTGTAAATGTTTCATTTCAGCAGGTCCTTCTGCCTGTTTCCTTGGTGCTCAGAGTTTTTGCTTCTGCTCTGCCCCAGTTTAAGCATCTCAGTGCTTTGCTTCCACTTTTGCCACTAGATTCCCAAACCTACCCAGAAAAGCTCTTAAAACTTCAGAGCAGTTTCATGCTCTAAATGTGCTCCAAACATGAGTGTAACTCCATGTAGAGATCTGAGATCATTCAAGTTCAGTCAGAGCTTCACAACTCTAGCTTTGCATTTTAAAACAGCTAATAGAAGAGATAATAGTCACGATATGCATTCTTGTGTTTTGTGTAATGGTTAGAGTATTCTTTGAGGATATGGGAAATTTGGTTTCCAGTCCTTTTTCTGGTGCCTTATTTCAAAATCAGATTTTCTGTGGGCCAGTATGGGTTGATATTGTTGAATGGGTCTTATTATGCAGAACTGAGTTGGAGCTACCTATCAAGAAAGACTGTAGTCAGGACTATGACTCTGTTGCATCATGGTCAAGGCGCTCACAGAAGGAACAGACTTCTTAAACAATGTCCTTTGCTCAAGTGATTATGTTTTATTTTAACTGGTCTCTCACTGGGGACAATTTACAACCAATTCAATATGACCTTCCCTTTTCTCCTCAACTTTGTGAGAAAGTGATATAACAAAATTCAGTGTGAGGACTTACAGAAACTCATTTTAAACAAAATTGCTTCCAGTCATCCCTAAGCTTTCACTCATACCCACATACTCACAAGCACAGAGATGTGTATGCCACCTGGTCTGGAAAGAATGATCTGTATGTGTTATGTGAGTAACGAATAATATTGGTTGTTGAGTCCTCGCTATGTCTCTTGGCTTCCTCTTTACTGGTGATGAAAAATGGGTTTTTGGGCTGGTCTTCAATATCCTTTAGAAACCAAAAAAATCTTTTAAGGTGGTTCTTCTATTTCAGAATTTAATTTCACTCTCCATGAATCTTAGGTAATGTGCTGCCCATTGTATTATTTTCCCATTTGAGGTATCTTCATCATTACAATCTGTTTTCCTTTTAGGATAAGAGGAAAAAGAATGATGCATATGATATCATGCATCTTTACTGCCATTCTCATTTTATCAGACCACAGACCCTCTGGTCTTTACAAAAACACATTCATCAGTGTTTGCCAGTTGGATTGCTGTTGGTTTTGTCCTAAGTTATCAATACAGGCTGTTTAGCTCCTGCTTGTGATGCTTTTGGACACAAACATTTCTGTATATCCTTCAATGATACCAATCTTCGTATTTCTGCTACAACTCTGTACTGTTGGAGAAATCGTGAAGATAAAGAAAATTAACCTTTCTTTCACTTCACATGTATAGCCAAGCAATTTTAATATGTTGAACTTACTAACAACCACTTTTCTCAGTTGTAGTATTGCCTATTTCTTACAAAAAACTTAGCCTCACTAGGCAGGAAGGGATTTTGGGATAGCATTTACAATTAATGGAAAGAGTCTAGTAAATAAAAATGTAAAAATACAAAGCAATCTAAAAAAATATAGTAAATCTACTTCTCATTAGGTAAATGAAACACTGACTAAGGCATATCCATTACTGAAAGCTCTTAATGACAGAATAGACAAATTTCATCAACAGTCACAAAGCTGATCTTGCACTGCAGCAGAGAGAAAGGCTGAAAATGACCTCCTAACATCCACTGCAGGCCTGCTTCCTATTGGTTTTTAGTATCATGAACATGTCACAGTTTTAGGATGCTGAAATTCCCGTAGCTTCAGGAAGCTATTACATATATATATGGAAACGTGTGTCTGTACATATATGTACATATACACAGTTTATTAGCCAGTGAAAAAACCCTCAAACTGTTGTAGTAAAAGAGATGCAAAGCACAAACTCTCTTTTCATACTTTTAGATAAGTAGTCCCAACAAAATGAACAATTAAGACAAAGTGTTCATTTTTTTATCTGGTGGAATTTTAAAATTAATTTATAACACTTGCAGGCTTGAGGACATAGGGTTTATTTGATTTTAGACCTAGCTAAGAAGTCTAATGATAAGCAACTAAGTCATATCTGTGCAGAACCAGATAATCTGGTAGAACAGATAACAATTCAACATGTACTTGCAAGGTCAGGTCATGAATGGTCACTGCCTGCATTAGAAAGATCATACATTATGTGTTTATGACCACTTCTCTTGTGTATTTTATGTGATATTTTGGGTTGTCTTGTGTCTAGCCTTTCCTCTACTTTCCACAAGATTGTCATATGCAGTGCTTTTCTATCTGCTTTTTGCTTCAGAGCTTGGCGGCTGCCCCTGGAAGCAGCTGTACTGGAAGCTGACTCTGCCAGATATAGCCACAACTTGTATCTATCTCCCCACCTGGGCAGGAGTGACAACACAAGTAGTGTGCTGGAAGGAGTCTTGCAGATGATATTTCTGGGACCTGCTAACTTCATCACCACCTGTGCTGGTCCACTCCACTCAATTTCCATGTCAGTAAAATAAATAAAGAGATAAATAAATCATCCAGACTCATAAATCTGCACTCAGGGCATCAAATTTGAGAATACTGCATGACTCTTTGGAACAGAGCTGTGATATAACACAAGGGATGTAGGTTAAAGGCATCAGCAGAAGTGCATACTGAAGTATACAGAAGTATATACTTTCATTGGACCAGTCCTATGTCACTGAACTTGTGTGGTTTGGCTGATCTAGTTGTGCCTAGACAAAGAGCTCATTTTGAAAGGAACTGCTCTAGGTGGATGTATCAAAATCTCAAATGCATCAATTTGCAGCTATGTCTCACTCTATTTACCAGCTAATCAGAATTTATGATTACATTTATTATAGTTAATTGATTACCAATTCATCAAAATGTATAGTGCAGTCCTGCCTCGGCAGTGACGTATTTCAAGTCTCAAAAATTCTTACAAGACACGTTGCCAATAGATTGTGATTGCAAACACCTCAGTGTTGATAACCTAACAGGAAAAAATGAGAGGAAAGGTGGTTGCATTACCCTTTTGCCTCTGAATTGTGAAAGAAACACGGTTCCAAAGAGTTTGAATGAGGAAATATCACATGGTGAAGGCAATAAAGCATAACACAAGAACAAATAGAAAAGCTTTCATGATATTTGAAGGATTAAACCGTTTATTTGTGTGCCTCTGAAGGTGTATAAGACACAGTAGAATTGAAATAGACTGACAAACCAGTTCATTTCAGAGCAAAAGGGAAGATTCAAGGCAGGAACATGATAAAAAGTGATGTGTTCATACCCTTAGACAGAGAAAAACAAATAGGATGCAAACAAATCATTTCCAATTTCATAGCTTTATCAACATTCCAAAAATTTGAAGAAGAGAACTTATCCCTTCCTTTTGCAGATGCACTTCATGTCTAAATCGCAACTAAAACCAAAACCAGAAAAAGAAATGAATTAGACAAATATGATGAAAACGTTTGGGAGCATGCTGATTTTTCCACTTTGGGCTAAGTTAACAGTTATCTCATTTAAGGGCAGAAATGGACATCTGGAGTGAAAAAAAAAAAAGTGAGAAAACCTCTCAAGGTTCCAGCTAAATCAGAGTGCTCTTCAGTTTGGTTGCAGCATTGTCAGGTGGCACATGAGTGAATCTACACCTGAGCAATCTATCAAAGCGTAAACACTACAGATGATGAACTTCACTTTGAAAGAGTGAATTAAAACGTTATTATTTCTCATTTATTTGTTTGCTTTTGTAGTGAGAAAGCTGTAATTTAAAAAGAATTAATTTACGTTCTGTCTGATTGTGTAGCAGGGGCATTAAATTTAAATATCATTAGGCTAGAATTTGCCCTGCTGAACTGGTAAACACAGTAATTTACAGACAATTAGCTGCTCGCTGATGTCTTTCAGATGCTGATCACTGTGAAATGTGTCCCCCGTGCCATGCCTGCGCAAGCAATTCCTGCCATCCTCCCACTGTAGTCTATTCATCGGGACCTCAGATTTGACAGGCTTATTTCAGCAGTAAGTAAAGACTTGGCATTGTTGGCAGAGGTACAACTATCTGGTGCCGGAATTACAATGATGTTTTGAGTTAATCTGACTAAAGCAAACTGGCAGAAACCGTGTAGTCATGTCTCACACCAGCTAGAATTTTGCAGCTATCAATACACTGTCTATTCCCAATATTTCTAGCACCTAAAACATATTAAATTATTAGAAAACAGGATTATTTGTTCTGTTCTCGTCGAACTTCATGGTTATGGTTTTGTCAGTGTTGTAACCATTCAGACTTGTTCGACCACTTTCCTTGGCAGGCATTTAAAACCAATTGCTTCTCAGTATCTGGTTTATAATCCGTACTATCTGAAACACTAGTGATTGTGCAGAGCATGATATGCCTCATAGTCCACATGTCCAGTAATCTGCCTGGCTTCCAAGCGACATTGTTTAATAGCACTGATGAAAAACAGGAATATTCCACAAAATAATTATTATGGCATTCAAATTCCTCATAGCAGTCAATGAGGAAATATATGCAAAACAAGCAGAGAAATGAAAAAGTGCTGCACAGATTAAAAAAATGATCAGCATGAAATGTCAATAATATTGTCTTTTCTGAACTAATAATTAGTTTTCAACAATTTCTTAATCCTCCACTACCTTTGAGGTGTATTACATAAACTAAAGCATTAGTAATAAAGATGTGAAATGATCTCTGCTTCTGTTTTGTCCTTTGCCTGCTTACCCCACCAACTTCCCTTGACTATTAACAGTACAGTGCCTCCTTACCCATTAGGAAAACACATAATAAATGAATGGGCCAAACTCCAGCTCAGCCTCATCTCTGGAAGTAGCAAAGTCAATTTACACTGGCTCCATCAATTCTCTCTACAGTAACACCTGTCTTGTCACATGCTGTTCTCCAGACTGAAGATCTTCTATGGACTCTGAAAGGAGGAACGAGCTCTGAATTTTTCATTTCCCAGACTACTTAAAATTTGTCCAGAACCACAATCCTAAAAAATGGCACGTGCAGTGAATAAGCCTGGACAGTATCATTTATTTTCAGAAAATTACTCTGCAATTACATTACTAAGAATTTACAGAAACACATTGTAAGACCTTGCACAGAGTTGCAAACATTATGCTGTACCCAATCAATCTACCTTGCTAACAAAGAAGGCTTCAGTATATTGAAAAAAGGTTGTTTTCATTTGGAGTTTTAATTGTGAATGTATTTTTATGATACAACATCTCATCTCTGGGACTTACCCCATTAACCCCATCATATAAGAATAAAACAGCTGTCAAGAGCTTCCACTCGTTACCAAACCTGGGACAGCATCAAACCAGCAATATCATCATGATCTTGCAACCACTATCTAACCACTGATACAAAGTCCAAACATGACTTTTATTTTAAAATATGCTTACTCCAGAATAGCTGTAAAGATCATATTTCCAACAAGAATCTGGTTGAATCCTGCTGTCAAAACATAAGAGCAACTTTGCTGGATCAGAACAAACATCTATTCAAGCTCTGATAATCATAGAATCACAGAATGGTTTTGGGTTGGAAGGGACCTTAAAGATCATCTTGTTCCAACCCTCCTGCCATGGGCAGGAACACCTCCCACTAGACCAGGTTGCCCAAAGCCCCATCCAGCCTGGCCTTGAACACTTCCAGGGATGGGGCATTCACGGCTTCTCTGAGCAACCTGTGCCAGTGCCTCACCAGCCCCATAGGAAAAAATTTCTTCCTAATATCTAGTCTAAACCCACCTTCTTTCAGTTTAAAGCCGTTACCTCTTGACCTATCACTACAGGCCTGAGTAAAAAGTCTCTCCACAAAGTATCACCAGCAGGTGAAGATAGGTGATCCTTCCCCTCTACTCAACTTTGGTGAAGCTGTCTGTGGGGTGTTCAGCGACCTGCAGTACAAGAGAGACCTAGACAAACTGGAATGAGTCTAACGTAGGGCCACCTAGTTGCTGAAGGGACTGGAGCACCCCTCCTATGAAGAGAGGTTGAGGGAGTTGGAGCTGTTCAGCCTGGAGAAGAGGAAGGTGATGGAGAAGAAGATGGATCTTATCAGTGTCCATAAGTATCTGAAGGGAGGGTTCAAAGAGGCTGAAGCCAGGCGCTTTTCAGTGGTGCCCAGTGTCAGGACAAGAGGCATCAGGCACAAACTTTGGGAAAGATGACAAAACAAGGTGAACACAGAATGATTTTTTCCCTGGTAATACCTTTATAGCTTTCAGTAATCTGAGACTCAGGGACTTTCAGAACAGAGATCTTCCACGAATTCTTACATAAATTTTGTCTAATTGCTTTTTGGGCCCATTTATACTCTTGGCATCCACAACATCCTATGGCAATGAGTGCTACAATGTGATTATGTGTCACAAGAAAAATACTTCCTTCTATTTGTTTTAAAGCTGTTGCCTGGTAATTTCATTTTTTTCTGCACTGTTTTTATGTTGTGGGAAAGAGTGAATAGTTATTCCCTACTCACCCTTTCAATGTGTATCACATATCCTGCATATTTCTCTCCAATTTCTCCATATTTATCTCTTTTCCATACTGAAGATTAATAGTTTATTTAATCCTCAAATGAAAACATTCCAAATCCACATGATATATATATATTTTTAACCCATTTTACTGTATTCTTTTTGGGTAGAATCAGAGTGTCTTATTTCCATTTGATTCTTTACTGTTTTCATAATCCTGTTCTATTTTCTGTTGTGATCTCCTGAACATTGAAAAAAATGTTTTCACAGAATTACAGAATTGTAGGGGTTGGAAAGGACCTCAGGAGATCATCGGGTCCAACCACCCTGCCAGAGCAGGTTCCCTAGAGCAGGTTGCCCAGGTAGGCGTCCAGACAGGCCTTGAATATCTCCAGGGAAGGAGACTTCACAGCCTCCCTGGGCAGCCTGTTCCAGTGCTCCGTCACCCTCACTGTGAAGAAGTTCTTTTGCATGTTGGTGCAGAACTTCCTGTGCCCAATTTTGTGGCCATTGCCCCTTGTCCTGTCCCCACAAACCACTGAAAAGAGGTTGGCCAAATCCCTCTGTCTCCCACACTTAAGATATTTGTAAACATTGGTAAGATCCCCTCTCAGTCTTCTCTTCTCAAGGCTGAACAGACCCAGGTCTCTCAGTCTTTTCCTCATAGGGAAGATGCTCCAGGCCCTGTACCATCTTTGTGGCCCTCTGCTGGACTCTTTCCAGGAGATCCCTGTCTTTTTTGTACTGGGAAAGAGAGAACTTACTATAAATTACTAACTATAACTTACTATAAATTACTAACTTACTTATAGTAAGTTCAGAGAACTTACTATAAATTTTACTTCCAGTACTGCCTTCCTGATGGTCATTTAATATTTAATCTTATGTTCCACAAATTATAGTTTATTTCCATTCACGTTGTATGGAAACGTATGTATGGATTTGCATTCATGAAGGATGAATTTTATTTACCATTCTATCAAACGTGTATGCTGTACCATAAGACTATTCTGCTACTTTTTCTTGTCAGCTCCTGTGCTGACTATTGTAATTAATTTTGTACTATTTGGAGATTTTTTTTGTCGCACTATTTACCTCTTCACAAGTTCACTTAGGAAAATTTTTATACTATATATAAAATATCACATATATACATGACGTATATGTTATATATATAATAATGTCACATGCTTAAACACTTATACCTGAGAGACTTAATGTTCAATTCTTTTAAAAGAGCTTTGTCAAAGAATATTTTCAAAAGCTTCTTGAAAATCTAAATTTAACTAATTCAAGAAAGAGTTTTAAATATTAATTCCTTAAGGTAATTATTGCTTATGAGTTTGATGATAGGATAGAAATAATTTACAGTTTTCAATTAGGGGTTAGGATTTAGCCATGTTTATGATGCAAAAATGTCTAGAATTGACACCTATCGGTGTCTAATCCACCATGAAGAAAAGCTCAGGGGAGCAGCAGAAAGTTGCTTTTTGATTCTCTCCAGTTTTCAGTTTACCACTTTTCTTTGTTTCCAGTGGAGGACAGTGGGCTAAGTAATATTCCAAACCCTGTGCTGGTGATGGACACAGGAGGAAAAAAGCTGGAAGCTTTAGTTTTTAAAATCAGGATTTCAGGTAGCTGGTATGTAGATATCCACAGTAGCTACCAATCTAGAAGACTTGGATATCACTGTAGCCAGAGATATAAATCATGTTGTGTTCCACTGCCGGTCTTCACTAATACGGTTGTGCAGACAAAAATAGCTTCCTATGATTGGATAGCTTTGTCAAAAGATACCCTACAGAAGAGCTCAACAAACTGGTGGGAAGCTAGTCTGGAATGAGAATCTTCCATGGGAAGAAAAATAGGAAAATTTTACTGTTTTCATCTTTTATTATTTTTGGGAAACCATGACTACTTTTTATGTATTTTATAGTCTTGGCCCCACAAGGTATTGTTTCCCCAGCAGAGACATTTTGTTATTCTGTAGCTCTCTTCTGGCCTCTTTTTTGCTCCTTAAGCATATAAGCTAGACATACTACTATACTGTGTTAATGGTGATCCATATGGGATCACGGGATAAAGAAGCAGCAGAGATGTCACAAAATGTAAATGTACGTAGTCTTAACTTCAGGGAATAGGAGCCAAGTGTATCTCAGCTTCAATGTGTGAAACTTGACAAGTCAAGGAATACCTAAATTTAATCAGAGACAGATACAATTCTTGCCAAACCTTCTAGTATTTCTCTCTGCAGTTTTGCTGGCTTGTAGCCATTCTTAATTGGAAACAAGACAGAATTTAATCTCTGAACAATATACAAAATTCACTATGACCTACCTTTCAAGTCATCATGGAAACTGAATTTTCTTTGTCTGGGAAAAGATTTTAGAATATGGCCCATGGTGTCTGTCAAATATCAGTTGATTATGAATAGAAATCTTCATGCTTGGGTAAAAAACCCAAACTCAAGATGGGGAATGAGAACATGAGATTGCTTCATAAGGGATTACAATTTAGAAGAATTTTAAATATCTGTAACTGTTATGTTCTTAAAGGTGTAGTCCACTAAATATACACAAATAAAAAATGTGGGTTTCAGGTGGCTGAAAATTTGACATGACCTGTAGAAGAAAATACATCTGAATAGAAATACGTAATAAATCTGCACTACTTCTTAATCTACTGTTCCAACATAAAAGAAACATAAACAAGTCCAGATATTTTATCCTTCATTAACAATATTGAACCCCTGGAGCCTCACTATATTTGTGTTTTGCCTCCTGGACTTCAGTTATGCACCTAAACTTGGACATATTTATTATACACATGTGATTCGAGATCTTTTTATGCAAGATAGAAATTCATTATAGGAATAGAGCAGAATTGTTGACTTCAAGTCAACAGTGAATTTTGAGATTAGAATAAGAAAATAAAAGTTCATTTGGTACATCATTTGCTTCCCACCCCCCATCTTTTTCTGTTACCGTAGTAATCCTCATTTATCTAAATATATTTAATATTCAGATATTTCACAAATAATGGCAACAAAAAATTCATCAGCTAAAGTGCTTTCTTTGACTCTGTATTCCGTATTTTTCTAGTTTCCGTGTTTGGTAACCAGAAAATTACCTTTAGGATTTCTTATTAGTTTGCTACTCATCCAATATTTGAGGTAATTCCTAATTCTGCCCATTCCTACTTCTGAAAGTGGTTCTGGGATATACATGCAGAACCTTCTTTTTCATATCAGTATAGATGAGAGCCTGTAGAGTTTACAGTCACAAGGTATTGTTTCAGCTGCTTGGTTGGAACATAGGCTTACTTACAAAGTACCCACTACTTCATAGCGAGAGGGGATATTTTATGCTTTCACTAAACTTGAATTGAACCAGAATTCATAGTAAAAGTTATTAAACTTTCAGGATTCACAGCTTTTTGGTTTTTTTTTTTTTTAATCAGTAGTCCTTTGAGTATTTGTGAAGAACAATACAGCCTCATGAAAAACTAAAGAATCTATGTTATTAAACACCACATGTACATATGAATCTTCCTGAAATGAGGGTAAAGAAATTAAAAAAAAAAAAAGAGGCTAAAGAAGCACTAGAAAACAACACAATTTGCTCGAAGTGTTTGCTTCATGGTGTATCAAATGCAGATTGCTGAGCTCTTGTGTAAAATGTGTCATTTAGAATACCATCTCATCTTCCTATTAGAAGCAATTATTGGTTCTTGCAGCTACCCCTTGTATTATTTGCACTTGGATTATAAAGTAGGGTTATTTCTTTGTGAAAATCTAGACCAAGAAATAGTAATTTGGTTTCATTTCTTGACTTTCAGTGCCATTTCTGAAAGGATTAGCTCATATAAAAGAACTCAGCCATGAAATGTTCTTCCCTTGAGACAACCCATTCTCATTTAAGTCCACAGCCATGTACCACAGAGTTGTGTTTGCCTCTCATTTAGCACAGCCTGACAGGCTGACTTCAACAGCCTTTGTATAGGCAGGATGTAGGTATGCATACTGTGTTCAGAAGCAAAACAGAATAGAATAGAATAAAACAAAACAAAACAAAACAAAACAAAAACCAACCTTGATTCTCATCAGGGAACAATTTTGGAGACCTGTAAGAAATCATTTGTATTTTTCACTCTGAAAAGCACACAGAATCCCCAAAGTTTATACAGAGGAGTACTTTCTAACCCAATTACATGTCCAAGTAGCTTGGCAAATCTCTATCCGCAGTAATTTGAATCTAAAACTGAGTAACTTTTGCCCTTGTTCTGGTTACTGGTATTTCTGGAGTACACAAGCTAGCTTTTGGGTTTCCTGGTTCCCTTAATGTCATCTGATATCCATGATTGTGCTGGCCTTGACTGTAGAGCTACTCCTTTTATTTACTCACGGGACTCTTGTCCATTCCCAAGTTTTAAACTGTATTCGATCCTCCTGCTGCCAAAAGTAACTATAACAGAGACTGAGGTTTTTAGGGCCCAGCATCATAAGATTAGCTTTTGTCTGGGATTTTCCTTTTCCTGTGAGGAATGATGCAGTAAACTCCCTTACTGTCTGTCCTTCAACCAGATACAGCTGATGTGGGTATATCAGACCTATTTACCTTGTGGATGATGTGTGGGAGTAATGCCTACACATATGGAACACAAGAGCATAAAGTAAGTAGAAGTGCCAAAAAAAATAGTCATAATTATTTCTTATTTCAGGACATTTATTATTAATACTACCCTATAAGTTGTTAAAAGACTGGTGCTCTTTAGACATAGAAAAGTTGTGCTTATCACAGAAAAATAAAGTTTCTATCTATTCTGCTGCAGCCCACTCTCAGTCAAGTGTGGACAGTGGCATGAACAACAAGTCATTCTGCTCATGTCCTTTGTGGAAATAAAGCATTTGGAGAAGAAGAGAAGACCATTTTACTGGGCTGTGAATACAAAACACAAGAGAGACCTTCACCCTGTAGCACTGTAATTAGGGCACACACCTGGAGAACAGGACCCTGGATTTTGAAAAGTTTCTGTACTGGCTGTTGATATTAGAGCATCATAGATATAATATATAAACCCCTATGGAGAAGTACCAGTGTTTAGAACTCTACTCCTTTGTTTACCCAGGAAAGTACTTTTGCCTACTTTGTCGTGTTTCCTCTTGCTTTTTATTGTATGGCCAAATGACTTTTATGTTCTCTGTAGAATGAAATTTCCAGCAAAAATACTGAACCGTGCCATTTTTATTCAATTAATCTCTTCTCTGTTGTGTAAGGTAGTCAAAAGTTATGTGTGCTTAAATTTCCTCAGCAGCACAGAGTGCTGAGGTTGCATATCCACCTTGCTAAAGGAGATGTGATATCAAACTGATGTTCATGTTTAAAGTTTAAAGGGCAGATCTGTGTCCTCAACCTTTGTGTTCTAAATAAGCACAGTGCTCACTGACAAATTCTTCAAGGTGTAGCTTTGAAAACAAAGCCTTCACAGGTGAGTCTGCCTTTAATCTCCAGGGGGTAGGGGAACTTAACTACACGGCTGGGAGAGGCACCAAATCTCCAAAACAGAAACCAGCCTTGCCCCAACCCATCCCCCCGCCGCCTTTTATTTTTGTGATTCTTCTTGGCTGGCTTCTGAAAACATCTTTTTAACATTTTGGGGGGAATGTCATAGTCTATATTCCCACTTCTTTCTATAGTCTATTTGCAAAATTAGGGTATCTAGCAGAAGTTTCTGTGGTGACCAGATACTTAAGCTACACATTATATTTTATATTTATATTTAATTAGTTTTATTTTATATTTAGTATTAATTAAATACTTTAAATACTGTTTATATTTAAGAAAGTATTTCCTTACATGTTAGTTATTTATTGACTAATATATATTTTGCCTCCAAAATTCACAGATATGTAGACTTAAGAGAGACTTTCTCAACCAGAGACACCATTGTTCCTAGCTCATCTCAGAAGAGCAGAATATCTGCCATACATATCCTGTTCTGTGGCTGCTTGTCTTCAGAAATAACAGACCTGTATGTATTTCCCATTATTATAAGGCAATGCTTTAGCCAGTAAGCAGAGGTGACTTTGGGTAAAGCTAGGTCAGATCCTAGGATAATTAAGAAAATCGTATCTGTTTTAAATTCCGTGACAGGAATTGTGTTTACGAGAAAATATTTGATGACAAAGAAATAAAACAATAATTATGTGGGTTGAATTTTATGCTGAGCTGAAGCAGTGTTCCAGATGTATTAGTGGAGATAAACAGCCAAAGGGGATTTCTGATAATTAGGTGTTATTTCCAACTGAAGAATTAAAACAAAATTGTGCAGATGTATTTTGCTGCCTTCTGTTAATATGCACTCTAACTTCCTTCATCTTTTCCATTTTCTTCTACTACTTATTATATTTATGGGAGTACATTGAGCTAAGCTTATTGTGGCCAGAAACTTGTACTGGGGTAGAAACTGGGGTTTATACTTGTACAGCACTTGCAACATAGAGCTTAACTGAAACAACTATAAGGCATAAATAATAATAGTTATTATTAATGTTACATAGCAAGATAAGAAATCGTGTCTGATGATGCAACATATCTATGTTTCATCTCTCTTTGTAGCTAACAATCATAAGTCTAAAGGGAAATTTTTGCTGGAATTGCAAAATATAAAACAGCTCTGCAGAGAGCAACCTTCTGCTGGTTAAAGAAAAAAAGAAGAAAGAAGAGAGAGCTATTAAAAAAAGGCATTTTTTTCTACTCATGCTATGCTTAAGCACAACTTATTATTAACTCCTTAATTATTTGCTTTGCGTAACTTAATATTTTCATGTTGAAACATGAGAGGGAAAACAAACAAACAAAAAAAAACAACCAAAAAACCCCACATGTTTCCAGGTGAAAGAAAATAACTTTTGGAATCAAAATGAACTATGAGTAGGATTTGCTGCAGAGTATTCAGTATATGTTGAAAAACAATGTGTCTGTTGCAATGACAGAAGCATTTATGAGCAATTCAATATCCAGGTCTGGCTGAGCTGGAAAGCTGCTCTGAAGTGATTTCTTTGACCTTCAGAACCAATGACGTTTCTTCAGCTTTCTGTTTTGCTTTTTGCTAATCAGTTTCTGCATCAATAGTGCTGACTGCTTGGTTCTGCTATATACCCTGTTGTTTGCCTGGGGTTTTGAAGTTCACTGTCTCTTTGTGCCTGGATGTGGGTTCGTGTGCAGGTGTCTTGAAAAACGATAACCTCAACTGTGCACCACCATTTAATTCCTGGAAGGGAAACTCCATATTACATGTCCTGTTGCAGCCTATGAATATGACCACATGAGCTTCTATTTGCCTTAATAAAACAAGAAAAATACCTCTAGAAAGCTTATGGGTAAAAGTAGAAGGTAAAAGTAGAAGATTGTTTAACAAAACAAGATTTTCTTTACTGACTTCTGAAAAGTAGTGAAAACCCATTCCAATATAAATCTTCTTTCTGTACAAAATTGTGACTCTTTGGATGGGGAATGTATATTAACTAAATGGCACCATACAAGCTACAGGAAAACTTCCCTTCTGAATCTACGTGTGTCAGCTGATGTCATTACTGTCTCCAGATGTACCATCTGGTGTTTTATGACACTGATGCTGAAAGGCTTGTGCATTCATTTTCTAATCTACTTTCAGGCAAGATCAACAAGGTAATCAATGATAACGATGATACAAGACTGTGTGCTAACCCAAACACCTTTGCCTGAAGTAAATTAGGGATTGCTCATAGGATTCCTCCCACAGAAGGGTTGTGGGATCAGTAACCTCCCACAGAACAGTTGTGGGCTCAGTAACCTCCCACAGACAGCCAGAATCAGACAACCTGGGACTGAAAATGTTGTCAATCACCTAAAAGAAAGCTTGTTGTTGCCTAATTTGACAGCATTGTAATACTACCTTTTTGCTTTCTTGCACTCAGCAGCTTGTGTTATTATTATGTTTGTTTCATATGTGGTACAACTATATAGAGGAATAAAAATGTACTTATTTGTGGACATTAGAAAATTAGGTGGTGATGAGTAATCTATGCTTTCAGATTCTCATTGAGAACAATTCTGGAATACTTAAAGCTTAAAAGACATGTCAAGCAGAAAAAAAAGATATATCAAAGTTGAATATTAAACAATAATTATCTTGCAATTTGATTAAAACAAATTTAAACTGCCAATTCTTCTTCCTCCAGATTTCTCAATATCATCACTGAAGTTAAATCTGGAGGTCTGTCTTCTAATTTAAGATGGCTGTGTTGGGAGAACTGTTCCCCGCCCCCCCCCCCAACCCTCCCCTCTTTTTCTTTGCGTATTTGAATATTTCATAGGTATAAATACACATCAGATTTACTATTACATATACAAAATTAGACTATTTACTTGTCTCTGTTGTGTGCTACTTGTGTTTACAAGGAATAACATATGAGCACAAATATCAAATCTTTCACGTTTCACTGAAATCCCAATGAACATTCAATCTGACTTATCAGCTTTTAAATATATTTCCTTCAGTTAAGCTGCATTAGCACTTTCTGTTTACAGAAGATATACAAAAATTTACTGTGAGCTACTACAGATGTCAAGGACAGCATATGCTGCCTTGGGGTAGATGGTACTTGTGATGATGCAGTTGTATTATTTTTAGTGACTTTAAAAGCTCCAAGAGAATTACACAGAGAAAAAGTATTTCAGAAAGTTAGCTAAAATAGAGTGAATTTGGAAAATTATCTTGCATAAGGGTCTATCTTTGACTCAGTTACTGGTTTTGTTTGGCATTTCATAGAGAAAGGAAAAATCACATCAGAGCTAAGTCAGACAGAGCTCTTACAGGATGCCATACATATTCCTGCTAAGGAGAGTCACCTACGTAAATTAAGGCCAAGAACAAGTTACACATCTGCAATCAATGCCAAACGTGTAATGAAGCAGACATAATTTCCTTTCCTTTTTTTTTTTTCCTGTTGTCTAATTAAGGGTTTTTTTGAGTTACAGAATATTTTCCAATTGACAGAAAAAAATGCTTGATCAATTTGTTACCGTATCATACTGTTCCTAAATATCTTAGATGGGTGGTTGTTACTTTGCACTTATAGTAGAACAATCTCTGGGAATTTTCCACTGCATTATGTCAGGCAAAGCTGCTTTTGACTTCTGAAGATAAAGTAGACGTTTCCCAAGATTTCAGAAGCATTTTCATCAAGATGGATGCTGGGAACAGCCTGGTCACCAATTCTACTCTTTGTTCAACGGCTGAAACTCTGTCACTGAGGGACTCACAGCAGGCAAGTACATCACCCTGGGGTTTCCCTGTTCTGAGTTTCCTTTGAAGGAAATACCTGCTTGAGGGTAGGAAGGTTTTACAGAGGGATCTGGATAGGCTGGATTGATGGGCAGAAGACAACCATATGAAGCTCAACAAGACCACATGAAGGGTCCTGCGCTTGGGGCAAAACAACCCCTTGCAGTTCTACAGGCTGGTGGAAGAGTGTCTGGAAAACTGCACAGCAGGAAGGGATTTGAGGGTATGGGTTGATAGCCAGTTGAATATGAGCCAACGGTGTGCTCAGGTGGCCAAGAAGGCCAACAGCATCCTGGCTTGTATTAGAAATAGCATGGCCAGCAGGACTAGGGAAGTGATTGTCCCTTTGTACTGGGCTCTGGTGAAGCCGCACCTTGAGTACCATGTTCAGTTTTGGGCTCCTCACTACAGGAAGGACTTTGAGGTGCTGGAACATGTCCAAAGAAGGGCAACGAAGCTGGTGAAGGGTCTATAGAACAAGCCTTATGAGGAGCGGTTGAGGGAACTGAGGGAACTGGGGTTATTTAGCCTACAGAAAAGGCATCTCAAGGGAGGCCTCATCTGTCTCTACAACTATCTCAAAGGAGGTTGTAGCAGGGTGGGGGTTGGTCTCTTCTCCCAAGCAGCAAGCCGTAGGACAAGAGGAAATTGCCTCAAGTTGCACCAGGGGAGATTTAGGTTGGATATTAGGAAAAATTTCTTCATGGAGAGGGTGGTCAAGCATTGGAAGAGGCTGTCCAGGGAAGTGGTTGGGTTGCCATCCTTGCAGGTATTCCAAAGATGTGTAGATGTGGAGCTTAGCGACATAGTTTAGTGGTAGACTTGGTAGTACTAGGTTAATAGTTAGGCTTGAGGATCTTAGAGGTCTTTTCCAACCCAAATTATTCTAAAATTCTATGAATAGGGAATGGGGAAATGTCTGTTTCCAGTACTGTTTTTGCTTTTTATCCCATGTATCTTAATGGGTAGTGCACAAGCAGAACTCAGACAGGAAAGAGAATGAAGAAAACACTCTCAAAAGGGCTGTAGACACATTCCCTCTTGTTTGCCCTCTCAAGTTAGTGCACTCTTGAAAGGCACTGAACATGGACAAATTGGGTATAGACAAGGGTCTGAGGGTCTTGTTCCAGCCCAGCAGCTGCAACAGTTGCAGCTGAGGATATCTCAGCAGGGTGAGATATCAGTTCCAGTCCAGGAACTATCAGACCCCAAATCCAGACTGTAAGGAGGTGGGGTAGATTACAGCCAGCATGACTTTAGTCCACTTGAATCTTTCCATTAACTGCCTTATTTCACAATCTGTGTGTAATATTGATAGACTTCATTTAAACCCATGGGGAAAATGTTGTGAAAACAGATGCAGTTTATTACAGATATGAGCCTATTAAATTGAAAGATATTAAGTGCTGAAATAAATTATTAAGAAAAAATCAAAACTAACAGACAACTACAGACATTCTCTTGGGGGAGAAATCTATTTTCTGCTCAGCCACAAGCTCAGTAATGGTGAGATATGGTCCATTTAATGCAGGGTGAAATGTACAAACACTTGTACTAGATACTGTTATGAACGGTATGCTCTAGCTGTGCACTTCCATGCATTCAAAAATAAATGTTGCAGTGTCGTACAAAAGACATAAAAACAGGACAGAACAGAAACAACAAAAGTGCTCCCCTTTAGAAAGGCTCAGCATCCCTTTTTATAAAGAACTGGTTTTATCACCTCAGAATATTCTTCTAAAGCTGGTCATATATCTTAAGGTTTTGCAAAAATACTTGTGTTTGACTTCATTAGCAAGCTAAAATGTGCTCCTTCTTAACATTCACAGCCAGCTCCAACACTCCAGCAGACTGATTAATAATGAAGAGAAAATGGGAGAAAGTAGCTTTTTGTCCCTTTAGAGATTGTTTAGGTACAAAAAGATTAATAACAGCCACAGGTAGATCGGAACCAAGAATCTATCTTCAAAAACTTCCCAGGTGATAATGGCACAATGTCAAAGAGAGTTTTAAATAATTTTTTAGAGTCCTATGAGCTGTTCCAGGTCCCAAGATCCAAGAACCCTTACATTTTAAATCTGGATGTGAATCTTTTACAACACAGATGCAGGTTTGTGTGTCTTCAAGCTTTGGTTTAATGCAGTCAAATCAATCTTGAATTTCTCTCTTTTTCTGTCTGTCTGTCTCTCTCTCTCTCTTTTGTTTGTCGTTTTTTTGTTAGACAGAAATAAATGAGACTTAGGCAATAGTATGTGCTAAGCTTACTTATGCATATATGATTTCCTGAATACTCTCTGATAATTTAAAACTCCTGTCTGATTCTTACCTCATTTGACAAAATGACTGAGGACAGAAAAAAAAAAAAAGGTTTTCTGCAAATAAATGAACACTTAGAGGGGAGAAATCCTATTAATTAAAGTCTGCTGTAGAAATTTATACACTATTAGAATAGACATGAAAAAGAAACTTGGAACCTAGAAAGAAAAACTTCATTCAGACATCACAGTTTGTGAAAAATAGTGTTTCTAGTGCTTACACCTGGCCAAAGTCTATCAAGCACAAGGCACAAATTTATAGGAAACCAAGCTTTATTAGCTTCAATGTTCAGGGAGAGATTTTGTTTTACTGAGTAAATAATTTATTCCTTCATTCTTGCATTCTGCAGTGCCTCTGTTTTTGGCTGGGTTTGGAAGAAATGTAGTAGCACTGTGAGAAAGGCCAAGGCATTTCTGAGCCAGTCTAAAAGAGAAAGTCTGGGCAGTCATGTGAAAATAAATTTGTTATGAGATTTGCGGCTCACTTGTAAATCGAATCGGTTTTGATAATAAGCACCATTACAGTGCGTCTTGTTCCAGTCTTTCTCTGTGTTGTTTCGAGCTGGTTGTCACCTCAGTAAAAGGTATATTACTTCTAACTATCTAGTCCAAGACTTTTCTCTTCTTTGATGCAGCACTTCCAATAAAAAAATCATTGCTGGGGCCCAAACTTTTATGTTTCTTCCCTCCGTTCTTCACTACTCGGATTAAGAAACAAGGCTTTTTCTTTACAGCTCTATCAGCATCTCCGCTAACTGTGTAACAATGTGAGAGAGAGCTGGCAAGGAAACTGTAGAGATGTGCATAAACATTTAGGCTTCATGAAGCAAAATCTATGAAATTATGGAGCTCTTCCCAAAAGCTTATTTCCAAGGAAGCTAATATCACTGCAGCTCAATCACAAGATTGATCAAAGTGCAGTTTATGATAGCGTCACTATTGCAAATGTACTACTGGGTTGGACAATTTTTTTTTTCTGCTTTCTCCTCTCTTTTTCTATGACACAAGGTAAATAAAGTTTAATGCGTCTAGTATAGAAGTGGAAGCCTCAGTAGCTACCACTAAAGCTTAAAAATATTTGCAGTGGGATTTCCTAACAGGCTTCATAGAAAAAAAAGACCCATTGTTTGAAGCCCAATTCATTTTTTTGGATAAGACCGATCAAAATAGTTTATACAGATTTTCATAAGCTTTTTCTTACACCATGTATTATTTGGCTTAGTGATCACAGCTGAAAAGCATGATTTTAATAAAGGAGTTGAATAAGTAGATTAAAGTAAGTTGCAGGGACTTCCTCATTCCAATGGTAAACAAAGTAAACTAGTTTAATCAAAGTAAGGTAGGTTATATATAGCATGTGTATTATCATTAATTCATTTGATTATTGCTTTACATTTATATTTAAAGTAGCAAACATATTACAGATTATAAGAAATACTACTTTGTTATTACCAGCTGAGCTCCTTAGTTTCATTCTCTTCTGATGAAGTAAGGAGAGCTGTTGCCGTAGACTCAAATTCTAATTAACATCCCCCAAACACCCAAGAATCAATAATTTGTTTACAAGCCCCTATAAGGAATGGCTGAGAGAATCACCCTGAATACACTTGTGCAAGGAAAAATATATGCTCCTGTGAATGTCCGTGTTAACTGCAGATTGATTTCATTGACTCGACCATTTTACTCCAGGTGAAAGAAGAGGCAGGAAAGAGACTGCTACTCCCATCACCTCACATGATGTGTGCAGCCAGACACCTGAGTGCAGACGGGGTTAAATGGATTGCCAGCTTTGGACTTGGGAAGGAATTTTGCTCAAGGGTGTAGCGGCCAGGGACTGCTGGGTCTGGGAGTTTTTCTGTCTCTTTTAAGGTCATGAAGATGTGTACTCCACCATACTGTGCTCCTGTGGTCGCTGGAGGGAAGGTGCTGGTGACCCTGGCTGCTCCTTGTCCCTGCTGCCAAGGCTGGGTTCAGGCCTCTGGGACGCTGCTTTCTCTGAGCTGCCTTTGCCTCATGGAAATCTCCAGTGTGTGTAAGATGATACGCATGAGAGCATTAGTGTGGGCACATGATTGCTGGCACCCTTTGATATTAATCAGCAAACAATCTCACGTACCAAATGAACTCCAGTGACAGCTTCCTGGGGAAGGAATAGCCAGTCTCACCGGGCAAAGGAAATCTGCTGCTTCTCCTGTAGCTTCTCCAGGATATTTCCCTTAAGCAGAGTTTAAAAGCACTTGATCCCTGGTCAAAGGTCTGGTCTTGTCACTAAAGCTGCAGCCCCAAACGTCTGAAAGCAAATGGCCCACGTCCTGCATAAAATCCGAGGCGGAGCAAGCAAGTGCCTGTAACGTAAGATCTATTTAATTGTGTCTTGTCATTGCAACAATATTTATGCAGAGGCAGTGTTATATTTTGATACATTCATCAAGGAAAAAAAAAAAGAAGTGTTTTTTCCAGGTTTTTCCAGCTGAATGACTAATCACAGAAATCCGTGGTTCGTTTCGGATACAGGTAACCATAGCTACTTTTGTTGCCTAGCGACTCCTTCTTCGTACAGCCGAGAGTGGTCCTGATCCTGCCACCTGCTGCACAGCCATATTCGGCTGCCACACGGCTGCAGCCCTGCAGCAGCTCCCCGTGACACAGAACAAGTGGTGTGGGGCTTATCCTGCGACCTAAGGGATTGGAATTGGAGCTGGTGCTGTTATAGGAAGATAAAGAGGGCTGCCCAGCACAAGGGAGGGGACCAAATGCTGGTCTCTTTTATACATAAACCCAGCTGTGGCGTAAGGCAGGATCTGATTTGGTGTCCTCAGTTGTGCTACAACACATCTGAGACACAAATATATACGTATATTAAATCATACCTTCTCCATTAGTTTGCATTAAAGACCATTTGGGGCAGAATTTAAGGGTAGCGATTAGTTTCTCAGACCAGACACAGAACAACTAGTAAAAAACCTATGGTCTAGCTCCTTTACTGGGTGAAAAGCAACACTGGTTCTTTTAAAGACAGGTAATGATGAATTATGTCATTTTGGAAAAAGAAAATGTATTTATTTAATAGATAAGGTTTTAAAAATAGACTTATAAAAAGTCTATGAGTCAGATTCTCCCAATTACGTCAATTTAATCTGAGTTAATTGTAAATTAACAACAATAAACTTTATTGGCCTTGGTTGTGAAGGGCTTCTCAAATGCAGCTGCTTTATGCATGATGTGACTCACCAGCACCCAGGCTTGGTTTGCAGATGTCTGTGGGTGATGTCACGGCCTTGGGCTCTCCTTTTCAGAGCATTTTCTCAGAACAATGACTTGCAACTGCTTTTCACCTGAGCACTCATCTGATATTTGTGGTCTAGCTGGATTGTTTGCACCAGAAGGACAAACTGCTTATGTAAGTCCAGGCACTTCTTGTGCAATTTTGTCTGTTTGTAAATAGGGATGCCCTTGTCTCCCTCCTCGGCCTTTCCCCTCAGCACTCAGCAAACCCATTGCCTTGCAATAGGAGCAGACAAAAGAAAATAGTTTCCATGCTCACAGACCTGAGTTTGCCCTTCCAAGCAGCACTCTGCTGAACAACAGCTCCTTCTCAGGAGCTTCCTTTCTGGAGCATCAATCTGTTTTCTGCTGCTGATACATACAGCTCTGCAGACCAATTAATGTGCTTTTGCAGTAAGTTCTTGAAAGCACTGTTTTCTCCTTCTGTTAATTCTTGTTAATTCATGAGTTCTATCAGGTTAGTGCCACAGGTGGTGTCTGTTGCTAAATCTTCTAGAGTAATGAAACTCAGTCATCTGTACTGCTAGATCATTAACTTGGTCCCTGGTTCACGCTGGATCAGCTCGGACTCCTCCAAGCAGTTCTTGGGCACTTCTTAGGAATTAGTGCAGAACAGAGGCAATTCCCTCGAGGCAGTTTGGAAGCAATAACTGTGCTTTGAAGAGAAAGAGTTGTCATTAGTGCAGACACAGGCCATTCTGGTCTAGCCAGTTTGAGTATCAGAAGGTTCAGAGAAGTTCTAGGCATGTTTAATTAATTTTCCATAAAGAAGCATAGTGTTTTGACCAGTTTATTCCAGCACGTTGCTTACTTGCCATCTCTTGAGCAGGTTCAGCCTGATCCTTTTTTTTCCAGAGACGTAGACGAGTATGGGACTCATTCTCCTACAGTTCCTGGGATCTATTTAGAAAATCAGTAACCTACAAATACTGTATCAGCAGCTAGAGTGGGTGCAGATGTTCTTTGATCGCAGTCTGTCACGGTCAACAAGGATGTTTCAAGGTGCTTTCCCATTTACAAGGGGATGTTAGGCTGGAAAGGACCACCTAGATCCACTGAGTGGTGTTCCTCTGTGTGTATCTGTTAATTCTTGTGTTGTAGTTAGGTTGTTAGCAGTAGGGGGCTTGTAAAGTGCATAGCAAATAGGGTCCCGATTCAAGACTGAAAATAAGCTCTACAGTTCAGTGAGTAAGGAGATACCAACGACCTTAGCCAGGCAAGGGGTCCAGGTTGCTCAGTAGGGTGCTGGTGACCTTATACTGTGAGAAAATAAGGGACTTCCTGCTCACTTGGAATGCCTGTCCAGAGTCTTTGTGAGAAGTGCATTTCTCCTTCATTTTAATGTCTGTTACAAAGCTTATTGAAACTTTCATTGTTTTTCTTCTACTCTTTATTTTCCATTGTATTTTTGTGTCTTGACTACTCCCAAATTACCCCTTCCTCTCTGTCTGTTTATCCTATATTCTATGCTTTGCGTAAGAGAGTTGTATTTTTTCTTTCTGCATGCTGTTCCTTGTAAAAGGAAGGGTTCCTGGTTGAATGTCATCTGTTTTTCTGTGTTAATTTAGCATAATAGCTCCCCTTGCCCCATTTGCGGCCCACATACTGATGCAACTTCCCCTTGTTTTGTTCCCAGATAAGTATTGCCACAGTACTTTAATAAAATGATGTAGGACTCTGTTTACAAAAGAGTGCTTCTGTGGTATCTTACTGCTTTCACAGGAAGCTTAACAGCTTGCAGAACAGTAAGTGGCAAATGTTTAGTGCAACATTATGCCAACTTGAGGACAAACTGTTCCTCTCAGGAATGTTTTCAGCCTTAAATGAGAGGAAAATCCCCCTTGCAGAATGTGAATTCTTGGAGGGGGCGGGGAGTGACTGCCACTTACTCGCCTTGCCAGCAGCTCCAGTTCTCAAGAACCTTCCAAGGCTTTTATAGATCAAGTGTAGTGTATACTCAGAAGCAATGAGTGATGAAGCTGTGGCTGGCTTTTCCAGAGTAGCAAAGATTCCAGTATCGTAGATGAAGTGGTAAACCTAGCCTACCTCAGACTGCAAATGTTAGCCTGTGCAGACAGATGCTGGGAGGGCGCTGAGGAGGGAGATGAGGCCATGGAAAAGCTATTGATGTGATTAAGCAAAGAGTAGCAGCGTAGCTGAAAACAACATGAGACAGAACGATTCAGAACTTAAATGGTGATGAGACAGACTGAAATATGTGGCGCTTCAACCATGTGTGCTAGTCACCCATCAAGAAGATAAGTGGATATTAATGAATTAATGATTAGTTTGGCTAAACAGTGAAAGGAGTTGAATTAAATACCATTCTGTCTGTTAATCCTCCTAAGTGGTAAAAAATTGTTGGCTCTGCTCATCAATGGCACTCTATATCTTCAGACCTCAACGGCAGGTTAAAATATTCTACTGGTTTTCAGTGACTGCTGTGTCCTGAACACATTAAAGGGGAACTGGGTGGCAGTTATCTATTGGTAGATCTAGGATGCCCAGACGGGTAGCTGAGCTGTGCATTGTGCCAGAAAGCACAAGAGAAAATGCACTGAGTGCTTTCTGTTTTATTTCCAATCTCTGGGGCAAGGCAGCAGTCTGATGCCCTGGAGCTAGTAAGATTTTCAGCTGAAGCTTGTATTTACCATAGGGAGAGTACAGAGAGATGCAACTCAGTGCCTGAAGGCTGATGCCAAAACAGCATGGAAATGGCTATGTATAGAGAGTGCCATGAGGTCTTTGTAAAGTGAATGAATTTCAGCCCTGGATGCCCTAATCCTCCACCGCAGGAAAGTGGCCTAATAAGGGAGGAAAATTCGAACAGAATGAAAAAACTCATCAGATGAAACCTGTGGCATGATAAAGAAACACTGCTCCTTAACTGTAGTAAGGGATATCATGGGAAATATAGTCTGGTCGGGAAGCTTCAGAGGAGACAACGGGGGATGACAGCTTCTAACTCACAAGGCTCCTGAAGCAGCAGCTCTACAGTTCATTATGCAGCAAAGAACAATTTTACAGTCATGGTTAAGTGAATTACCATGTTTCAGTTCTCTTCATCAAGAAATAATTTTCTATGGAACATCCAGATTTTGCAGAAACTCTGTTTTCCATAAAACATCTTAACAAAATGTAGCCTTGAGACATGTGCATAGGCTTCAGCTATGTTTAGTTATGGTGGCAGGAGCAGTCTCTGGACAGACCTACAGTCCAGGCTGAGGCCCTCCTGGTGTCCATAGGGACCATGTTCTGGCCCAGGTCGTCTTCAAGTGGGAAGGTGAGACATTTTCAGGTCTCTGCTTGATAGGGATTTAGATAGGATCAATGTGTGCTTTCAGACCTGGTTGCTGAAATGTGTTCCCTAGCTCAAAAACAGCCAGAAAGCACCACTTGGTGACTTGACCATGAATTGCAAACATGGTAGACAAATAACCTTTGCAAACGTGACAGCAGAAAAGACTCTCTAGAGAAGGCACACTGGCCAAAGATAAGCCTAGAAGCTTAGTTTACATTATGGCAAAAAATAAAAAAATCAGAACCAGACTTTTCAGTACTTGGAAATGTTTGTGTCAATTTTGAACTAAATTTCTTTCCCTCCATCCCTCCATGAAAAAGTACAGTTTTTCTGTCAAACACTTCAGTCATCTGTGCTTCAAAACTGCCAAGAAAAACTGTTAGGCAGGTAAACTGGATTTAAAGGAATTTAAAACTTTCAACCACACAGAAACATTTCAGGGAAGGAAGAACTAACCAAAGATCATCCTTGATACCACTGGAACTAGATGGTACACGTGGAGTTTTGCAAGATTTTGATAAATTATTTGAAAAATCCCAAAGATCCTCTAAGTCTTGTGGAAACCCTTCTTCAAATGGAAATGCCTTAGTAAAGAAAATGGAAAGAATATGGATGGTGAAATGTTTGTTTTATATATAAGAGGATGTACTGAGAAATATAAAGAAAATTTTATATTTTGATGTGTAATCCACGGATTGCTATGGATTTCTAGCACCAATAACTACTTAAATATTTTTCCATGTGATTAAATAGCAATTATTATGCCTGTATCAAGTGACAGGAAACATCATTATACGTACACATGATATGGCTTGTACAGCCTCCATAGCATAGTCTGTATTCATAAAAACAGTAGACTGGACTTGGAAATTAAACTGTGGATACAAGACCTTTTTGTGAGAAAGTGAAGATTAAAGTGACAGTAGTTTTGAGTACAGTATTATACCTCTGTAAATTAATTTTAAGTGTCTGAAACTTCATTAAACACAAAAACATCAAAGATGGAGGTATTTTCATAATGTTACCTTGTTCACTAAAAACTAACAGTATGTTTTATACATGCAGAAAATTAATTTCTAGCACAAGTTGCACCAACTCGTGCTACAAAATTAGAACATTTTATTAAAGTTTTTTAAATGCTAGGAAAAATTATTTTTCATAGTATTTTCTGCAAATGATATCCATATTCATACATGCTAGATTCACTTCCACATGACATTAGGAAGGAACAATAGTCTGAAAACAGCAAAAGTCAGTAAGTTTATGTGCTGTGCTGTGCTTTTTTTTCCTTATTTCCATTAAAAACAGTTGTGTGAAAGTTCTACTCCTGGAATTCGTTTATCTCCAATGTAAAATTATCATAAACATGTGTGTGAAAATAGTATTTTTATGACAGTCTACTGCAATGTCACATATACTTCTATGAGTTTGGAGGCAAAAAGGAGAACATTCTTTGGAAAAAGAATGGTAAGACTTCATTTATTCTCTAGCATTATGGTAGATAGCAAATAGTAACTAACAGATGTTTTGTTGCTTTTTCAAAGATGAAAAGCACTAAATGAATGCTAAAAAGTGGTGTTCTTATGAATAAATCTCAAAGAATAAAAATCCTGTTTTCATACAAATGTTAATTTTCATAATAATAAAAATGAGAGGCATAATAAAAAAATCCCTTGTAGCAACACCATAAAAAGAGAAAGCTTTTCTCAAAAAATGTTTCCACAAAGCAACAGGGGTTCTCTGGAAGAGCCATATTCTGTGAACAGTAGAAAATTTAATTCAGATAAACAAAAACAATTAGTAATTGTCATTTCTTGAGCAGATTATTTTTAGGTACTTTTTCTGTATGATGGATTCCATGTCCCCTACACTAATACAACAAGATAGGATAGGCAATCTGCATCAAGCCAGATCTGATAAAACTCCTGTTCTTTTTAGTAGAGTAAAGGCATTTCATTAGTGTGAAAGGCTTTTGAAAAGGAGGAGTCCCATAGGAATGCACAGTATTGCCTTTTAAATTTTGATATCACAGCTATTTATTAGCTTCAGGCACAGGACGTCTGGTGCAAGCCATAACAAAGTCTCAGGGCTGTACAGTGACAATCTGTTCTCCTAAAGATTCATAAAAGAATTTAATACAAAAGCCCATCAGTCCAAAAGTTTGTATCATAATAAAACTTTATAAATCTCAAATATTTCCAGTGTTCCATGGTAGCATGGAATCTCCTTGACTGATTAAATAGGTTCAAAGGTTAATGACCTCTAGGAAAGTTTCATATTTTTTCATCACATTCCTGGGATATTTGGTTTCTTTTATGTTCACACTTTAGCCTTAGTTACAAGACTGAAAAGAGGAGCCAAAATGAAGAACATCTGCCTGAAGGCAGCCTAGCCCAAACTCCAGGCAAACCTGGAAAAACAGGCTGAAGATGCGGAGAAACTGGAGTAGAAGTGGCCATGAGTCACCTAGTTGAATAAAGAGCAAATCTGACATCCAGATCACGTTAGCTCACAATATATTAAACTGGAATGAATGAACTCCTTCAGAACAATACAAAAAGCTTTCAGGTCTGGTCAGTGGTGGTTGGAAAAAGATGCTTTTAAACAGGCATTAAGCAGAAACAGCAATATCAAAGCTTCTTAAATTACCAAGAAGAAAATGTAACGTTTTGTTTTCAATCTTTGGACCCACTGACTGGCCTGGACAAAAACACAGTGTTCTTTGAGTGGTTCATCAATACCTCCAGAACTTCATTATAACTACAAACAAAAGAGCTGAAGTAGGTTAAGTCAACAAAACTAGAAACAGTTTCTTCCCTTCAATTTCAAATGTAAGTTAAAGTACATTGAGGAAAGAATTTTGTTTAATTTGTTCTCTGCTGTTCTACCATTGCCTGGTAACATTTTCAAATAGTGCTAGCTACCACTTGGAAGCAGAGTAACTACGAGAGTTGACTTTCTTCCCTGAAAGAAAATTTTGGCTTTTTGGTGAAAAAATGAATGCTGGAAGTCTGAACCTGACCTCATCAATTTGCAACTCCAAACTTTTATGTTAAAATATATATATATATATATACACATATATTTAATTTGGAATGCTACCTTGTGAGAATTGCAGATCAATTACTTGTCTTATTTTCTTTCAAGATTTTCAGTGAGAATGTGACATCTCCCATGAAATATGATTACATTTCAACATTTATTAGAAAAATTTTTCTTCTAGAAACAAACCAACCAAACAACAAAACTTCTCACAAGGCAATGGGTGTGGGTTTGAAGCTTGTGATGCATGAAAAACAAAGACCATCTACATCAGCCACTTGCAAAGCTGGGGTAAAAGACACTCTAAATTCACTTTACTTTGATGTTATCATTCCATTTAAACTTACATATGAAAAAAAAACTATGCCAAAAAATATAAATTAGGATGCAGGGTCAAGCATATGAAAGCTAGGGATTGCTTCTGAAATCTTAATTTAGCTACCATGGGAATCCATTTTCTTCATTAAAAATAAGAGGCAAAAAGGGGAAGAATAGGATGTGATTACATAATTAAAGACTGCATTGAAATGTAATTGCACAAGGGAACAGAATTAAAGTTGCCAGGAAGTAATTTATCTGACGTTTCTTAACTCCTAGTGTCTGACCTAAGTTCCTAGCTTGCATTCCCCGCCGGATGGTCACACACCAGCTGTGTGGCTGTGTTAAGGTAGTGTTGTGCCAAGCTAATATATTCAAACACTCACTTGTGTTCTTTAACTTGAGCAGGGTAAAGGAACTCAAGTGGCTGACAGAGCAACAGCTAGTGCAACTCCAGCATCTGGACTGAAGCTGGCCAGAATCTCTTTTGCCAGCAGCACAGGCAGAGCCTGCACAGGGGTAGCAGCACCTAAAAAAGTAAATGTCAGCAAATACCTTGCAACCTGGGTAATGTTCTTTTTGCACATTCATTTTTGAGACAATTCCTTATCTGTCTGTTAGAAAAGATGACTGGAACAACTTCTGCTACATGACACTGTAAGAATCTCCATTATCAGATTTGAGCCCTCAGTTATTTTTTAAATCCCTGATGTCAAAACTTGTTAGAGGTGACTTTTGCACAATATGAGCCTGTTTTATTTGTGGGAATATGAGTCCATATGTTAGTGCTTAGATGCCTTCATGAAGAAGAGTTACAAACACTGTAGTTCACCTGTGGAGTGATTTTGTAATCCACATGGGACTTGACTGAGGATGAGTAGCTGTGGCCTCCTTTGTAAGCATGAGTGAAGGGATCTTGTCCATTTCAGCATGTTTAAAATTTCTACTCCTCACTCAGAGCTAGAGGTCTTGAGCTCGCTGTGTGATTATGCTAGGAACTGTGGGGTTGTTCAGGTGCTGAAGGTGGGCTGTTCTCTGGGAGAAGTATGATTTGCTTCTCATTCTTAAGCATTAAAATTTCCCCTAGCCTGTAGGATGTCACTCAGCTCCCTTTAACCAGTATTCAGTGACAGCTCCTACCTTAGAATATTTGTGTTTATTTTTTTCAGTAGGCTGCCGAAAAGTTCTGAGAAATAAAGTTGACAGAAAGTGGTTCTTAAAGCAGCAGTAGATGAACAAAATCTAATGAAATGCAGGCACAGCTCCATTGTGGGCTCTGTGTTCCTGCTGCCTCCATCCCCAAATATCAAAGACTTGGTGGAAAATAAGGTATGATAAGAATTTCTCAGAGAACAAGATGCAATACTGTTTTGTAAGAGTAGCGGAGCCACAACCAGCCCCATGTGATAGTAACTAATTTTTGAAACAATCACAGGAAGGTTACTGCAATAACTAAATATAAGAATAGGGAGACCTTGAAAACTACAGTTATTTTTGCAAAAATTATTTTAAAGATGCTCTGGTGCAACTGTGCTAAGGACTCTTCAGCTCTCTGTATGGATGCTGAGTCATTCTGATGTCAAATGCCTGAAGCCTGCAGGAAATTGCAGGTTTGTTGTTGCTGAGTCACAGTGGCATGTACATCTTGTTAACATTAGCTGGCACACAGGATACACACCTCTCACTTTCCACATGTCTCTTTGTCTCTCACAGGTTGGGAGGGCTGTGGTCTGCATTGGAGATGTCAGAGAGAGAATAATACTAGGAATATCTTCAGACTGTTTATTTCTTTGTTATTTTTTGAGATCCTAATTAAAACGGCATGCCAAGTTGAGGAGAAATGAATATTATATAGGATGGGTCATTAATGACTCTTTAATGTATTCTGGTATTTGTATTAAAAAAAAACTTCCCCTACTGCAGTAACGGAAAGTAAAAAAGCAGGTCAGAACTCTGTTACGTGTGGTGTTAGCAGCACCACTTATTATGCACCACTGAAGGCACCATTGAAGACAGCTACCATTCCCATTATGCAATAGTGCTTTTAGTTGTTTCCACCTTTTTTGAAATGTTGAGTTTAAGCCAAAACTTTTCCTACCCTGCCTGTGCCCCTGGCTGAATTCCATAATATTTCAGCCAAATCGTTCAGCACCTTCAACAAATGAGCCCAGGAACAAAGTGCCATTTTGCTCATGTTAATACTTTGTGGCCTTTGAAACACTCCAGCACCACCCTGCTTTGAAGAGGGGATTTTGTTTAGCAGAGGGATAGCACTCATGTCAAGAATAAGCCTTCCACTTTATGAAAAGCCTCCCAAATTTTTTCAAAGGCTTACTAATTATGTCAATTGCAATTCATACAGATTCAGGAAAGTTGTGAGAAAGCTGGTATGTTAGGCTTCTTACAGTTGCCTTAGCTGACCAGACATGGTGTGTGTGCTTTCCCCACAGTCAGTGTTCTTCAGTCAATGACTTTGGGGGAACTCAAAAAACAGTCACAGAATGGTTGATGTTGGAAGGGACCTCTGGAGGCTCTCTGGTCCAACACCCATGCTCACGCAGGGACACCAACGGCAGGTTGCCCGGTACAGCCCAGGGCTCATACATGGTGTCATTGGTGTTCATTTTGCCCTTTTCTTTCCTGAAACCAATAAGGAGGTGATGTTCACCTTCCATAGCTCTCCCAGTAGCTATCTTCTTGAATCTGAAGATCCTGGGGCAGTGTGTGGTGAGGTACTAAGCTCTGGCATTCCTCTCTGAATGGGAACAGGGATTTTCATGAGATCAGACCTGTCAGGCTTTGGGAGCAGCTGTCCCTCTTGAGCAGAAGTTTATTCTCTCTCTCCTGTATCTCAGGACGTGAATGGTCACAGCAAACACTCATCACACTAATGAGGTGCTTAAGCACCTGTTCTACTCCTTGTGTTAATTCTGTTTCTGGCGGCAGCACAGTCACTGTCTCATTATAACAAGGTCAGGTTCCTTTTAGCTGTTTTTGCAATGACTTTTACCTTGGACTCCTACACTTAGTGCCCTGTCCTTACACTCAGCTAGATCAGCCTGCCACATGAATCCCAGGAAAAAAAAATAAATCTTCTAAATTACATTTCTAAATAGTAAGAAAAAAAAAGTGGGCTTTTGATAATTGTTTATTTAAGCAGATTGGAAAACTTTCCTTATACCCTCTCCAACTCCTGTTTAGAAAGGCAGTCAGGTACTTGCTGAAAACACAAGCAGGTGTCTACATTTATTATTAAAAACATCTACAGGCTAAATGGAGTTTTTTGTGAGTGAAAGTTTGAACATTTGGATGGGATATGGGAGGGAAGGGTCTGCTTATGATACTGCAACTAATAAGCTTGGAGAAAGCAGAAGCATGGTAGGTGTGAATAGGCCTGAAAAGGCCAAAATAATAAATTACATCTCTACAGTCTCTTTATTACCAATATATGCCAATTTTTTCAACACATTAAGAAAGTTTGCAGAAGGTCCAGATGTGCTAAGTAATGACCCCCAGACTATGGTGCAGAGGGGCAAGTCCTTTGCAGTGCTTATTGGAGTTGCAGAAAATGCTCTGGCAGATGAATTATTTCAAAGGCTTCTGTTATAAATCGTAAGGGCCATATATTTCGTAGCTTCCTATGTACTATATCATTTCTATCTCCTTCTCTTCTGATTGGGCTGTCATCCTTATAACCAGGACATGAATATGGCCAAGACCAGCTCTTGGGTTGTCAGGTTAAATGAAACAGAAAGACTCATGCCCTTATGTCTGATCTCTCGTACCTTTCAAAATGGGGTTGACTTATCTAAGCCACTTATTGGGAATGGTTCCTGGCCTGTACTAAAAGCTGAACTGTGCCCGGGTATTGCCCGGGTAATGCCAGCTGGCATGTGGGCATGTACCAAACCTACAGCAGGCTTTCTGGTGGAGGGAAAAATTGTAATAATCCACTAGGGACAAGGAAGTGTGAAGGGCCAAAATGGGCTATCCCAAAATGATTTCATGGTGTGCTTTCAGTCCATTCATCTGTTTTACTCATAGACTTTTCCATACCTGAGGTCTATCAGGGTATGAAACATCTTTACAAGTTTTATTAAAAGTACAGTACTGAGAATATATTAATCTTCATGCACCCTTGACCCAGTGGTATTTCAACAGATAAAGCAGATTTGTACTTTATCTGTTACAGATGTAAGTATACGTATTACAGGGCATCAGAGGAAGCAAACATAGCTTTCCTCTGTTCAGTTCCTTTCCAAATATAGATAATATAATTCTGTGGTTCAGCCTCAAGGGTGTTTGGTTCTAGTATGACAAACAATAAATAACACTTGTCTAATCCACTGATATTACCTGACTCAGGTAAATGTGCAAAATTGCAGCAAGATGATGATAAGCTATATTCTCTGCTGCAATGTGTTGCTGTATATATTAGTTACTTTTAACTCATATATATATATATGTCTCTTTTTCTATAGTTATAGATAAAGTTCCAGTAACAGTAAACTACACAAAAAGCCTCTGATTCTTTTCTCTTCCTTTACAGATGGTACTATTATCTAAGTAAGTGTGTAAGATATACACATACCTATGTATAAATCTGCTTTCCAGGACTACTGTGGCTTGGTTTATTGAAAACATATACAGATTACTTGTAACTTTTATAAACACCATGTGTTAGGCACCTGTGTGTGACCACTATCCATTGACTTTTTAGGTGCTGAAAGTCCCATTACATCTGGTCCGTAAACACACTTACAGACAATAAGGGGGAATTCAGAAACACATTTTAAGAATGAACTTGTAGCCCTCACTGTCTAGAAGTATTTTTAGCAAGATTCTACTGCAGTTCATTGGCAATTCTAACACTGATATCAATGCAGTTTCCTTGAGAGTAATAGAAAAAGTGTACTAAGATTCTTTGCAACATATTCTAACTTTTCTTGCTGTCATTTGATATATAACATTTTTATAATGAATAGATCAATCATCCTTAATTTAGATATGAATTAGTAATATTAGCAAGAAAACAAAAATAGTGTCTTTTGCAATCAGTCCAGTCTTACCTGGGACTCGATGCATTTAATAAGAACACTATGATGCATTTAATAATAATTGCATGGCCATCACATGATGTCATCCCAAAACATAGTTAAGGCTGGTATTTAAGGCCTTCCACACCTTAACAGCTTTTTTACCTAAATCACCTACTCGGTCATAATTTCAATTTATCATTGCTTTTTTATCTGTACATAAATGGTGTGGAAAGACATTTAAAATTGCTGGGTCAAATCTTAAGGTTTATTAAAAGCCCTCACATTGTCACTAGTTGTAGTAGGACTCAGAGGCTGTTTTTAACTTGTACCTAAATTTGTATATTGGGTCCTTTGAAGATTTAAAAAATAGTTGATTCCCAGTTAAGTCACAGTCAGTTTTGGTCACCTGTCTCTGTAAGTATAAATGACACGAACTTGTACTGAGGGAAAATTTGATATCAAAGAATCACCAACAAACAGAACAAAAATTATGTGTATGGAAAATTTCAAATAACATCTATTTGCTTCTACAAATTTGACTCTAACTCCTTAGGTAATGAAAAAGAGGTTACCAAAACTGATTACATGAGCTATGAGGGTATTAAACTATAGACAGAGCAATGAAATAGAAAGCCACATCTCCTCTGAGTTCCTGAAACGTTTAGAGAGTTCTCATCCATCTGTTCCTATCTATTTGACTATATATGTTTTTTCCAAATTTGGCAAAACTAAGCCTAAAGCTTTCAAGTACTTCTCTTCCAACAGTCCATGCCAAGACCAGGAACCCTAGTGTCATGAGTCCTATAAGAATTTCTTTCTATTGAGATTTTCAACTGTGATGGCAGAGTAACAGCATGGGAATAGGACTACAGCCACGTGGAACACTGTTGTCAAGGTATTGAAGTACATCAGAGTGAAAGCATTTTGCAGAAAGGGGCTGATGTATATGTAAACTTTTCTTCACAAGCAGGAAACCTTGTTACGTTGCTACTCTTGGTTTTGAGGTACCACCTAGAAATGCCAGATAACCATTCCTAAGTAAACACCTTGCTGGTTGTATATGTGATTTGAGAAGAGGCTGATCTGAATGGAAAATGAAGTTGATTGCTGTGTCAACTTACTCTCTCCCTCATTTCTTTTGTAAAAGCATTTTAGAAGTTCTGACTTCACTTTAACATTGGGTGAACCACATAGTGAAATATGTTACAAAATGGTATTGTCAGCCTCAGTCAACTTTTTTGAGAAATTCTCCCATTAATACCTGAAGAATGTGAGTCCTGGCAAATTATTATAATTCAGCTTAATAGTTGAATCATAAGTGGGTTTTAGCTTTCACTTTTCTGGGAACAGAACCTGTTTAGAGATGGGAAATGCAATGCAGGTTTAATAATAAGCCTATTAAAGAGCAAGGTTTACCAGTAAATCCCTTGGCTGTTCTATTTTCCTGCTAGCTACGTCTTGCAGCATTTCTTCAGTACTGGAGATTTCTTGTACACTGAAACTAAGTAATTTTGCTTGCCTAAATAATGTAAGATGCAAGTCAAGTACCTGCTATATGAAGGGTGGTATTTCACTTGATTTCAGAATGATCGTTTTACAGCTTTTTGAGATAAACCATAAATCTGCGAGAATGGTGCCACCTAATGTAAACAGAGAACATGACAACCATTTTCCATAAATATGACATTATTAATTTACCACTCGAGATCAGAAGGTTGGAAATTTAGTATTCTCTTCTTTTATTCCTTAAGCATAATTATCTGCAGGGCCATTCCACATAAGATATCAATGGAATGACTGAAAAGGTCTCATTCCTACAGGATTTGCTTCTATTTTGGGCTTTGCATAGGTAAGTTTTGAACTATTACAAGTTCTTAAAGCATATAAAATACAGAAAATGTTTTGAATAAAAATCTCTTAGGTTTAGCTGTATGCAGCTCTCCTGGATTCAGTCAGATTCATCTGTTACCTGAGAAACTTTTCAAATACTGCTGGAGGAGGAGAGAGCAGAATTTAACAGACACTGCCTCATGAGAAGAAGCGAGGGGAAATAACTCAGAGAAAGCCTACTGGAGTAGGACCTACCATGTATCCTCCTTACCCATGTTCTTTCTATACTTGCATTTGTTGCAGTCTTAGCCCAATCATCATGCTGAATCTGTTATCTGCACCAATGGAATCTACTCAGATTTTGAGAGTGTTTATTAGGTTTGTAACAATTTACATTTTTTTTTTCATTGGTGTATCTTTAGGTATTCAGTCTCAGCTATGGCTGAACATGGTCTGAAAGGTGTTTTAAATATTTTTTTCCTGTAATAGGAAAAGGAATTTTAAAGTTCTGTAAATGCAAACGAAGTTTAGGTACCTACCTTGAAGCAAGACATTATGAAGACCTACTTTCAGATGCTCTATTTCTTAGGACATTTGGGGATAATTAGTATGGACACTATGGATATGATTTAAACAACATTGTTTGAAATAGTGTTTTACAAGTCATAGTGCCCTTGTCTTTTAGTTTGTGTATATGAGCTATATAACTCTTCATAATTTTCAGTGTAACTAAGAAAGTTCATTCAAAAATAGTGGTTTGGGTAAGGCTGAAAGTCTCTATCACTGAGGGTGATTTTTTGGAATACGTTTCTTAAATTATGGTAAGTATTTCCAATTAAGAAAAAAAAAATCCCAAGCATAGTTACGAATCATAAAAGATAAACATTTTGACTGCAAATGGACATTTCAATTAACTAGAAAGCCTTATATTCTTTCCACTCATCCTCTATTTCCTTCTTTCCCCAGGCTCATGTGTGGTGATTGCAGAAAACTGAATAATGTTTTAGTCATACATCCTTCACTGAAACTATCAAAAACTTACAGTTAATTCCCTGAGTTCAGCCTTGAAAACACAAAAGCTACTGTTTATTCCCATATCTAAGAGCATGAGAATTTTTAACAGGTATAGGAACAAACATTGCTTCATGTGGTAAAAATCCTCTTAATCTGAGAAGAATTATATTAAAAGTTCAACATTATTGCGATACTCTTTAGGTCTTTTGACAGTGTCTTTATATAAATATTAAGGATAAAAAAACCCACAATATTCAGATCACTGGGGACAGGATTTATATGAATCAGAAATTTAGACTTTACACAGCTAGCAGATAAAAAGGGTGCAGTATCATTGATATATGTAAGTACTAAGAGAAAGGACATTTTGAGATAGCTATGACCTTTTTATGTTATCATTCATTGACCCTACTAATATGCATTGTAAGTAGCCTTTTTCTTCACAGGGAAAGAATTAGCATTTTTATTGCAAAAACAGCCAAGTTGTCTGGGGTTAATATTTTCCTTAAAATACCAGCATCATTCAGGTTCAGCTGACCATTGTAGAACAGAGATGGCTGGTTTGCCAGACTATAACATCCATGAGAAGGAATTCATCCCATTTATAACATAAAACATGTTTTCTTCTTTGTCTCTGTCACTTTGATTGGTCTGGAACACAAAACTTCTCTTGCAGTTGAAGAGTATAATGCCCAATTCAGTACTGTTTTATTTTTCCCCTCTCTTCTACCTAATCATGTTTTCACATGGGTTAATATTTCACCTTCTTTAACTAACCTATAATAGTCTAAAAATGCTTCTTTTTTGTCGTATATCTAGTAGGGGGACAAGAATGTTCTGAAGACCACTCATAGTCCTGGTTGCTGGGTTATGCTCTTGGCTGTGTCCTGACAATGTGCCAGGACAAGAAGTGGGTGTGGGTGTATGTCATCTTGTATTTGACCTTGCTTCTCTTAAAGGGAAACCCAGGTTTGTGGGTAGCAAAGGAGTTAAAGCAATAGTGCACTAAGTCAGGTCTGCACTATGCAAGAGTGGACTAAAATGTGTCACTAGAGCCATGGAAATCACTGAGGCAGACCCATTAATATCAGCGACAACCTGGGCACATCTAAATCTGGACGCCATACAATAAAAGTCATGAGTGAAGTCATAAGTGATTTCATATACAACATGTAAACTCTTATTTACTTACTAAGGCTGGTTTACTTACTAAACCCCTAGTACAGAGTTTTAAAAGAAGAGAAAAATCAAAACAAACTCCCACCAAACCACCAGACTCACAAAGAGGCTATTTCTTTATGCATTGGCTTGTTTTCAAGTCTTCCTTGAAAATGTAAGACAAAGATGTTTTTTAAATGAAAGATGAGGTTCTTAAATTGTCTCTTTGAGTGTATTGGTGCTCCAAGAATAGACAAAAGCTATTGTGACATTTGCTATAATATTCTTGAGTGTTGTTAATAAGATGTCTTTACATTATTCCCTATGGGAATTCAGGAAAACATGACAATATCTTAATACTTTTCATTCTTAATGAGCAGATAAGGAGCATTTTTTTTTTTTTAATTTTAATGATTCCTGGAAAAAAATAGATTTTGAGGGTTATTTTTGGCTAAACTCATAAATTTATGTTTTTATAGCTGTGGTCATTATACCCTTGTATTTTTATGGTTGGTTTAGATTTCTTGCTCCCAATTAGGAAAACATTTGAAAACTATTTTTTTCATATAACCATTTAAAATTCTAAACCATTTGGTTTGGGGTATAGTTCTTAACATCATCCTAATAATTTCACTGAAATCCTAAAAATGCCACTGGCTTCCTACTGGTGTGACTGAGATCAGCGTAATCCCCATGGACTGAAAGAATATCATCTAAAGGGAAGGGACCCTACACCATCTAAGCAAAACCTGCCTGGCACAAAAATTAAATAGAAAAACAACTTCTATGTAAAATATATAATTTTTACTGAGGCAGAGATTTAACGAAGTGCTCCATTTGTCTAGCGGAGTCCCTCACTAATGATATATAGAATTAAAATTATATTTCCTTTGTTTGACCCAATGAATTTGTAAGCAGTTTGCATCAAATGGAACAATTCTGACAAGGAAGATTAAGCTCCTTTGTCACCTTTTCCTTTTGCAACAGCAGCTGTTGGCCTGATTGGTAGGGGAATTGGTATAGAGAGACCACTACACTGAATGGATATTCAGACACTAGTTGGATTAAAACCATATCTACTGTACCTTAGGTGAATATTTACTGAACAAATGAAACATATACTCCTTTCTGCCTGAACAACATAAATAATGTATTGGGGAAAAGGGAGTAGGCACCTATGAATAGAAGAAAAAAAGAATTTATTTTCACAGTGGACAGATTTACTGAGGAAATAAAAATAAAGAATAGTGGAGTTATGGTATAATAGCACAAACCCATCAAAAGGTCTAGATAACTAGGCTAATAAAGCTGGGATCAAATTTTAATCAGCAGAACTACAGAAGTTTAAAGTAAGCATAATAACACAATACTGAATTCCTCTTCATCTATAAAGTGCTAAAAATTGCTCCATAGATAATGTTAGAGATATTTTCCCCTATGTTTGTTTTAAGACTCCAGGTCTGTTTTAAGACTCCTAAGTTTGTTTTAAGACTAACCTGACAAAGACCCTAAACTTAGTGTCTATAAAGATTTTTTTACAAGCAAATGCATAAAGTGGACAAATATGTAGTTTCTCATTTGATTTCTTTGATTTTTCCAATTTATAAGTACAAATTAAAGTAGCAGACACCATTAATTCTTCTTATTGATCACATCCAGGTACTGTTTGGGTAGGCAATTAGAAAATTCAAGACAGGAGAATGACTGGCATGAGTATTGTTAATAGTCTCAAACTATGCACTACATTCCCTAATTTTCCTATGGTATACCTCATTACTTTCAATGATTTGCATAACTAAGTACTATGAAACCGTTGCTAGCTCCTCAGCAAAAGTATTTGACAAGTCAGCCACCAGGCAGGCTGAAATATTTGCACACTGCAAGAAAGCTGGATCAGTCTGGTCCTGGAGTTCTTGAAGAATGTTTTTCCTTTTCCCTCTGTATTGCCATGGAGCACCTCCTGCTGTAGTGTTAATGCATGTTAGTGACAGCTTGCAGTCTGCTGTTTGGTTTAACCTAGAAGAATTTGGAAGCCTTGTTAAGGCACATCTAAACTTCCTATGTCTAAATGGAAGGCCAAGGCTGCTAGTGTCACTGTGCTCCTCTTTCTGCAGCAGGCAGGGCCATGTGCATAGGATTAACTGTGGAAAAAGTGAAATGAGTGAGGCATAATAGTTATCTTGCTGTGGTAACCGGGAGGACATAGAACTCATGAACAAAGGAAAGGGCTGTAAGAAGTTAGAGATGGTTGAGGGATAATTAATTTATTCCATCCTTCTGCTAAAAGCAGTCTGGCAGACGAAATGTGAAACAGCTCTTGAAGACAGATCTGGAAAAGAAGAAAGCTGCAGGGAGTAGTGGAAAGTAACAAGAGGTAACAAATCAAACCATGATGCAAGGATCTTGGCCCACGCTGACAGCCAATGGTAAACATCTAACCTTCCTTCAGCATGGGTACACAGCATCCTGAATTAGCATGGTTCTGGAATGAATTAACAAGACATTACAGACCTTACATCCTTAACAAGGACACAATGAACTGTGGTTACAGCACCTCAGCCTGTGACACTGTTGTGTTGATGAGTCAAGGCCTGTGACATCTGCCAGAAGTTTAGATGGTAAATTAATGTGGAAAGTCCCAGCTACTGCAGGAGACTGTGTTGGTGCTTCTGTTGTGCTGTTTCCATTGCACAGCTTCTTCCAGTTCATCTCAGAGAGTGCATCATAGCTAGACAGCATTAGAGAGAGAGCTGTAAAATTGGAATGGTATTAGTGATGCTCAAATAACATGTTTGGTAGGATTAGAAATTCAAGCATTATTATCTGGATTTAATTAAATCCAGATTAATTCCTAATTATAGCCTGCAGGGCCATGTGCAGCCACTGTGTTCACTGGGAGAAGTGTCTCGCACCTTGCTTGCTGGTTTCCCTCCCCAGACTCCACCACAGGTTATGCCATGCCTCAGCACTGGGTTGGTGTGATGAGCTTCCCATGTGATGCCGTGCTGGTAGAGGCATGGAAAACCAGACACAGATTTCTAGCTGCTGCATAGCTCTGTAACTGTATACCCACAGCAACATCTGCCTTGTGACAGTGTGTGACTGCCGGGGGACTGAGCATATGTTGCCATGGTGGTGGCAAAGGATGGGGAGGGAAGAATATTGGGGCAGAGCCTGGGGCACAGGCATTTGAAAAGTTGCATTTTAATGGTTGGTCTTTTCTGACATGAATGATTCTATGATTCTGTGATTCTATTAATTCTTCTTCTAGCTATGTCTTTATTCTAGTTCCAATCTAATATTCTTCACCCCCTGTCTAAAAATTTTAATATTATTCTGTTTTTTTTTTTGATTCTGTTTCAGTGAGAGCTGTATGCGGGAGCAAGCAAACTAGTATATGCCTTGGAAGGAAAAGATGGCGTATGAGAAAGAATTTTTGGCAAAAAGCTCAAAGCATACAAAGAACAGTCTGATTTCCAGACTGGAAAAGAAATTCTATTTTTGACAGAGAATGCAAGAAAAAAAAAAGCAATAAAAAGCAATAGATAAAAGAAACAGAATTATTTCCAGTCACTGATTAAGATAGAAGAGGCAATGTAAAAGATGAAAAAATAACAGATTCATTTTATTAGGAATGATGCGAACTTACAAGGTCTTGGCTGCTCGTGTAAAGGTATCACTTTGACTTACAGAATGACAGACACATCATGATCCAATTAGTGGTTCTTTGTGATTTGAAAAGTAATTTTAAAATTTCAATACAGAAAATAAATCAAGTGTGATGTCAAGAGTAAAATAAACAACAAGTCATTTTCATTTTCACATTTGATACATGAAAGACCAAGAACTGGGAGAGGTATAATAAGGTCTGGCATTCAATTTTAATGCTTTAGTTATGGAGATCATATATTAAGGCACCACGTGAAGCACAAATAGTGCTACAGTTTCCAATAATCAACATTTAAGACAACTGCAGTTCTTCTGAGTATAAAATAGTTGCTTATTACAAATTGATGAGATTTTTTACTAATGTGATTGATTAAAAAAAATTACCATAATTGATTAAAAAAAATTACCATAATTAACTCCTAATATGTTTTAGGCCAGCTTTTCAGTCCTCTCCTTGTCTGTGAGTATCATTTGTGCCTACTTTTTGACACCTGAAAATACAGGAGAGAACAGCTTTTTGTAGGGGCATTGCTTGTTGCCTAACTGGAATATAAATCAAGAAAGAAGCACTGGGCAATGGATGGGGGAGTGCTAGATAAATGTTGTCATGCACAGTGAAGACATACTTGTGAGAGTGTTAAAAGAGAATATCATATGAATAAATCCTAAAAGAGGACACAGCAGACAGATAGCTATAGTAACTGAATAAAGATCAATAGAAAATCAAGCTCTAATTGTGTTTCTATGCTCATAGTTTACTAGGTGGCAATTTAAAATGGAATTTATCTGAAGTCTTCTGCCAATCTTGACACTGGATAATATCTAACATCAGCTGTGAAGAAATGGTGAAGAAAAAGACACTTTCTACAACACAAAGTACAGTTTTGTTTAATAATGATGGCAACACACAAGTTTAGAGGTTAAAACAGAAATATATCCCATTGCTGAAGGAACACATTAGGTTGGATTTTCCTAAAGGGATTTTGGTGTTCAAATTTCTCTTTTGGCTTTATAATGCCAGCCTTTTGGTATTAGCACAGAATTTTATAGATTTATGGTTGTGAGGGAGAGACTTAGTGAATATCTCCTTTTACTTCTATGTAACTGCCAGCCTTGGAACTGGGGAGCTCAAGGGTTTTTGTTCTCAAAAGCTCCTGAGATAGGTCTGTATAAAATCCATCTTAACCTGTATATCCATATAGACCTGTGTCCTGTGGATGTTAGTTGGCACTAGCCAGTTGATACCAGTTTGGAAGTTTCTGAGTGTTATAAGAATACTATAAGACTTTGAAAGGCCTTTTATTTTTAAAGGCTTCTGCAAGTGGAGGAAGCAAATTTCCATTTGAACTGTTTCCTCTGTTAACTTTTAGTTACCTACTTTAGCAACCTCTAAGAGAACTATTTTTGAAACCAGTTAGGGGGTAAAGGTGTATTTTGGCATGCCTGTCAGGATTAGAAACCGGAATGGCTGCATCCAATTAAATTTAGGTGATAAAAGGAAGTGATAAAATTATTGTGATAAATTTTCCAGGCCCATGAACAGATTACAGGATGTAATCCTCCCTTCCTCCAACCTAGGAATCATTAGGCACCGTTCAAGACCTATCCAAGATACAGAAATTTTGTCCTGTACAGTTTCTTTTTAAAAATGTAGGTATTCCAGGGAACCCACTGAAATTAACAACTGAAAGTAACCTACACCCAATACTGAGAGAAAAAAGATTCCCGATGGATGCTTGAGGCCTGATTCTTTACTACTTAAAAATAAGTTAATTAAGAGTATGTAGAAATTTCCCCTTCTGGAAAACCAATTCAAATGGGAGAAGATTATGAACAGTGGTAATTTTCATCTCTTCTCTGGAAAACACGTGAAAAAAAACCCTGACATCAGTAGCTGGGATCAGAAATAGTTGTAAACCGCAGTGATGGTGAAGTGAGATTTTGGCCGCTAGCCAGCAGAGAGCTCCCCTGAGCTGGCAGTTATCTGCTGCAATAGCTGTCATAAGAGAAGCTGTCTCTCTTTTTTAGCTACTGAAGAGAGGCTAATGGGATAATTGAGCAGTTTCCATTTTCTTATTACCATGTATTCATCACAGTGCATACAAAGTATCTGTAGTTAAAATATTAACTGACCACTTTTGTTAATGGCCGGTCTCTGCGTTGTATTTCTGAAGTGTCTAGGTTTTTAGATTAATATTTGATAAGTTGTGGTTGAAGCCCAGCATATTTAAATTAAATAATTACACAAACTCATGATATCAGTACTACATTCTAAAAGAAACAGAACGTTTTGTGTAAATCTCTGCTTCTCCTCCAGAGAACACGCTTATGGGCTGTTCTTTGGGGTCACTTTCCAGGGACGCTACAAAGAACATATACCCATGAAAACATTAGGGTACCTAGTACACCTTTGATGAGCTGTTAAAAATTAATTTGTAGTTAGTATAAGCTGAAAAAAGCATTTTTAGCACAATGTTGCATTGTTAATAGTCTTATGAGTAAGTCTATTTCTTGAACACTGATAAACTCACAGATGCAGATACTGTCCTGCACTGCTTTGTGACAAGTGGGGCAGTTCAGAATAAAGGCAGTCAGAGCACTTGAGCAGATGGAGCAACTGAATCACAGAATCGTCTAGGTTGGAAGAGACTTCCAAGATCATCTAGTCCAACCTCTGTCCTAACACTAACAAGACCTCCACTAAACCATATCACTAAGGGCTACGTCTAAACGTCTTTTAAAGATCTCCAGGGATGGCAACTCAACCACTTCCCTGGGCAGCCCATTCCAATGCCTAACAACCCTTTCAGTAAAGAAGTTCTTCCTAATATCCAACCTAAACCTCCCCTGGCACAATTTTAGCCCATTCCCCCTCGTCCTGTCACCAGGCACGTGGGAGAATAGACCAACCCTCACCTCTCTACAGCCTCCTTTAAGGTACCTATAGAGAGTGATGAGGTCGCCCCTGAGCCTCCTCTTCTCCAGGCTAAACAACCCCATCTCCCTCAGCCGCTCCTCGTAAGACCTGTTCTCCAGATCCCACACCAGCTTCGTTGCCCTTCTCTGGACTCTCTCGAGCACCTCCATGTCCTTCTTGTAGCAAGGGGCCCAAAACTGAACACAGTATTCGAGGTGCAGCCTCACCAGAGCCGAGTACAGGGGGACAATCACCTCTCTAGACCTGCTGGCCACACTGCTTCTTATACAAGCCAGGATGCTGTTGGCCTTCTTGGCCACCTGGGCACACTGCTGGCTCATATTCAGCTGCCTATCAACCAGTATTCCCAGGTCCTTCTCGGCCAGGCAGCTTTCCAACCACTCATCTCCCAGCCTGTAGCACTGCTTAGGATTGTTGCACCCCTGCTTGGGGTTGTTGCATTTCAAACTGAGATGAGAGCTCCAGAGCCTTTCAGTGCCTCCAAGTTGAGGAAGGGTTTTCAGAATCATTGTTTGGGTCCTGGGCACCTATCTTTATAAATTTAACTGAAGAAGCCAGAGATTTTTGTGAACTATAACTCCAAATACATAGTTGTTATTCTGATGGGGTAATTTTAACAAACTCAGTATTTTATTTTTGAAAAGTATGAAAAATTACTGAACTTGCTTTTTTGCATGATGAAGTGTTATTCTTAACATGATGCTCACATGAGTTTATTGGGAGATAGCTGCCGGCTGTAATCACACACAGTCATCCTCTAACATTATGTCAGCTAAAGGAAATTGGATGAATGAAATATCAGTTAAACATAGTCCTTTGAGTCCATATTAAAACAGGTAACTAAAGAAGTATAAGAAAGGCAACCTTAGCTATCTGATCACTGATATGATTTTAGAGACCTGATGAAAAAAAAAAACCTACAAAAAAAAACCAAACATACAAAACCCAAATCCTTCCCCCAACTACAAAAACCAGATCCACCAGTATTAACTAGCTACATGCAAGCACCTAGAACAGCAGTCTAGTACTTTGTGTTGTTCTTGTAATGTGCTGTGCCTTTCAAATTTGTACCTCTGTGCCCTGATAACATACTGTTGTTATAAAGTCCAGTATAGGTTTTACCTCGAAGGAGCCTAACAATAGCTTCTGTTCTAGAACAAAAATGGCTTGCTACAGAGCAAAAAAAAACCTTTTGTGAGGAGAAAAGTTGAGCAAAACAGTTTTGTACTCAGTTGTCTTTGTTTCCAGGCAGGCAGCTAATAATGTGCATTTGTTATTTTACTACTTTAACACTGTTCCAGAAAGTGGTGCTCTTGGCCATGACACATTAGGGTTGCTCTGTATGGTTCATCACCTGCATAGCCTTCTGGGAAAAGAACTTTACAGCAATTCTGTTTTAACTAACCTTTGTTGTGTCCATGCCTATAAATACGGGATGTACTTCTATTAGAATTTTACCAAGCTATTTCTAATGGTGACTTGAACTAGAATGAAGTGGACATGAACGAAAAGAAAGATCTTACTCAGAAGGTAAGGGACTGACTGTGAATGATATCTGAGCAGATAATATGATATAAAATACTTTTTATATCTGCTTCAAGATTTTAAGCGAGCAAATACTTAATTGTGGTGTATGTGTATGTCTTCACGCATACGTGTTGTGCATGGTCTAATTCTGAGCCAGATGCAGGTCAAAGAAAGACTTCTGGTTTAAGCTCAAACAACCATTTACCTTAAAAAGCAAGTCTAACACATTTTAATTTCCTATATCTTTCATTTATAACTTTAGCAAAAGTATCAGAAATAGGGGTCTAAAATCTGACCCATTAATATTTGTGGAAAAGTAGATTGACATCATTAATGTAAATGAAACCACTAAGATAAATGTCTGACCTGAAAGTGATGCTCTTGATTTGTTCTACTGAGCTGAGTGGAGTTGGAGCTGCTTAGTTTCTACATAAGTGCATTTTAAAGCTGATTCTGACCCTGAAGTTGTAATAAATATTTTCAACAAAATTAAAAACAAACAAAAAACAACAACCACTGTTATCTTGGGTAGGGTCCAAGAGATCTCATTGTGAAAAACATGAAATTAAAATGTTTAATTAAAAATACGGAGAATGATATAAGGTAGCTTGGAAGTAAAGGTGAAGGCAGACTTCCTGAGGCTACTAAAATTTTTTATCAAGGTGAACAAATGAATCCTATGCCAGAGATATACCTTCTCTGAGTCACTAACTGCCTCCCAGACCATCTTTGAATATGAAATGAGTCATAGAAATTAGACATAAAAATCCTGTAGATCATTAAGTCCATTTCCTTGCAAATGTCTTCCAGAGAGAGGATCAGTCATGTGTTAAATGGATCCTGTTCTTACATCTCATTTACACTACTGCAAGTTGCAGATGACACCACCGATGTACTTTTCTGGTCCAAAGTCATTTTGAAAGCAGGATCAGTTTCTTAATTTTGAGACTCCATCTTGCTTTAGGGAATTTTCTTACATGTTGCAGGTGGCACAGTCCAAGGGAAAATACTTGCAAATAACTTTACCATAAGGACTCTGCCGCCTTGAAGCAGTGAATCAATGACTTTGAGAGCTAATCTACTAATTGGATATGTAGCATGAAGGCTTTGGATGGGAGTAGCAGATGAAGGCAGATGTCAGATGTGAAAATAAGTGAGCTAAACTCTTCTATTCATTTTCCCATGAAGGACATTAATAATCCTGAGTATATTTAAAAGTTCCAAAAAAAGAAAGGAGACTTTGCTTCTGCTCCTAACATTACTACACATCTTCCCATGACCTATGGCAAGATTGTGCTTCACAGCTTCTCTAACTGCAAAACAATCACATGTACCTAATATTTATGCCACTTGCAGGTCCTTCACAAGGAGGTTTTTGTAGCAGTAAATCACTCTCTGAGAACCACTTTATAAAACAAGGTCACTGAGAGAGAAACTAGTTACAGCAATAACTTGACAATGTGCTGTGATCTTCATGTCTCTAGCTTACAAACCACCAGTGTCTATTGACAGTAGCATACATTGTTTTAGCACTGCAAGCAAAAAGCCAAAATCCTTCTCTGTTCCTGGAGGAACTCCCTGGAAATGTCTGTGCTGTCTTCTGTAGCTCTCTCCTCCATGGACCAAATTCCCTCCTGGTATAAATCTGAGTAGCTCCAGTGACTCTAGTGAAGCTGCATTAATTCCCAGCAGTAGATAATTATTCCATCATCCTCTGCTCCTTCACTGCCTGGTTGCTGGGGCAAGCAGCTGGGTAACCCTTTCCATCTGTCAGGGGAAGAGACAGAGAAAAAAACTTGGACATGGATGTACTAGATTTACATACACTGTTATATAATGTCTTAAGGAGCACCTCTTGTTAAGACTTGAATTTTAGTTTTTGAGATTTGTTGCCACATGAAAACATTAATTAACTTGACTGTACCAAACAGAGGAAGCTGCAAAGGGTAACCTGGTAACAGCCAGAGTGGGTCAGAGAAAGTTCTTCAGCATTTACTGTTCCATAACAATTGAAAGATAATCAAAGTGCAATACAAAAATTGGATTACTTTTGAAGTCTGGAAAAATGCTCAAACAATGTGAATAAGGCCAGTTGTCAACATCATTTGAACAATATTTTAAGATTTTCTTAGACTAGAAATTAGACTGGAAACATTTAATTTAAATTTTTCATCACTGACTTTTATGATAGAAAAACAAATTCAAACCCATGTGAAGCTATTTAACTTTAAATAAATAAAACATTCAGCCAAACACACCTTACATATTTTAGAATTTTAATACCAGATTTTCATGTCTTGATGTTTTATGCACAATGAGTCTTCCATTCTTGAAAAATCTTTAGTGATAACGGAGGAAGATCATCACAATTTGACCTCCTTACTCCCTGACCTCCTAACTAAATAATAGCTACAACTGGTTAATAATCTGAAAGAAAAGAGAAAACAAGAATGTGATTGATACACCAGTGCTGTTTGCTGAGTGGCTGCATTACGTTTTTGGATAGCCAGTAGCAGAAACATTGGGTTATCTTGTTGATTATATATATATATGCTGCTGCTGGAGTTTCACTGTTCTCTCTTTCACTTTCCTCTGTGATATAAATCCTAGTACAGCTATTCATCTGCAGTTACTCAGGGAATCTTTTAAACCATATTTCTTTTCTCCTTTTTTTTTCCTTTCATATGCTATAGTATGAGTTTTTTGTTATTTATTTTATTTATTTATTTATTTTCTCATTTCTCTGTCTCAGTCAGTAGATTTTTTTTAGAGAGGTTTATAAATCCCAATAATGTTTGAGTTCTTTCCTAAGGTCAGGAAGGAAACAAAAAGTAAGAAAAAATAGAAGGTTTTTTCTGCAACCTCTGATTTTGTCTCATAGTACATTGCAGATATATTTTGAGTCATCTATAAAAGCCTTCTAAGGCAAAGGTTCAAGAACTGTCTTGGATTTTCACCTGTTCCACACACCAGATATCCGTGTGCTTATTATTCCTCCCATAGGCAACACTTTACATTTCCAAATGTTCTTGGCTTGTGGATTGGCAGGTTTACAGATGAACTGCCATTTGGCAGTGCTGTATTTCATGATATAGTTAATGTTCCACTTCAGAGCTTGAACAAAGCTGAGAAGTGAACACAAACTGATTGAGATAAATTGCTTTAGATGTATGGCTTTTGTGTTGCCACAAGATATAAAATGTCTCTCAGCTGTAGGAGCCTGACGACATGCCAGCAGTGGCATGTAATTGGGTTAAGTAGAGCAAGCAATTTCATCTGCACAGGGCTGAAATATTTGCTTGCTGATACTGTCTTCTGTTCTCTACACCTTTTACCTGCCATTGTCATGTGAGAGCTGAACAGCAGGATATTCTCTTGTATAGCACCCTAATACAATGGTATTAGCGCTATACTTCGTATAGTGCTATATTTTGTATAGCACCCTAATACAGTGCTGTAATACATAAGTGTAGCCCTGAAGCACTGTTTGTAGTTTGAGAACTTTGTTCTGTTGATAGTCACATACATCCAGACTCTTGTGCACATGACATGATACACTAGGTGTCTAATGAAGACATGAAAAGCTGTTATTTGTGTGAATTGAAATTATTTAATAACAAGACATTCAGTCCATTTCACCCCTAGTCTTCCTGTCTATCGCAGGACTCACAGTGGTCCACCTCTACTGAAAGCTTTCCAGGGCCAAATCCCCTGTGCAAAGGGGATCAATGTACCAGCATGAGTTACAGCACTGGGGCAAGAAGTCCCAATGGAAGTCAAGACTTGGCAGAGTACTGATACCTATCAATGACATTTAACATCAGACACATCTTTTAGAAAACTTAAACTTTAGACTTATTGCATAGTATTGCATATAGTGTTTACATTTTGGAAATAACCTTTCTGGCAATCACCACCTGAGTATTTATGAGTTAAGAAAGAGAAGAAAACTTCAAAACTTTCAAGATTTTTGACTTAGTGTGTCAGTAAATATTTGAAAATAAGAAACAAACAAACAAACAGACAGACAAAAAAAAACAACCACATGAATGATTCTGAAACAAATGTTGCCTGAAAGAACTTTCATGTAGCTATAGTAGCTCCTGTTAATTGTTGCCACACAGTAAGGAAAATGTAGGAACATTCAGTAATTTCAGTAATGACATAAAAAATAATTAGAACTTTTGCCATATTAGTGCCATGAATATTTCTTTTTTCCCTTCTGCATAGCAGGACACATGTTTCAATGAAATTATGTCATGATCACTATCCAGCTAAGTCTTTCAAGCTGATACTTTACTTGATTCTGTATTTTGTAAATGAAACTTTCTAGAAATAATAAATTAATGAGAAAATTCTTAGGTCCTGTTTCCTGGGTTCTTCTGCCTCTGTGTCCAAGCACTAGACTCTTTCTGGTGGTAGACACACACATAAACTACGAGATAGTAAGGCTGTATAATAACTCATGCATATGACTTTTTAATATGAAAGGATGCTATAATTGTACCTTGCAAAAACTTCAGTATTAGTCCAGTTCAGAAAATGACATTAAATTACTTTAAAATGAAAATCCATACATATCTCAGTTTATTTAGAAGAATCATTCTTACACAGAGACAAAATCACAGAGTGCCCTGTGCTGAGGGTCCTAAGTAATGCATAGATTGTTCTCTGTGTAAATGTAAGATTTTATTTTCTTTAAATGCAAAAAACGTCAGTGTTCTTATTTAAGAGCAATGGGCACAATATCCTTTATCTATGATAAATATCCTATGATAAAAATGCAGTACCATAGCCCCAACTTCTGTTGAGAAAATAAATTATTTGCAGAGTACTATAGCCACATTGGCCATTAGAATTTTATTACGAAGAAATGTTTCCATTAATGGATATACAAGTGGTCAGTCCTTATCCTTCTCTTCTCTGTTCAGAAGGAATTTGTTTTGGTAAAGATTATAATGTGAACCTTGTGTTCAGGAAATCATTTAGCATGGTTAACTACACTAACAGGTAGATTTCTGATGTTTTACATTTGTTACATGAACTACTCTTTGTCAGACTACAATATCTAAGTATTATACAAAAGGACGTGTTCATATTTAGTTATGTTCAACATATTTTCAAAGATCTACAATAGGGACAACTGACAAGAATTGAGTCTAACATTAGAATTTTCAGTAGTTATCTTTAAGCACAGAATACAGAAATGCATTATAGGGCAGAAATGCAGATATTGTTATGTTATGTTACTGATTTCAAGCTATTGAAGAAGACAAAGGAAATATGAAGACTTCATAAAGAGGAAATCTGAATATTTTAATGATGGCAGCCTTTGCCGCAAAGGACGTTTAAGTAAATATTTTTCATAAATTCATTAAAAATGCAATCCTTTAATGATTACAGTTTTCACAGATGAAACTCTTCTCTCCTTTCAGAAAAAACATTTTATATATCTAGAAATTTAATTTGATGCCTATTTCATTTCAAAATGATTTAGGTTTCTCCATTTGGCAATCAGTATTTCCCTAGCTTCACTTAAGTTGTATTACTAATGAGGATGTTAAAATGCTCCATTATAAGCAGTTCTTGTCTGCTTTGTTATTCAGGAACATTACTGAATGTAAATGAAGGAAACTTCATTACATTTTTATTCTGTTATGATACAGAGCTGTAGGAATTAGGCCTATTCTACATGGGTGAATGTGTAGAGGTATCAGAGTACACCCAGAATCATTTCATGAGAATAAACCAAAGCTTTTTGATGACAAAATGGAATCATTAGAAACTGAGTGCTAAAACTGAGGTAAGCAAAGATTTCTGTTGTCAATGAGACAGTAATCATGTTGATTCAAAGAGCCAACCAAGTCACGGTTATGATATGTGCAAGGGAGTTACACACAGAGAATGTCATGTCCTTAGAGAGCTGGCAGTCATCTGCTTTCTGGGCTGGCAGGAGTGTCCCAGTGAGCTCCAAAAGAAGCTGTAGTTAAGTGCATCACAGAGATTCAGAGCAAGGGGGAGAGAGAAAGGAAATATTTCCTTGAGCTCTGTTTCAGGAAAAAAAGGTCTTATGCCTTTCTGACTGGGGCATTAATGGAAAACAGCGTAATGAGTGAACATAATGAGAAAATAGGAGGAATAATACAGAAGAAGGGAGCTATTAATTACCTTAGTGGAAGCCATGTGACTGTTTCCTTCCATGTATGTTTCATACACTACTGCCTTTTCTTCTAAATGCTTTTGTCTGCCAGCAGGAAGCTCTTTTGCCTTATCCAGACTGGCATTCACTTTGCTTCTGTGCAGATCCCTATTTCTTCTGGAAATTCAGAAATTGGACAGAGTCTAGTCTTTGTGGAAAAGGTGAAGAACAGTAATAAAGATGGTATCTCTCAGTTTCCCAGTGATTTTATAGGTGTTAATTCCAGTCTGACCCAAGCAAACCAAGAACTCTTGGCTAAGTTGCTTAGTCATCCATAAATGCTTGAGCAGGATTTCGTGAGCAATATAACAGTTTGTGATCAGCTATGGAGTGATATATATTTTGGTTAAACAGTATTACAGAGTCTTCATTGGGACATCACGAGATGGAGAATTTGATCCCTATCGTGATAGTTTGTAAAATAATTAATTACCCACAGTGATGGGGTAATTACCCACAGTAATAGGACCACACATGGTCCTATCTGTTTACTCAGGAGAGATGATTCAGACACTTCTTGATATTCTCTGGGATAATGCTAACAGATTAATTTTTGTTGCTCCTCTTTGCACCATCTCCATATTTTTTATATCAATTTAAAAATCTGCTCCCAACACTACAATGTAAATCATATCAATGCCAAATAGAAAGGTAAACATCATCCTCTGGTTCTTTCCTCAATATATATCCAAATAGAGGTTTGCTCATTTGACAGCTGCCCTTGGAGTTTGGTTATTTGGCCAAACTAGATCCTTGAAATTCAGTTAAAGCCAGATTATTTTTAGGTTTCACTTCCCATACAATCCCAAATGATTGGCAGCATTCTGTGTTTTAAGGCTATTTCCTTTATAAATACAAATGTTTTTGATATGAACAAGAACATGTATAAATATAATTATTAAAATACATTTTTTCACATTTAAAAGCCACATTTTTTGGACAAATGATGTCACAGTGTACAGGGTCTTATATTTTCATTTATTAAGTCTGCCTAAAAATTAAATTACAAAGGTACTTTGACCAGTTTCATTTTAAAACCTAAGACCTTCTCACTCAATTTTCAGTAAGAAAATTTTATCCAAATAGCATAATTTGAAGGTAGTAAGTATCCACAGAGACCTCCATGACCAAGAAGTGATGGAAATGCCACAAGGTAAATGAAGCTGGTGCTAGTAGACCATTCCTATGTTCTGTTTCATTCATGCATATTATTTGGTTGTATATTTTATTGCTGGTTACAGAACACATCTGGAAGAGCCAATGATGAAGTTGATGGCAACAATATATGTAGTTTCAGAAAGAAAAAAGGAGTCAAAGATACAACAAAGCATGTTCCTCTGTTAGAAAATGAGAAGACAGAGTTGTCTCATACCTCGAAAATCCCAGATCCTCATCATCTTCAAGGAATCACTGGTTGTTCAGAACCACCATCACATCAATCTCTTCAAAACCTGACTAATTTTCCTCCAGTGCAAAAAGACAGAGGGGATAGTGGCAGTTCCCATTTTGTCAGCAGCGTGAAAGAAGACATGTCGGGGGAAACACATGAAATCCCAGAAAATGCTGGCACTGCGAAAAAAGTAATAGAAAAAATGCATAAGAAGATAGATACACCAGGTAAAACAAAGTTGCCGACGGGTGCACAAGCTGCCAGCAACACAGAAAAAGCTGGGTGTGCAGACACAGTGTACAAGGAAGAGGACAGTGAAAAGATGGACTGTATACAAGAAGAACAGGGTAGGACAGATGAAGACAGCAAGTTTCATATGACAAAGACAGGCTTCCTGGAGAGTACTGCAACCACACAAGGAAGAAGTACTGCAGAGTCCTTCACACCTGGCATTTCTGAACAAAGTCTGGAAGAGCTGAAAAAATTTCTAAGTGAAGGTCCTCTGCCTGACCATGGGCCCAATTGCAGCGGCAGGTCAGGTGGCAGTTTTTCCCAGCAAAACCTGAAGCCTGGGGAGAAAATAGCTGACAAACAGGGTAGATCCTTTGAGATGTTTAGTCTCCATTTTGGAAAAGAGAATCAAAAATACCACAGTTTCCACAAGGAGGGAGTGGGACAGCAGAGCAAATCTCTTCTGGTCCTCAGCTCTGCTGGGTCTGATCAGCAACAGCCAGCAGGCAGTGAGGTGGATCAACCTATTCTGAGACAACCAGCAACTTCTACGAGTGCAGAAAGCACTGCTCCGGAGATTGAGTTCGGCTCTTCTGCAAGCCACACCGGTAAGGATATTTAGCCATCACCTGCTGTGCTGTTAAAGAAAATGCTTCTGTTATTTTGTGGGGTTCTGTGAAGTTGCAAAATTTAGTCAGAACTAATGAGAAAATTGACACCCATAGTTTCTGTATCATTGGGGTGTATCAGAAGTTCTACCCTACATCTATGTTGAGTTTTTTAGAAAGTAAGGCATTTATGATGCCAAGCTGCCTGCCAAAAACTGCCATGCACAAGTGGTCATGTCATGTTCATTAAAACTGAAATATTTCCTCATTTAAACTAAGTGCAGGCAACATTTCCCAAAGGTCTGCTAGACACTGAAAAACTCTGAAGGCATTTGGGCTTCTTAAAATTTCCTTTTTGTTAACATATCCAGCAGTGGAAATTGCTCCCATGTAGGGATGATGTTTGCAATTATTAGTCCTGTGAGAGGACTGGAATGCAAAACATCTAATATAAACTATAGGGGAAGAAAAGCAAATGAGGCAGAGAACTTCCACTTATCTTCATGCTGTTCAATAAGTCCATTTTGGAAGTGTTTATAGAGCCAATTAATTGCTACTAAGAGGTAGTGGTTTCTTTGAAACAGTAAAAACTAAACTTCCGGGCTAGCTGGATCAGCAAGCTGAAAGCTACTATTAACTATAATAATGTAATGGGCTTGAGCAGTTAGTTGCTTTGTGTCTGCTCCAGGAAGGACGCAAACAACAATTTGCCAGTTGAAGAGATACCAGGTTAATAAACTTCCAGGAGTATCAGTGTCAGATAACATCATCAGCTTCTCAGGGCAGATATGACGTCCTCTGGCTTATCTGACTGATACAATAAATATGAATCTTAACTCTTCATTAATAAAAAAAAATTGTCCATCATTGATTATATAATAAAATGTAATAGTCATAATTAAATTTGTATAACAATATTAAGTTATCCTGCTCTTTGAAAAGTCTGCTTTCAGATGGTAGAAACATGGTTGTATGTGCTCTGAAAACAGACAGTTTGAATATACCAAATTTTGTTGGCCACAGGAGGATTTTTCAGTAGACATTGTGTTAGCCAGTTTGAACAAATCCGAATAAGATATCCATGAATAGTTGTACGTAGTGGGAGGTGTCCCTACCCATGGCAGGGGGCCTGGAACTAGATGATCTTTGAGGTCCCTTCCAACCCAAACCATTCTATGACTCTATGATCATCAGAGCTAATTCAGTGCACTATATGAGAAATATAAAGGTCTGAAATGATATTTTGTGCTCAAACCACTCTCTATTTTTGTCTATTAGAATAAACAAGTTAGAGGATTATTTCTTAGCCTACAATGGATGTTGTTCCCTTACAATATTGCTTTTTATTTTTTTTTTTATTTTTCCCTGCTGAAAGGCTAGCAAAATTCATTGCCAAATTTAGATTACTATTGTTTTCTGCAAAACCAGAAAATAAGTTTTAAAAAATATAAAAAACTATTCTTTGTCATAACACCATTAAAAAAGTATAAGGAATAGATTAGATTAACTGTAGACTCCACAGAGAGATTTCAACCACAATATTGCCACTAAAGTGTCTATCTAGTCAAGCTCATTTCTTTGTCAGTAGAGAAAGACAAAGACAGTCATCCTCTCTTCAAAGACAGAATGGTTAATGAGAAATTTGCCTTGGGAAATTGGCTTCTCTTTCCCCTCAATGGGGAAGAATTCTACATGTTTAGTTTAGATTATTTTCCTAACTCTGAAATGCCTAAATGAGCCTGGGGTTAATTTTTATCTGTGTCACTGACAGTAACAAAGACTGTGAGAGAACTCTAGTTGAAAACTAACTATGAAGGGAGGTGAGGGAATCCTGTTTTGTCATATCTAAAACAAAACAAGTCTCGTAAGGTTTGGATTCCGTTTGTCTTTGACCAAACAAATGACAGGGTGCCGTGTATACTTTTATAGTTCCACTGATAAATGAAAAAAAAAAACAACACATTCTTTGTGTAGAAATAGTTTCTACTTACGTATAAACGTGTGTGCTTTGAAATTAATCTTCATTGAATATGCTCGGTAGCTCAAATGAAGGGCAGAAAGCTTTAGATAAAATTCTGCAGTCTTTAATGAGTCTTTGCATAAACAATATTTCATTGCTAATTAAGATTTATAAGAAAAAATCCTAAATATTTTATTTTTATGACTAAAATATTATCTTGACCATTTTAGTTACCAAAGTGATTGAACAAAAGTCTTGGATCTAGACATGTATACTATACATGTATACTGTGTCTATCTGAAATACTACTCATATTCAGCAAATTTTCCAAACATTGGATTTACAGAATGTTCTCTTTGTGTCTTTGTTTAATATAGAATATAAAGTAGGACAACATTGAAATTATATGACTATAATAAATAATTATTAGATAAATAGCGCCCAGTGTAATTCTTTAGTTGTTATGTTGAGCACTTACAGATATTTGGATGTCTGGAGTATACCTTACTGTTCTAAAACTACACACCTGTCCTTTCAGTTATGGGACAGTCACTAGCTGGAAGCAGTAGGAGGGCTAAAACGTAGCTGGGAATTATTGTAATGCAGAGGATTGAAATACAGCCATGCTAGTTACCTGGTTAACATCTCTCAAAAAAAAAAAGTCCATACATTTGTTCCAAAATTCTGTTTGGAAGTTGCATGGGATTTCTATTCATCTTCTGAATACTTTATACTGCTTGCCAGCTCTTTTGTGAAAAGAAGTGTTTGAGGGCAATATATTTTTTATTATTATTATTATTATTATTATTATTATTATTATTATTAAATTATAATAATTAATAATAATTCATAACAATTAATAATAATTAATAATAATAAATAAATAACAATGCAGGATAATAATAATAATAAAAGAATAAATGACACCCAAAGTATTTGGCCAATATGAAAAATACTGTTTAGACACTGTCAGTGAAACTGGAGCTGAAACTAAAGCTCTTTGAATTTAATTCATCACCATGGAAAGATAGAAGCTAACACTTACAGCTAATTAGTCAACTCTACTGACTGCATTAATATGAATTTATGAATTTTATTTGCATAAGTATCCATATATGATAATTATGGGCACTTCTGCAAATTAGCGTGTAGTCATTAATAATCAGATGCTTCATAAGCTGTTCACTGCCTGTGATCTTGGGAGACCAAGAGAGAGTCTTCCAAACAGTAAAAATGCAGATGAAGTTTCATGTGTATAGCATTACACAACACTTTATAGCATGTAGATATACACACAGGAATGCACGTATTATATATGTAGTATATAATATAAATGTATATTAACCTCACTGAACTCAAAACATATCCCATGTTGCTTTACATACTGCTAAACTGGAATGTTTATGCTGTGGTAACCAGAGAGGAGACCGAAGAAAATTTTATGTGAGAAATCTGGAGTTCCCAAGGATCGTGATTCACAACATGGGTGGGGTTCTCTTTGTCACAGAAGGAAATTAATTACCAGACTTGGGGACTGCAGGTGGCTTCAGCAGCCATCTGGGCCACCCAGTATATGACAGAGGGACCTGAAGAACCTGGTGCCACTGCACAGGCTTAGGACAAAACTCTCCTCTGGATCTTAAGAGACAACAGCATCTCCATGTAGCTGTAGGTGGGCAACACACTGTAATCAGGCTATCAAGGGGGCTTCAAATGCCCTTTTGTACATCCTGGTCTGTAGCTGAGAAAAAAAAAAAAAAAGAAAAAAAAAAAGGAAGAGCTAAAATATGCACAGCTCCAGGAATGGGTCCTCTCAACAGGGCTGATCTTGTGCATATGTCAAGTAAGGACATGTAAATGTGACCAGCATTGGATCAGGAACTGTAGGAGGGTGGAGGAAATTTCTGAAGAATGAAAATATGTCTTAACTATAGCTGTAGGCATCACAAGTTACCTAGTGACTGTTGAAATGTTAGGTGCACAGAAAAAAACCTCCAACATGAGAAGTTATTCGGGTGTTGACCCCAAATATTCAAGTTACTATTAGTTCCTTTGCTAAATTCTCCTTTTAAGGAAAAGCGTGTCATAGAATCATAGAATCATAGAATATCCCGAGTTGGAAGGGACCCATATGTTAAATAGCTGCTAACAGGCTATATTTCTTATATTTCTTAAGAGGGGAACTAATCAATTCTATGAGCACTTTTCCATTACAATGAGTAATCTCACAATGCCATTCTTAACATGTTCAAAGCTGTCACTGTTGGTAAAAAGGCAGTTAGAAGGGATGATAACTGGTATTTACAGGCAGAAGTATGAAAAGAAGACTTTCATACAATGCAAATAGCATAGACTTTTTGCTCCACAGAAACCAATGTTTGTCCACGTTTTTAACGAAGTCTGAACTCCTTGCTGCCAGAGTTCACCATCCCCTGTGCTCACCTGGAAGAGGCATGTCTGTCTGTTCCCACTGATTTTGCTCAGTGATCAGGAAGTAGAAATGAAAACACTTTAGGAGCTGTAAGTGGAGACTGGAGATGTTTGTAAAATCCTGTTCTGGGCTGATCATGTTCAGTACCTCTTGCAGTCATTCCTGCATGACCTTGGGGATTACTGTGGGGAAGACAGTGTTTTTGACTTGCTGGTCTTCTCTGCTTTATATTTTATATAATCTGTTCTGTTCTCACAGCTCTCCCAAAGAGAAAAAAACAATGCTATGCTATTTCATCATGTTCCTTCCTTATATCCTATCTGCCGTTCATTTTTTTTTCTGATGTTGCTTTTTCAACATTTTGAACTCAACTTGAATATAACATGGCTTAAGTTTAGCTCCTTCCTAAACCTTCTCGATTGCCCCTATTTTCTGTCAAACAAACCATCATATTTTCTTTTTCTTTCATTTTCTCCTTAGAGCTGAGCTGTATATAACTTGCTAAATTTTTTTTTTTTTTTTTTGCCTCACAAGCTGTAAGAGCAGATATTTTTCTTTAAAGCCAACCAAAACTCCTAAGTCCTTTATCTTCCATACCAATAGCTGAAAATCTCTTCTTGCTGTGTGACTCTGTATGATTTTCCATTTTTTTTCTTGATCTATACAAAACAAAAATGCTCAGATAGCACTTCCATCCTATCTTTCTGCTCTATTATGTACCCTTTTGGGTGAAATTCTTCTCATCTGTCTCTGGTGCCTGCAGTAAGCTAGTCATCCTGTAGCTCTGTGAGAAAAAGAGGTATGGTCAGACAGTAATTCTTCCTGTCCTTTAGAAATGCTTAGTTTCTCTCTAATAACAGTGATAGTAACAATTGCCAGAACAATTAGTTTAGACCTAATGTAAGTGAAATAGATTCTCTGCTTGATTTCTTTGCTTGCCACCTCTCCTTCTATAATATATTCAAGAAGAATTTAGTCTCTACCTTGTCTACTATGCAAAACCTTCTTTTCCCTAAATAATTTTACTTTTGGCTAATGTGGTTCTTGTACTCGTTTTTTTTTATTTTTTATTTTTTATTTTTTAAGACTTTTTTTTTCTTTCCTCATTAGTTCAAATATTTTTAAATCAGAAGGGGCTATCTAGTTTGCAATACTGTATAACTCACTTCATGGAACTTGGCTTAATGATTCCTCTCTTAAATCCAGTTTTTCTATTTGAATTTGAAGAAAGGCATGGCACTCTAGATCCATCGTATTTAATATTATCAATTAGGTATTACTCACATTATTATTTTCAGACATTTCTACATATTATATTTTCAAATTTTCTTGTCTAGGTGGAATCGTTTCTAACTTTTATATAAAACTGTGATCATTTTCTCATTCAATACAGAACAGCCATTTTATAAAACACCCTGGAAGATAGAAAAAATGAGTCTTTTATTTTATCTTTCATCAATTGGTAAATAAAATTATATTTTCTATTTTAATTCTCAATAATGTAGCTCCTCTGAGAAGCCATGTCATGTACTGTCGTACAGTTTGGAAAGAATAATCTATGGATAGTTACAACTGGCCTCTAAATTAGATATGAAACTCATGAAAAAGAGCTGAACTTCTCTGTGACCACATTAGTTTAAAAAGCCATTTTCAGAGTTAAGATTAAAAAGGAAAACAAGATAAAATGAGACAAATAAACAGATAGAAAAACATTCAAATATGAAAATCAAACAGATCAGGGAAATATTTTTACTTTCTCCCACACTTCAATAATTTTTTGGTATGCTTACATCTTTCTTCCCCTGTCAAAGGTCTTGTAGGGGAGAAAAAACAAGAGTTATGGAACACCTTTTGACTGCAGAAATAAATATTGTAAACATTTTTGGTGAAACTATAGTTAGGTGAATATAAAGTTAAATTACATAATGTTTCCAAGTGTAAATGTTTCTGATTGCTATTCATATCAATACTACTATTTAAATATAACTCAGTACTCCTACCTACCATGTTAAAATACAGATGGGGATACAAAAGAGAGATTTTAAACACTAGCAGTAAGAATGATGTATAGCATTGGAAAGGCTGTCATATGAGGTTTGAGAAAGAGGCTGTTAATGTTTTAAGACAAATGTAAGAATATGCTGTACAAACCAAGTACACTGTCTGCTCTTGAATACACAGACCAGAGTCATGTAAAGATGAATGGCTATATTTAAGTTAGTACTGACAGGTATTTTCATAGGATTTAGAAGGGTGTAAATGTATTTATCCCGTGGGACACAATGCCAGTGAATATCATCTACCCAAGACTTATAAAGGGGGGTCAATATCACACAGACCTTCAGAGCACCCAATGACAGATTTCTAAGGGCACCCAGACCCCTTCTCATGGGACAGGAAGAGGGAGCAGAGCAGCTATGTGACTGCAGCAGGGTTGTATCTAGCACAGCTGGTGCTGCTGGAAGAAGATACTTGAGGGGACCAGTGGAAATGTGGTCCCTTCTCCAGTGCATGATCTGTATCTGGAGACTACCTCCTGGTATCTGCTGTTATTGCCTTATGATACCTTGGTGGTTGTATTTCTCAAAGAAGAGTTTCCAATATTACTACATTTGTTAGGTCAGCCTTTTCCTGTCACTGTTAAGTCCCCTGGCAACATGTAACACGTTCTTTTCATTTCATCAGTTTGACAGTCACCTCTTATAGAACTGAGAAATTGTTTGCTTTAGATGCTGTGTGATTTAACAAGAGACCATGGGAAAGAATTTCTTTGAACAAGCAGATAACGACAGATTGATCTGGGACATGCGGACTTTCCTTCTGTGATGGTACTTTTCTGAGAATATAAAGCAAATGTAACAATTTGCCCTAGACAGAAGTCAGCTGTTCTTAGGAAACTGAATGATTTCAATAGTAATGATTGAAGAATGACATCACTCTTCTGCTAGAAATAATCATAATACTATAGTTTGTAGAGTTTGTAGATTTAGTAATATAATATTTATAGTTTTGTATATTCATATTAAAAAAAGATACATGTAGATAATTTACATGGATTAGTAGCTAGTTTGTAGTAATTGCAAAACATAAGCCATACTAATTTTTTCTCTGTGGTAACTTGAATTGGAAATACAGACAGAAACACAGAAACATTAAATGCTTTCCTGTGTACTACTGATTAAACATAAATATCTAAAGATCTACATGTATCATTTTGTTTTATAAAAGAAATACAGTATGGATTTATAATTATTTTTTAAAATGAAAATCTGAAACCAAATCTCAACACCCTGTGAAACGTACATACATGTTTCTGTAAGTAGAGTTTATGAATTGAGAATGAATTTGTTGTTACTTCTACAGTCCCAGGGAGCTAGGGAAACAATTACACTCATGGATACAGTCCTACCTCATAAGAATGTAAGACTGTGCATTGAATTCAGGTAGAAACTTATTTATTAGCTACCTTCTCTCCATTAGCTATTGCTCTAGTTAAAGACCATATGAACTGGGAAAAGACAAAGTACTCAGATCCTCAGTACACCTTTCCAAACTTTAGTCATCACTAGCTTCATGGACTTAGTTTGCCAGTGATTTATACAGCAGCTACCAACAAAATATATTTTTGGGACTTGTGCTGGAGAAATATAAGTATTGTTATTAATCAGTCATTCTATATATTATGCAAAAAAAATCCCCTTTCATATTTTCAAAATCAGAGATATTAAGTCTTAAGACAGATATTAATATTTTTATCTATCATATAATTTACAAAAGCTTATCATTTCAGTGGGGGGACACAACATACAAATGATATCATAAATGACGAACTGCCTCTAAAACGTATGTGAAAGTTGTGGGAGTGTTTCTATTGATTCTAACAGATTTTGTGTCAAGAATCTTGTAAATAAAATAGATATCTGTCTTTTGACCATTGTGCTGTCCAAATTAGTATTTAGGCTAGTTTTAGACTACTACTAGGTCAATGTTAATTTTAGTTCTAGATAAATCTAGAAAAATTTATCATTAATAATAACAAGTCCAACTGGAGAAGACAATTTTTGCTTTTTCAGTTAATTGTTTTTACTTTTTTAATGTTTACACATGAGTTAAACACTTGTAGAATAAAGGCTTGAGCACTTTTTTTAGCTTGAAAAACCTCAGGCTTCTTACACTTCTTAGAATGTTTATGAACTCTATCCATCTGATAAATAGCCACAGTTTATTTTCTGTTAATAGATGGCTAATTGATGGTCCATAAGGAGGTCAAATTTGCTAAAAGTCAGTAAACATTTATGCTGTAAAACAACGTTATAGGACGACTGAATTGGAATTCAAATAACAATTACTTGGACGACGTAAGTAAGATAAGGATAGTTTACATATATTCTGTGCTCACTAGTTGTGTTTTAGCTGCTATTGTAACACAGAATGTAACACAAAATTTAAACAATACTTCCTTATTCAATGTACATCTATTTGAGGACATAGTGCCCTGATGTTTATAGAAGACAGAAGAAAAAAGGTGTTTCAATAAGCAGCTCACAACTGAAGCAAATGAAAGGGAAAGAGGTCATAAGAAGAAGTGGATGTTACAATTATTTTTTTCCTTGGTTTTACCTTTTTGCTTTATACTTTTTTTTTTCTTCTTAATATCAGATTTTGCCCTTGATTTAATAAGTTTATTGTAGTAAATTGAAATTAATGCTTTATTCAGTTTAGCTTGGATAGTAATAATACTTAGATACTTAAAAGGAAAGCCATCTGGCAGATGAAGAGGTTTGTGAAAAGAAGTTACAGTGCCTAGGTCTCTGCTCCATTATAAAACTTATACTCAAATGTTACTGCTTTTATATCAAGAAGTTTATACTGTCCTACAGCTGCTGTAATACAGTAAAGAAGGCAACTCTATTCCAGTAAATGCATAAACTTCTCTTAAATGTCTGCTGCTTGTGGAGAAGACTGCAGGCTTCCTCAGAAGGTATTGGGAAAGATTTAATAGATAAGTGCCCTTTTTATTACATTTCTGTATCCACGTGCTTTTCGAAGGCATTAAAGAAATACAGCACCTGAATTCTACCAGGATTCAATGAGAAATAGATATCCAGCTGATATTTGTGCCCCTAAATTCACCCAACAAAACAGCTGAGGTATCCCTCAGAAATTCCTGGATTTACTACATGATACTTCTGTGTTTTCTTATCACAATAAAAATTCATTCAAATTATAGACCACTCCAGAAAACAAGGGATTCTATATGGATCCTCAGGTGAAAAAATTGCCTGTTTACTTACAAAAATGTTTTGTGATCCATATATTTTTCTCAGTTCTGTTTTTACACTGTTTTTTTGTCATTGTTTGCCACTATTGCACTTTTTTAGGAGAACAGCCTGTATTCCAGCATTCATTATTTTGTTTGATGTGAACATTCCTCTTCACTTATAGCATCCAGCAGAGAGCCTGATATAAACAGCCTCAGAAATCCAACTCTCCTTCACCTCTTCTCTCATATTGAATTTATTAAGCAGCAGATGGCCAGAGACAACATACAGTTCGTCAGATTTGAATCAATAGACCTCCACGGTGTGTCAAGATCAAAGAATGTTCCTTCTCGCTTTTTTCATGTAAGTATTTTGTTTTTTAGGTATGTCATAATGTATTTTCATGGCATCATCCTTAATTTATGTTATATATATATATATTATTTTTGAAGTGTAGGCAGAAAGTTCAACTTTGAACAAATTATCTGTTCCTTCTACTTATTAATGTTCCTAAAGGATCTAGACTTTCCCCCTCCCCCCCCCAGTATAATTTAGATTACCCTCTTTTCCACAAAAATGGTAATCTAAATAAGTAAATCTAATAATTTCAGTTATTTGCACTTCTAATAATCTCTTTCCTCAGAATTATCAAGTTCAACACAATTAAAGAATTTGGTTCCTGAATATAGGTAAATTGTAAAGAGAAAGTGTAACCACTAACAGAAAGAAAATGAGGAAATGAAAATGCCTTTAGCTATGAGTCAATCAGATGAGAAAATAATGATTTAATAGCCATACTTGCCATATGATGATTCAGGGAATAAGAACCAAATTAAGAAGCAGTTGTATCCCTGACTAGTCAGCCTTTTCAGTATATTGCTTCTGTGACACTTCATGTGCATAGCTATATTATACTTTCACTCATATCAGTACAAATATTTTAAGCATGATCACCAAAAAAAAATAAAAAAATCATCAAGACAAGATATAGAACACTTTTGTTTCAAGTTGCTTCTGAAGCCTGAGCAATATTTTCATTATTTTCCTTTCAGATTTTCCTAAACTGCATCTGTATCATCTAGATACAATTTGATTTCATTGGTGTTATTTAGATTTTATCAAAATAAACTTTCTCTCCGTCATTTTAATTGTTTTGAGAGGTTAACTGCAACTTAACTTAAGTGAACCTGCAAATGTCTATTTCATGTTGTTCAAAGACAGCCTCTGTGTTTACCTTACTTACCAGCTCAAAGAATGGAGGCCTTGGGTGACAGATTAAATTTTTGGACACTGAAAAAATGTGTATGTATATACGCACATATATCTGTATGTGTATGCACAGAAGAGAGTGATAATTTATTTATCAATTTATTTGTTTATTTATTTATTTATTTTTTGGTGGAGGTTTTGGTGGACAGAGAGGTGGGTGTAATATAGGGCGTTTACCTTCAGTACTTTTTCAGTGTTGAATGGACAGCTTAGATACCTTGCAGCAGTATTCACCAAAGTGGGCAGTTTTGTTTATGGGTGTTAGTTAGTGAGAATTGTTACCAGTGGATTTCCATCTGTTTTAGAGAAGGCAGACATTTATTTATTAATTTTAAGAGGAGCCGTTATGTGCAGCTTGAAGTGTTTAAAAAATATTCCATCTGGATAGGCAAAATTTTGTTTTATCAGCCAGAGACAGAACTAAAAATTTTCCCCCTTTTTAGGTTCATTTTGTGTCTTCTGATCATTCAGATGGTAATCCTTCCTCTTAGATGAATAAATGTAAGACATAAACATGAGCCAAGTTTCACTAAGTAGATGTTGGCATAATTGTTGGCCCCTCCCCTCCCCTCCCCTCCCCTCCCCTCCCCTCCCCTCCCCTCCCCTCCCCTCCCCTCCCCTCCCCTCCCCTCCCCTCCCCCTCCTCTCCTCTCTCTCCTCTCCTCTCCTCTCCTCTCCTCTCCTCTCCTCTCCTCTCCTCTCCTCTCCTCTCCTCTCCTCTCCTCTCCTCTCCTCTCCTCTCCTCTCCTCTCCTCTCCTCTCCTCTCCTCTCCTCTCCTCTCCTCTCCTCTCCTCTCCTCTCCTCTCCTCTCCTCTCCTCTCCTCTCCTCTCCTCTCCTCTCCCTCTTTTTTCCCCTTATTTGACAGATCCATACATTTTTGGCTTAACTTTGCATCTGAAAAATGGTGAGGTATGCGTTATGACATTTAAAGGGAAGTGACAGGCTGAATTTATTTTGCCATGAGTCTTGTATGGTCACTTGGATCTATGGAAAGTAAATGCTCTGAGAATGTGAAAGCCTAAAAATGTGATTATAAATAAAAGCTTGACTTGCAAAGTTTCCATATAACTGACGATTCCATAATTGTACAACGACCATGGAAGATTAGGTGTTGAACAATTTTTTTTTTTCAGTTATGCATGGGAATTTAAAAAGCAATCATCAGGATATCTGATGCCAGGGTTTTCACTGGGTTTCACATTGACACCATAATTGGCTGTTATCCACCACCTCAGTGATAACTGCCTTAGGTGTTCTTTTATTCCTGCTAAGAGTCTGTGTTTTGTAAATTTAACATACATAGAAATACTGTTCGGTTCTTTTCTCATTTGGTAATCTGTCATTCTGCTCTGTGTTTAGGAAAAAGCAATTCATGGTGTTGCCATGCCCAGAAGTTATCTTGAACTGACCCTGAATCCTAAGGATAATGAAATAGATTACATAAATGCAACTAATTTTAATTGTGACATAATCCTCAACCCTGATTTATCAACGTTTCGAATTCTACCCTGGACTGAGCAGACTGCTAGAGTGATATGTGATTCTTTCACTGTACTGGGCAACCCTCTAATGACCTCACCTAGGCACATTGCCAAGAAGCAGCTGAGCCAGCTTCAGGACAATGGCTTTTCTCTACACTCTGCCTTCACTTATGAATTTTGTATTTATGGCATTACTGAGGTTGTAAATTCAAAGACAATATCCTTTCCTGCAGCAACGATACTAAATAACCATGACCAGACATTCATTCAGGAGCTCATTGAAGGAATGTATTATACTGGAGCCAACATTGAAAGCTTTTCTTCTTCCAGTGGGCCTGGACAAATGGAGATCACTTTTCATCCAGCATTTGGAATAGATGCTGCTGACAGTGCCTTCACATTTAGAACAGGCATTAAAGAGGTGGCTAAGAAGTATAACTATGTAGCTAGCTTTTTCTCAGAGTCAGGATTCTACAATTCAGGGGCTCTTTCACACAGCCTGTGGGATGTGAATGGCCAAAAGAATTTGTTTTCTGCTGGTTATGGAGTTGAGGAGCTCACAGATATCGGAACAAATTGGCTATCTGGTCTCTTGGCACACTCAGCAGCTATTAGCTGTTTGATGGCTCCTACCACCAGCTGCCGTAAGCCTTATTCCAAATACAGTAAAGAATCAAAAGAGACTGTAAATGCAAAATGGGCATATAATGATAACAGCTGTGCCTTTAATGTCAAATGTCATGTTGGAAAAGGTACTCATATAGAGAATAAATTAAGTTCTGCTACAGCAAACCCCTACCTCGTGCTTGCTGCTACAGTTGCTGCAGGTCTAGATGGAATAAAAAGAGGACTTAGGTATGATGATATGTCCCAAGAAGAAAACCATGTTTCTGATCTGAAACCTTCATCGATCCCTTTGAAGCTAGAAGATGCTCTTGTTGCACTTGAGAAAGATTCATGCATTCAGGAAGCATTAGGTGAAACTTTTATCAGATATTTTGTTGCCATGAAACATTATGAGTTAGAAACTGAAGAAATGGATATTGAAAGGAATAAATGCCTGGGGTATTTTATTTAGAAGGAGCATTCTTCTGTAGTAATGCTGTGTAAATGCATATACTGTAGACAAGTATCTTGAAATTAATAAATATATTTTAAATTATTTTTATTTTATTTTTTATTTTTAAAAACAGTATTTTTAAAGTGAATTTAAGTGAACAGACCTGCTGGTGAAAAGAAGAAAAGAGTAGATGAAATAGAAAAGACCATTTGTACAACTATAATAGGACTGTATAATGTGGAGAAAAGCAGGAGTAATGGGGTGAAAGGTGGCAGTCAGGAAAATTGAAGGTTAAGGAATTTTTATTCCATTTGGCTTTGGGATTTCTCCCAGCCTATTCAGTAGGTGAAAGGTTGATAAACCAGAAGAATTTGACTTCGATTTAAAACTTCAGCTAGAATGATGAACATTGTAGAAAGAGGGGCAAAAGCCTCTCCCAGGCCAGAGAACCTGAGAGACAGTAATCAGTATCTTAGTAGTAAAGAAAAGAAAGGAGGGAGAAGTGGGTATGAAATAATTTATACATCAAGAATACTGTTGTTGAATGAAATTTGCAATATCTGTTGGATAAAGATGTTAAAAGAAATTAAATGGTGGCATGAAGAGGGAACGATTGATGGAAAGCTAGGAGAATCAAGCCACTATGCAATAAAAAGAGTTGGTATTATGAGAGTTTTGATGGTTAATGGGTTAATTTAGAGTTGAATGAGAAATGAGAAGAAAAAAGGCAAGGAAGCCAGAGAATAAAGAGCTTAAAATGGGCTTTTTAGGGCAATCTGATGTTATCAAAGATGAAGAAAATGACTGTGAAAAGGAGTCAGACTAAAATCAGAAAGAAAGAGTGAAAATATGAACTCAGAGATTGGAAAACAGACATTAATACAGAGGAAGAGAAAACCCATCCTAAAATAAAAAAGAGTACCTACTGTAAAGTTGTTTTTTTTTTTTTTTTTTTTTTTTTGAATGGCAGGAGGCAGATTTTAGGTTTGCTCTCACCCTTTAGGTTTGCTCCCATCTTTTATTATTAAAAAACAACCATCATTTTGTATTCCAACTCCACATTAAGAATGGTTTATGATGTTCTTTATCCTGTTGCAATATTTTGGTTGATGTGTAGGAATTCGTGAGTGAAAATTTTGGGTCATTAGTGGAGTGGAAATAAGGTTCAGTCACTGCCTCTGTCAACCTCTTGAACTAGAAGGTGAAAGCAGAAATGTGTTACTTGCCTATTGATGGACCTGCCACTCTTCCCCTCCAGAGTGTTGTACTGGAATTTTTCTAAGTTATAGAAACTTAGATATTATACTTGCACTGATAGTTGAACTGCAAATGTAATAATGTTGAAATAATTTTAGAAGACTTTGAAAGCAATACTGTTTCTGATCTTGTTTATTTGTTGTAGTCTCAGCCATGGTATGTACCATTTTCTCAGGGCACACTGCCTGTCCCGTTACTAGGCTTCTGGCTAAGGTCTTCATAAGCTGTACTCATACACTCTTGAACTTTGGCCTTAAGTATAGTTCCTGTTTCACTGGCACAGTCTCAGCATGGCCTTCTATCAGCTGCAGTAATGAGGCCATGTAGTTCAGTTTTCATAGTCTTGAATAGAAGTTATCTTCATTAATTTAGTACAACCTTTCTCAGATCTTTACACTTCCGTCTACTTAAAGGTTAAAGTATAATCTTCAGGGACATGAGACAATGAGGCACCTGATATGCTAAAACTTGATGTAGGATTCCAAAGAAGAAATCACTTCATACTCACATAACGAGGATATGAATAGATCTGAGGAAACATAACAAATGTGTTCCCTTGTCTCAGTTTGTGGTTGGTGGGTGGATTTGCTTCTTTCCCTTACTCACCTGACACTTGTTTTTTGGGTGCTCCAGATTTTTAAATAAAAACTGTTTTTATCTGCTCCAGGCTGATTTGCTTTACCCAAGTCTAGTCTTGTATTTAAACTGAGCTTCTCATTCTGAAAAAAAAATATTTGTTTTGCTGCCCTAAAAGTTCTTCAGGGGTTTTGTGAACCTGTTGTTCTTTACCAAGACCTGTATTCTATTTCTGGTAATTTCTTACTCTTGTTTTCACAAGCTCTTGGCAGAAAATATCCACAAAAATATTTTCCTTGCTCAGACAACTTTCTTACCTTACTCCTTGTTCAGTCCCAACAGTAGCACAGGTTAATAGCTATTCCTTGTTCTTCATCTGGCAAGGATGTTATTAAAGGATGTATTAAAGCCTGTCACTGCATACAGGATGTGTATTAATCTGATGAAATTTTTATGTGGTGGTAAATACACTGGCTAAGCAAAGCTGTACAAGAAATGGCCATGGAACATGCATTAAGCTTCTGCAGGCATAATTATCTTAACAAGTTTAAAGTTTATCTAGAAGTTATCTTGAAATAGAAATGCATTCCAACACTAGAGTTTCCAAAATCCATTTTCAGATCTATATCTATTTTTCACAAATTATTCCTATAAAATGAACCAGGTTAAATAAAACATGTTAGCTCACCCTTCCCAGAGAGGCCCAATGAAATACCTTATAAAACAGAGATGTTGCTCTTTCAGTTCTTTTGTGACTTGGATAGCCAACCTGTCATAACTTTGAAATAGACAGTTGAATTCTGTTTGAAATAAAAGGTTCACAAATGCAGCTTGAAGTTATTGTATCTTAAATTCTGTTCAATATTTTTTTCAACACTGGTTCCTAAATATTTTCTATATATTAAAAATAAGATAATTCTAACTCTGGGGAAGACATCAAAAATATTTCTTTCAAAATAAGCAGTCCTGAATTTTTAAAGCAGTCTTCATCCTTGAGCAAATTTTCATGCTTATGCTTGAGAAGGGCAACAAGAAAAAGATAACTATTTCTTACTGCTCAATTGAAATCAATTACTATTGACTGATGTATCACTAACATTTCATCACTTGAAGTGTTGTTTGGAAAAATCCTTCACTGATCTACAGATTCAGGATCAATATCTTGAGCATCACTAGTTTGGCAATTTAAACGTCTGCATGTTTTACACTGAAAAAAAAAAAAGAAAAAAAAAAGATGACATGAAATCTCTAGCTTTGCATAATGTAGTGCTGATTTCCCAGGATACTATAGTCAGATGCTGCAAAGCTTTGCATAAGAAATTTCTGATATTAATAAAGCATCTTTTAATCTCTTCAGATTTATCCAGACTATGTATTTATTTATTTGTTGACAAATTAGTACAGCTTTTGACATTGCACGTCACAACTTTTTTTTCTATATATTTGTACATGCCAGGTCTTGTTTCCATATCATGCAAAAGAATTATAAGTAGCATTGTTCTAAACTCCTAGACCTCTAAAATATCAAAAGATGGCTTTTTGTAATGCCAGTATGGTAAAGGCATTATGGCAGCATTATGGTAGTTTGCAATTCAGAATACACAGGTAAATAAGTAGTTGCTAGGTTGTCTATGCCTTTTGATCAATAACATTAATAATTATTAAAGAAACTTTCCCTCAAAACTTTTTTTTTTTCTTTCAATAGAAAAGTTAGACAACATTTTTGTAATTAACAGCTAGTCTATAGACTTTTATGGAAAAATATTTCATATTGCATACATTTTATAATTTATTTAGAATTTGCATCGCTGCCATACATTACCAAATCTTTTATGTGAAAATAGAATATGGATAGGTGCTATGATTTATTTTTCATTAAAATTTTGGGATACTTTTCTGAGGAAAAACTTCCACCTGGAATTGCCTGCTGGGGTTAAACCACAACAATTTGTAAACATTTTTTTTTCCCTCCCCTTATGTTAAGGACAAGATTAAAATAAAAATGGTGTTAATAAATTGGAGAAAAATTCTGGAAAAAAAAAAAGTACTTCAGTAAGGCTAAATGCAAAATACTAAATTGGGACAAGGATCTGAGCTGCATAAGTATGAGTTTGTTCAGGAGTCTGGGTTGTGTTCCATTTCACTAGCTCAGCAATTTTAAGGAAGTACAGATTGGAAATAAACAAAACTGTAACCTGCAAGAACCACAGATTTATAGTTTTCCTTAATGTAATTCTTTTCAGGATTTGATAACAGGGTGCCACACCTTGAAGACCTGTAGATTAATTAGTGAAAATCCAGAGATGAGCAAAGGAAATGATTGTAATTCTAGGACCTATTTAGTAGAAAGGACTGAATGGCTTTGTTTAGCTTAGAAAGAGGGAAAGAGGGGATATGGTATAAGGGATTATAACATGTAACAGATGCTGATAAGTAGCAGAATATAATATTTTCTTCCCGTCCACTGTGGTCAGAATGGAACTAAGAGAGTTGTATCAAAGAAGATTTTAACTAGACAGTCTGGAGACCTTCATAGTGTTCAGGATATTGAACCAATAAAAGTGACATTTAAGAAAACTGTGGAGTCTCCAGTACTGGTAATCTTCATGTTATCAGCATGCTTTTACCCAGTGGATGTCTGTGGAACATGGCAGAGTTTTGAAAAGAGTCACTGAAGTGTAATTTAATATTTACCAGGATAGGTACATCCTTAGATGCATAAGCATTAATAGGAATAATGAGCTGGAATAATAATAATAAACAATTTTCCTTGTTTGCAGGGATCCCATGTTGTTGTGTGTCAGTGGAACAGACAGTTGGACTGTGAGATTGTAGCTGAGTTTATAGGAATAGAAATATATTTTACTTATTAGCCCAATGATACATAAGCCCATCTCTGAGTCTAGAGAGGAGGATGAGATCACTTGCCCCGGCTTCCAAATAATTAAATATGTATTTTAAGGTGATCAGAGTAAGATAGACTTAAAGACAATTAGATCACAGAATCAAAGAATTGTAGGGGTTGGAAGGGACCTTGAGAGATCATCGGGTCCAACCCCCCTGCCAAAGCAGGTTCCTTAGAGCAGGTTGCCCAGGTAGGCATCCAGATGGGCCTTGAATATCTCCAGGGAAGGAGACTTCACAGCCTCCCTGGGCAGCCTGTTCCAGTGCTCCGTCACCCTCACCATGAAGAAGTTCTTTCTCATATTGGTGCGGAACTTCCTGTGCTTCATTTTGTGGCCATTGTCTCTTGTCCTGTCCCCACAAACCACTGAGAAGAGGTTGGCCAAATCCCTCTGTCTCCCACACTTAAGATATTTGTAAACATTGGTAAGATCCCCTCTCAGTCTTCTTTTCTCCAGGCTGAACAGACCCAGGTCTCTCAGCCTTTCCTCATAGGGAAGATGCTCCAGGCTCTGTGCTGGATTCTTCGTGGCCCTCTGCTGGACTCTTTCCAGGAGATCCCTGTCTTTTTTGTACTGGAGAGCCCAGAACTGGACACAGTACTCCAGGTGAGGCCTGACCAGGGCAGAGTAGAGGGGGAGGATCACCTCCCTTGACCTGCTGGCGACACTCCTTTTAATGTACGCCAGGATCCCATTGGCCTTCTTGGCCACCAGGACCCTCAGGTCCTTCTCCACAGAGATCCTCTCCAGCAGGTCATCCCCCAGCCTGTACTGATATATGTGGTTGTTCCTTCCCAGCTGCAGGACTCTACACTTACTCTTGTTAAATTCATTTGGTTTCTTCACGCCCTGCTCTCCAGCCTGTCCAGGTCTTGCTTGAATGGCAGCACAGCCTTCTGGTGTGTTGGCCGCTCCTCCCAGCTTTGTATCATCGGTGTACTTGCTGAGGGTGGACACTCTTCCCTCATCAAGGTTGTTGATGAAGATGTTGAACAAGACCAGACCCAGCACCGACCCCTGGGGAACACCGCTAGTCACAAGTCTCCAGCTGGACTCTGCTCCACCGATCAAACACCCTCTGAGCTCAGCCAGTCAAACAGTTCTCAATCCACCTTACTGTCCACTTGTCTATCCCATGCTTTCTCAGCTTTGCTAGCAGGATGTTATGGGAGACAGTATCAAAAGCCTTGCTAAAGTCAAGGTAGATGACATCCACTGATCTGCCCCCATCTGCCCAGCTGGTGATGTCATCATAGAAGGCAACGAGGTTGGTTGAATGTTTGAGCTACTTTCATTTACTACCTACAGAAGTGACTTAGGTGTTTGGCCTAGACCACACAATTTAACTTTTAGTTGGTCATCTCATTTCCATATCAGCAACGCCTACAGACTTCTGTGAAAATTAATCATACATTTCACATAGATTTTTGACTCACCAGGAGATTAATTTGGAAATGACATTCTTCTGACTGTGCTTCAGGTTTTGTGAGATATAAAAACAAAATCTGATTTATTAAGTAACATTTCTCCAGTATGTCAAGCCACTGACACCATGCACACAAAGCGAATATTCAGCCTTCCTTCTTCCAGGCTCCAGCCAGAGGGCAGCAGTGTACTGTGCAACTTTCCTCTGGGATCTCAAATTCTCATGCTGTGCTGCAAAATGCCGCTGTAGTGGGTTTATGTGGCAAGGTTTTGGTAGCAGGGAGCCACAGGGGTGGCTTCTGTGAGAAGGATCTAGAAGCTGCCCCATGTTTGGTAAGGGCCCCACTGCTGACCAGAGCTGAGCCAATAAGCGATGTTGTTTTGCGCCTCTGTGAGAGCATATTTAAGACGGGGGAAAAAAATATGCTGCGCCACACAGCAGCTGAGAGAGTGAGAGGAGTAAGGAACAGCCTTGCAGGCACCAAGATAAGTGAAGAAGGAGGGGGAGAGGTGCTCCAGGTGCCGGAGCAGACGTCCCCAGCGGCCTGTGGTGAGGACCATGGTGAAGCAGGCTGTCCCCCTGCAGCCCATGGAGTACCACGGCGGAGCAGGGTTCCACGCTGCAGCCCGTGGAGGAGACCACGGTGGAGCAGGTGGACCTGCACTGACGGAGACTGCGGCCTGTGGAAGACCCCTGCCAGAGCAGATTCCGGGACGGACCTGTAGCCCGGGGAGAGGAGACCACGCAGGAGCAGGTGACCTGGCAGGAGCTGCTGCCGATGGGGGATCCAGGTTGGAGCAGTTTGCTCCTGAGGGATGGACCCCGTGGTACAGACCCGTATCTGGAGCAGTTCTTGAAGAGCTGCTGCCTGTGGGGAGCCCACATCGGATCAGTTCAGCAAGGACTGCATCCCGTGGGAGGGACCCCACAGCACAGGGGACAAGAGTGACTGAGAAGGAGCGGCGGAGAAGAAGCGCTATAGACTGACCATAACCCCCATACCCCTGTTCCCCTGTGTCACTTGGGGGGAGGAGGTGGAAGAGGGTGGATGGGGGGGAAGGTGCTTTTGGTTTCTTTCCTTTGTTTCTTGCTTCTCTAGCTTGTTAGTAATAGGCAATAAATCTTACTGTCTCCCTATGCTGAGTCTGTTTTGCCCGTCACGATAATTACTGTACGATCTGCTCGTCCTTATCTCAACCCTTGAGCCCTTTTTATCATATTTTCTCCCTGTTCCTCTTTGAGGAGGGGGAGTGAGAGAGCGGTTGTGGTGGAGCTCGGCCACCCACCCGAGTAAAACCACCACAGCCACATAAAAATATACCCATATATTTTAAATATGTACATATAATATTTTAAAGAAGCATAGCACAGCAGCTGAAAGCTAATTCGTCTCTTTGTCATTTGGTTAGTTAAGCCTAATTTACTGTAGAATTTTTGGAAAAGGATGCACTACAAGACTTCTCAAAATATTATTTTAATTCCTAATAATATTATATAAATTTTTATATAATCTTAAAAGGTGCTTGTCTATATTTGTGCAGGTGTATGCATATGCATATATTTATATACTTTATATATTCTCTAACATAGCAATGCAATTATTTGTTATTTAATAGCAGTATTCAGTATTTGAATGTACACCTTCACTGCAAGCTGTTTCGTACTTCCATCTGATTAAAATGCTGTGGAAAATCTTCTTGCTTATAGGGATTGCCATTTTACATATACTAATTTCTTTCCTTTCCAACACATTATTTGTTGTCTGCTGTGGGAAAATCATAAATACATAATAAATGCACCCTAGACACAACTATTCCAACTACCTTTCTATTCCTGAGCAGAAACTTTACTCTACACAGAACTTCGATTATTAGGATTTAGCTATACAGTCTATATATAAGTCAGCATGTGGGATAGACATTTTAAAGTATTTCTTCCTAAATATATATATATATATATATATATATGGCTTCACTCTGTAAGTCATCTTCTACATCTCATATTTCACGTATTTAATCTCTTCACAAAGTTGCGATGTTCATCGTAACAATCCCTTTCTTCTCTTTCTTTGCAACAACTTCATTTTTTTTTAAAGAACTCAAATATGTTCAAAATACTTCAAACGCTTCAAATATAAATTGATCCTACAATGTTGTTGCAGAACATTAATTTAGCTGCTCTGAAATTATTTTGAAACATTTTTATACACTATCTGTGGAAAACAGACAAATATGGTCCTACAATATGCCAGGAAAGGAAGTAAAGAGGAAAGGAACTAATTACAGGCAATTTCACCAAATGTCCATGTTAGATTTCAACAGTGGAAGAAATATGTGAAGATGGCTGAATAGGTGAGAGTGCTCTGTGCAAACTCTAATTCACCACCTGAGAAAAACCCAGTAAGGCAGCGGTCAGAAGATCAGGTGCTGGGTGAAGAATGATTGGTTGAAGGTGAATAAAACTCTGACTGACAGAGAAACTGCTTGGATGAGTTTGCAACTGCAGAGCAATTTTCTTTGATTGAAGGTATGCAACAACAATTGTTCAATTTAATCTGTAATTTAAAAGTGCTTTTTGATTTCTTTGCTGATACTAAGCTCTCATTGTAACATCCACAAATAGTGCTTTCTACCATCTCATATCGGTGATGATATTTCATCCTGATAAAAGTTATATCCTTAGTGTTTTGCTCCCTTTTTTTTTTTGCCTTATAAAAATACAGTATACCGAAGATAGAACTTACAGAATTGCAGTTAATACATGATGTTGTGCCTCTTCCACACATACTCTAAATAGTCTTTTTGTAGAATATTGAGCCAGTTTCAAAGCTTTTGGGTGCAGACTTACCCCACCAAATTTTAGTCACTTAACTGGTGCACCTCAGTTTGGAGCTTAGTTCTCATAGACTCAGTGGCAAGGGATTTTCAAAGTTTCAAAGTTTCCAAAGGATAACTGATATTATTTTTTTTATGCTGTATTTTAACATTTCAGTTGTGGTGGCTTTAGAGGTGGGGCTAAAGACAACCTTATTAAAGCCTACATCATTCAACACTACATCATTCAACTACTACATCGTTCAACAGTATACTGGGTCTGGCTGTGGTGGAGTTTATTTTTTTGCAGCGGCAGCCTGTATAGTGCTGTGTTTTGGATTTGTGACTAAAACAGTGTTAACTGTGCACCAGTGTATTAGCTACTGCTAAACAGAATACTAAAGTTTTCTGTTTCTCACTCTGACTCCCCACTGAGTAGGCTGGGGGTGGGCAAGAAGTTGGGAGGGGAACCAAAGGGATATTCCATACCATATGCCATAATACTCAGCAACAGAAACTGGGAGGTAGTTTTTCCTAAAGTAGCCATTGCTTGCAGACTGGCTGGGCATTGATCTGCCTGTGGAAAGCAGTGAGTGATCCTTCACATCACTTCCCCTTACCCTTTTCTTCACTTATTAAACTGCCTTTATCTTGAACCATGAGTTTTATTTCGTGTTTGCTTTTCCACTTCTCTCCCCCATCCCAATGGAGGGGGACAGGGTGAGAGGGGAACTGACTGTGTGTTTAGTTTCTGTCCAGGGTCAGGGGAACTGACTGTGTGTTTAGTTTCTGTCCAGGGTCAATCTACCATAAAAAAACACATTTGAATACTCTCTCCTGGTTAAAGAGAACCCTAGGTGAAAGATAGTTCATTAGCTAAAAATCTTGGAGTTTTTGGAGGGGGAAAAACGATATTTAGTATTAGTAATGCTAGCATTTTTGTGGAAAAAAGTGGAAAAGTTTGAGGCTTCTGAAACCTGGGAGATATTAGGTATACATAGTATGATCTTTTTGCCTGTGTGTTTGATCTCTTGAAGAAAATGGTCTTTTATGTATGGTGCCTTATTTTTGGGTGGAATAGCAGCTAGTATATTTTAATACAGATGACGTGCTCTGGAGGATGTTTTTTTATATTTAATTGGCTGCAGATTTGTTTATTTATTTGTTTTACCACGCAGCTGCATCAGTGGGTTGTTAAGGTTGTGGTGTATACTTGTGCTCTGTCTGCATGTGCCTAGTGGCATGCTCAGCCTTGTCACTGGCATGGAGCTGTGTCAGCCTCACCTCTATCGGGCTATTTTCCCCTCGTATACATAATTTGTTTTAAAAATGATGTTAGACAGATTCTGATACAAGAGACAAATACAGGATAACCTCCCGTGAACTCAGAACAAAATAAGTAGAAGGAATGTCCATATAGCTTGCCCCTGACACATCTTTTTAAGGACAAGAAATTTTTAATAAGTGTTCCAGCAGTTCTGTGCAACCTTCCAACATGTGAAGATAACTGTCCATTATATTTCAAAGTAATTGTAACTTCATACAATTTCTTCAGCAATAAAATATTTCTCAAAATCTCCTATGATATTTATTTCTTAAGTCTAACATCTGATGGAATAACAATACAGTTTCCTACGTTGCTGTTTACACAGGCCTGCTCAGGATCTTTCGCTGAAAACAGAAGAGGCTTTTATTGTAAAAATTCTTGGGTAATAGAAGTTAATCTGAAGTTTAACTTTGCAATGTCTCTTGCTAACTGCTGACTTGCAAAACTTAAAATACTGCTAATATTTATATATACATATTTATTTTGTAAGGTCAAATTATTCAAGTGAACGTGTTTGGAACAGAACCATAAAAATATTTGTTTTTTCTACAGTAATGTTAAGAGGTACAGATGTAGGGAACATGAAGAAATAAATGATTAAGCAGCACAGTAAACTAAAACAATCATTGCCACCTACTAAGAAAGAAAAGAATGTAAATACTGTTTTTATTCTCAATGACTTCCTTTTCTTTTTCGGGATCCTGATCTTGGAAAGAAGAGAAAGAAAAACAGTATTTTCTTAGTCTGTGGTTCACTCTGTCTAAAGCATGCATTTTTTTTCCCCCATAAAAGAAAATCAGTTTTTAATATTTATGTATTCTCTTATACCAATCAAAATCAGAGCTATTAATTATCATAATTATCATTAATTATACTGTTAAAAGATATGTTAAAATTAAGGGTTTTTAAAATATCCTCTTTCCATCATAATCTCTTGTCATTTCTTCTTTTAAGTGCTGTTCTGCCAACAGGGTGCATAATAACATACTGCATTTTTAAATCTTTGTTCAGGATTTTGGATGAAATGCTGCCTAACCATTCCTTTCTGCAGCATGCAGGTCGAGTTGTCTTACAGTTCTGTCCTATACAGTCTTTTTTTTTTTTTTTAAAACAAACAAACAAAAACACACACACACACAAACAAAACAAAAAAAAACCTCACACGCTTTCTCCATCTGTTATACTGTAGGCACCAACTATCTGTATTTTATTCTTAAAAAAATGTTTGAACCTACACTATGATTAAGAATTTAAATGGAGAACTTTGGGAGGGGGGAGAAAAAGGAGGGATTTATTTTCTGTAAGAAAATATATCACTTTCAGTGATAAAATATATCACTTTCAGTGATATATATGGAATATTATTTATTTGAGTGCAAGTATTTATTTATTTGAGTGCAATTAACCCAGATAATCATAGCATTCAATTCTTTGATTTATGTTCTAACCTGTTTAAACTCTAGGGCACTGCATTGTAAGTTTTAGCAATTTTAAAGATAGCAGTGAAAAAAAAAATGGCACTTCTGTTTTTTCAAAATCAATAAATCATTTTGCTGTGTAAATAACAACAATGAAAATACTTATTAGCTTTAAGAAGATTTATTCTAGCTTATCTGATGGTTTAAACATATGTCCTGATATAGTAGGCTATAGTATCAACATTTTGCATGTCAGATTTTATACTGTGAAAATCTTGTCTGATCTCTGTAAAAGCTACTGTTTCCCCCCCCCCCCCCCCCCCCCCCCCCCCCCCCCCCCCGAAACACTTACATTTCAAAATCCTCTCCTCTATGTTTTCTTTTTACATAAGTCTACCCAACCGTGGGAAGCCTCCTTGGTGTTTGGAGTCTTGCCCCTTATTTTATTTATTCTCATTTTATATCAGGTTAAATCCACCTATAGTAGAGGTGCTCCGAACTTACACCCTGGTGATAATAGACTTTAACCCAATAGTTTAGCCCTTAATTACATCTTCATGGACAGTCTACTTAGTTGTTTATTCCTATACAGTGAACAGAAGATATGTAAAAACAGATCTTCGATGAGTGTACTGTAAGGGATAGTTGTCAGGAAGGATAGGCTTTGGTGTATTCATGCTTTGTGGTGCAGACTCTATCTTTTATGCTACTGCACTGCTGAGGAGCAGCTGTGAATCTCCAGAAGTAACCTGAACAAATACGGGCTTCAGTCTTATGAAGTATTACCGGAATTGTGATGTTGGTCAGAGATGTGATGAGGAGTGATTTCTGGACTTGCTCACAGAGTAGATCACATTTTCCCAAATAAAACGTTGCATGACTACACGTGATGACTCTTATACATATGCTTATCTTGTAAGTCTTGTAAGCACAAGAGTCCTTGAACCCTGATCATCCAGAATGGGACTTAGCTAAGTGTGCATCATCCCAAAGAAGGATAAAACAGAATGTGGCCTAGTCATGGACATCTGGAAGATCCTTTGCAGCTACCAATTTAGACAAAGCTCAGAGGACTGTGCCTATGCCCAGGGCACATTGCTGGACAGTTCTGTGCAGAGGAGTTCTCCTGTTCTATTAGGAGGAAATTCTTCACTTAGAGGGTAGTGGGACACTGGAATAGGTTGCCTAGGGAAGCTGTGGATGCTCCATCCCTGGAGGTGTTCAAGACCAGGTTGGATGAGGCCCTGACCAACCTGATCTAGTGGGTGACATACCTACCTATGGCAGGGGGGATGGAATTAGATGATCTTTAAGGACTCTTCCAACCCAAGCTGTTCTATGATTCTATGCAAGGGGTTCATTTCTTACTATATACTGGCTCCTCTCTATCAGCAGAGACTTATAACTTCCCTTTGGCAGGTTCTTGGAGATGCACATGAGTTGCTACTGTACTCTTGGGATTGCCTGGACTCCCATAGTGAATTGCATCTTCCTCAGCTATGGTCTGATGGGGTGAGAGAGAATGGGGTTAAATCTTCTGCTATACCTTAGATAAATGCCCATTGTCTAAAGACTTCATATGGTCTCATTGGCTGCAGCACTCCTAAGCATGTAACGTATTTCTCCTGTTTGCCTGGGCACTTTATACTGCTCTGCATGGCTCATTATTTGTATTGCAGAAGTGCCTACAGCAGTAGTCTGCAAATCAGGAATTACAATTGGGAGCAGAGGGGTAGCAGGAGATATAAGGGAGTGTTATAAGAAATTGAGTTGTTTTTTACTGTATTTGAGGTTGCATGTCTGGAGGCGAGCAAGAAGTGAACCTGCAATCATAAACAATTTGGGAATGAAACCCATGGTCTCTAGTAATGACTAAATCCTAATAGCAAGGCACTGTAGAGATAGCACTTGGAGACAGAAATATATGGCTTACAATCTATGTAGCTATTTACTTAATTTAAAAAGGTAGGGGTGAAATGGTATCCCTTCATCAATATAATGAACAGTGATATAAATGTCTCAGAAATAAACGTCAAAAATGTTTCGGCCAGAGACCAGAAGCATTTCACTTCTCTGGGAGCTTCTTAATGGTGGTTTTCAGAATGGGGAAGATAAAATTTGTCTACACACACTACAGTCTGAGAACTCCATTCAGGAGGTTGACGCATTGCAAACTGTTAAGTAGCTGTGTTTCAGTAAATCAAATAAATGTCTAATCAGTACCTATGCATTATGCACAGCTACTTCAAGTTGTCCACAAAAGGATTCAGGATTTGTGGAAGGATTTTGCTCTCTTTTCTTTTCCTAATCAAGAGGAAATAATCTGACAGGTTCATTCCTCATTTTCAAAGGGTCCTCAGGGTGTAGTCACAACAACTATGCTAGTTACAATTCAATTAATTGTCAGTCTATGCAGCATAAATCACTGATATCTACTTAGAATTTTCTAATGATCTGTAAAGCTTCAACAATGGACAGCAAAGTCTTAGGCATTTTGAAGATTTTCATCAAAGTAGGGTTTTAATGTTTCTGGTTTTACAGTTCTTCCCTGTATTGCATAGTTTTTTCTGTGAAAACATTGAATTGCAAAGCTGTGATAATATTCCCATTTTCATCCTAGCTTTTAATATTAATTAGTTGCTTATATAATCTCCAGTGTGTGAATATGTAGATAGTTTTTTTGGCTTAGGAAACAAGCTAAATCAACAAGATCTGAGTGTATGAACAGTATTGGCAGGACAGATCAATGTTAGAGTTATTTATTAACAATACAGCCATGTATTAGTATTGATATAATTTCTATGGAATACAGTCCTGCACCAAACAGAACAGAGATGTTCTCATCCCCAGCACAACAGTGTTATCATTGTAGTCAAATTTCTTTCAAGCATCCCTTCTGAAGATAGTGCTGTGTTCTCACCACACCTGCTCATTTTCACAAAAAACCAATAATTAATGATAAGACCTCAGCAGTATACATCCAGGTACTAAACCAGGCTGTCTCTTCTCATGTCTGCCAGTTACTTGCTCTCTGATCTTCAGCAATTTCTCAGACAGATTCTGGGTAAAATTACATGTTGTGAAAGCTGTGATACATTTGTCTTCTCTTTCAAAATAAATTGATTCAAATCTATGGTTCCATGAGACTCTCAGGATCTTTGGTCTAAACAAAGAACTTCTAAAGATAATTAAGGACATGAAGGTAAACTTTCTCAAAGGAAAACCTTTGAGAATGTCTATAGTTTGAAAAACACACATACACAAAAGTTAAAAAATGCTATTTTAAGTCTGGGTCTATGCTGGAGGCTTTTTATGATATAGTGATGTTTGTTGCAGGTATTGGTGTCATAGCTGTTATGGTATGGAATCTGGAAGGAGAAGTAGTATCTTCATTATATAAACTTTCATCCTTTAAAAAAAGATGCATTTCTAAAGATAAAATTTGCCTATATTTTGTAAGCTATGTTAGTTTAAATAAATATTTTTGGCAAATTTTGTAATAGCTTGTAGGAGTGTTCTATAACATTTGTAGCTGTAAGTCTTAATGTAAACACAATTATACCGGGGAAAAACTGGTTTTCTTTTGCTGAAGTGAAGCTGGATATTTTATGCTTCCAAACGGTGTGTCTTAGAAATGTTTCTTGATACAGCTGTACAATAAATCTTTTTCTAGTGACAGCTAAGCCTATGATCTTTCATTTCCCTTCACTTCCCTTTTCCTTTCCGGAGATTATCCTGGTTTATTTGGACTGGAGTTCTTCTCATTGAAGTTATACTTGCAAGAATTTTACAGCACCAAGCCATAGCTGAAATTGTAATACATCAAGGATTTGATGGCCTCTTAAACAAACTTTTTATAGATTGAAAGCCTTTCTGTGGGAAAGTTGAAGAAAGTTGGTTAAGATGTTTCAGCAGATCAATGCTGTGCCAGTACACGAAGTTTCAGCTGCAGGGGGATTTGCAGATCAAAACAAAAGCCCGAATATTTTACAGAGCTAAACAAGAGTCCTTGAGAGAGAGACTTATTTCTCACTCCAGTAAACAAGTTGGCAGCTACTTTCAACACAAGTGTAGATTTCTGCAGGCCTTCAAAAATAGCTCATCTGGCAAACATCTCATTAGTTCATCTGGGAGACCTCAAACAGGCATAAACTTGTGCAATGTATGACAATAATAGAAATAGTAGAACAACTCCATAAGTACTCTAGCCCCCACATCCTTCAGTCTGACATATCTTGTTATGCAAGGAATATATTTACTTAGGATGGTATAGAGGGACTTTGCATGAAATCTCACGGAACTCTTGCTTTTGTGAGGGTAGGTGACATCTAGTTTCAACTCCTTTCTCACATTTAATGAGAAAGGGACTCTTCAATGCCCTAAGGGAAAACAACCTTACTTTCACTAAAGTCTTCCTCCCACCTCTTTTCCTGGAGCCCACGGTGAAGGCTGTGCTGTGATGCCTGACCTCCCTGTGCTCCATCTCTGGGAACATACATGCAGATCCTGCTCACACAGGGTTTTGCTGGAATAGATGGAAGCCTGTACTGGATTCAGAGCCAAGTTTCAAGAGAGAACACTGTCAGCAGCTAACAGCCACTATTACAGAATCACAGAATCGTCTAGGTTGGAAGAGACCTCCAAGATCACCGAGTCCAAACTCTGACGTAACACTAAGAAGTAAATTAAACATTAAACATCTTCCTCTCCTACTGTCTTTTGTCTATGTAAGTATATTTAAATTATGTAAAACTTATTAAAATGTAAGACTTTTTAAAAAGTGAAAGTAAAAACATGAATTTTCTGCAGAGTTTAAAAATCATTACCATGCCAAAAATAAAAATATAATAAATAATAATATTTTTGCAAGCCTATGTATAGGTGAGACAAAAAATATCTTTGTAAACAAAAGAGCCATGACCGTGTACTAGTAATGCAAGAAAAATGGTGGAATAAAAGAAGAAAATAGTACTCCTTGTCTGAAGATTTAGTTTGCTCTGAAACATAAAGAAGTCTGGATTAGCTCTCATGAAGATCTTGTGTGACTAAAAATTGTCATTTTTTTTTCCCAATTACATCAGTTGCTTAATAAAATATATTGCCTTTCCTCTGCAAACCTATTATTTAAGCCATATTGCACAGGGTAAGGAAAGGGAAATAAAGCAGTTCTCTAAAATAATGGAATCATGCTATCAGTTGAGATGTTTGTTTATACATGGTGCAGCTACAGATGGGGTGGAAGGAAGAAGGGTTTTAAGTTACATTTAAATATGTTAGCAAAGTCATTAAACAGCTCTTTCACAGAAAGCAGTATACTCCTTTCCATCCACTAGATAGAGCTAGGGGACTTTATGCATCAGTACAAAGTTCTTGGTGTGACCTGTTTTCTTTTCCTCTGACAGGCAACCTGTTGCTCCTCTGGAAATCAGGAAATTTAAAAAAACACGTTTTCAAAACTGGGAACTGGGTAGGTTTCCACATTTAGAAACATATTTGAAAACTCATTTTATATCATATGTTGAGTATCTTGTTGGGGACAGTGAAATTTAAAAAAAAAAAGTGATTTTTTTTCTTAATTTATGTTTGTAGGGTATGGCTATGAATCCTCTTATTTTGTATTTATTATGTTTTATCTTTCTTCATGTTAATATGATTATTTGATCTTCAAACCTTATATCAGGTGCACCTTTTTATCTTACCTGACAAAATGACCAAACAGCTAATTTAACCACTGAAAAACGTACCTTTTGTAATTTAATGTCTCTAATTATTAGAGTTTATAGCCAACTGGTGATTTAATATTTGACACAAATGGGAAATCGAACATTATCTTCTGAGATTTATTTTGGTAAAATGTGAAATTTTGACCTTAATGACATTTTTTTTCCTTGCTATTTTCAGTGTTCTAACTATTCTTAAAGAAAAGTACTACAAAATTGAATTAGGATAAAATTAATAAAGCTCCATGGATATGACTCCAAAAAGTATAGCTTTTCTAATGATGCAACAAAACTAGGGAAATAGATTTTTATTGATTTATGTATATATATACTGCCTTAATGAAGGTTTTTGATAAAAGTACCATTTGCTATTACATTTTATTGAATTAAATAGAATGCTTCAAACATCTCTGTTTTAAAATCGTAATTGTCTGCTATACTCTTTTGTGCATTCCCTAAAGTTGCTACACTTGCAAAAGAAAAGGCTGGCACGATACTCTTGTGGTTAAGCAATCCATCTCTCTGAGGGAGGGCTGAGCCTGCAGGAGGCAGATGGGAGAGGCTTGCTCTGGAGCCAGCTGGCTTGCTCTTTGGCTCTTGCTTACAAAGCTTGCAACAAGGCCATCAGAGCAACTAGGGACAGAAGTGCAGACATTTGAAGGATTTGAGTGGAATGCTTGTTAAAATGGAATATTTACAGTTTCCTGTATTTGTTGCTTTTCTCTTTCTCTTCATTTTATAATATTACTTGAGTTTTATAGAACTCCATTCAGATGCCTAAGTGGGGAAGGATGGAAAAGATAAACATGAGAAAGCAAGAGGGCAAAACCATCCTTCTGTGGGTAAGAAGAAGGTGGGGAGGAATAGATGTAAAACTTTCCCCCATAGGAAGAAAGAGTGATTCAGGAATCCGAGAATTTGTTCAATCTGTGGAACCCTATCATCCTACATTTGAGATTTTTTTGTTCCTTGGTTTCTGAACTGGTTAGATCTGGTTATCCTGCCTCCTCTAGGGATGATACTTCTGTAAACAAGCTTGACAGGCTTTAAAGCAAAAGTTACAGCACACAAAGTGTAAAATGTTGAAAAAGACAAAAGCAGATACTGAATTAGGATGGATATCCTCCTCTTTCAAGTCTCTCCATAGAAGAGGGGTAATGAAAATGTTATGTTTCCCATGGTATGCTCTGTGCATTGCACACTATTCCTGGTGATCATAAAAGAAAAGTTACATGTGGTTGCTGTGTAGAATTGTGGTCTCATTGACAAAAGGAGAAAGCTTAATTCTGTTGTTTCATGAAAAGACAGATGTTTATGTATTAAATGTATTCATTTAATGTATTAAAGTGTGGTCTCCACTCCTTGCATGTGACGTGCTCAGATATAGAGCAAAAATTACAAATTTAAGTGGCCATTTCATGTTTATTTGGGTCATCATCTTTCATATTGAAATGTTTGCAAAGTCAAACTACGGACTTTGGCAGAAAAGTTGAATCTCAGGTATGCTTCTCTTCCTAGAGATACTATACTATCCTTTCAACCCAGGGACTATATGTATGACTTTACCAGTTACTTATTTTACCAAAACACACCTAGGGAACCCTAAGGCAGGAATGGAACAAACTGGGATTAATTTTATTTTTGAATATTTATTCCCTCCCTGCTCCCTTTACAGTGTTCTTTGCAAAATCCAGTATGCCCATGTGCATACAAATGCATGCACACATTATCATCCAACATAGAAATTGTTTGAACCAAAAAGCACAGTTTTTAGCATAGAGCTAAGTATTTCAGTTGCTAACCTACAGACTGGACAGGTAGAATAGGGATTTGAGGTTTCTGCCTAAGGAAATTTACATCAGTTTTTCTCTATCCTAGTAACCCACATCTTTCTCATATGAAATGAGTAATGGTTTCCTGTGTCAATTTACTTATACAACATGCTCTTCTAAGAGCGAACATATATTTATCTGTGTTTCGGCTCCCAATGACATTTCATGAATGTCCTGATTGCAGATTGAATTGCTACTGCCAAGATTACAACATTCATTTGCCTGCTCAATGGTTGAGATGGAGATGCTCCTTTGAATGAATGAGTTCCATATTTATTTGTATCATTTTCCTCCAGCTTCATCACAGGACTTAGTACCTGATGCTACTAATCCTGGCAAGCTTCAGTGAGCCGACTGAACATACGTACTAATTTCACCATGTATAGTTAGATATAAAAGACTTTGATCATTAGTTTTGAATGAGAAAAGTGATACCAATATTTTGTCAGGCTTACTATTACGTAGACTGACTAGAAAATTGACTTTCTTTTATTTTGTTTCATAAAAGTTTAATTATGCTTTCAAATATTTTTCCACATTTGATTTTTTTTTTCTCCCCATTTTTCTGACTGTAGGATCAGTTTAAAACCTCAGTTTATTAAACTGTGTAACTCAGAGGACATTCTTGTGTATCTATCAAAGAAAGCAAACATAAAAATAGTACTAATTTGATATATAGAATATTGTAATTCACTAAGCTCTTTTTTTCCTAGAGCTGAAGAATACTTTTTCATCACTTTGTCTCTTTTCTTCAGATCCACTTTCCTTAGCTTTTCTTTCTAGATCTAAACTAAAGTGGGATTCTCTTGAAAACAATAATATTAATAAATATGAATGGGAATCATTGGCTCCCAGAATTCAGCTGGAGCTGTTTCAAGTCATTTCTCTGTTGAGCTAATTCTGCTAGGCATCAGATTTGGTGAACTTGAGGCATATGGCTGGACTATCTGAGTCTTGGTCCTTTCTGCATGAAACGGTTATCAGTAACCTCATCTTACTTTAGACACACACAGTGTGTTATTTACACCTAACCTAGTTGTCCTTGCTCCTAGACCTTTCTCAGTTTTGATTAACCTGACCTGTTACAGACTTCAGGTTCAGGACTAGATCAATTATAACATAGATGTATTTATTTCCGCTGCATAAAATGGTCCCACAAAGGTTAGCTTAATTCAAACATTCACATTATAAGCATCTTCATTTGGACAGATTAATCCTGCCAGATTAATCTACTTGTCCATTTTATATGCATGTGGTATGTGCAACTACACTCAACTGCTGAAAACAATATGTAAAAACTCTGCTAGTACTATCTCATTTATAGCAAACTCTGTTTAGCACTTGTTTGTTACTGAATTATCCAGTATGTATATAAGATACCATAGCTTTCCTTATAAACACTAAGTATACTCAGATTGGAGACCTGATGTTTGGATCAATAGTGGCAATCTAAATAAAAGTGTGTTTCTTTTTAAATTATAGATGTCCTGTTAAATTACACTCTTTTGTGCATTGCTGGCAAAACGTCAGACAAGTCATTACCAAGACAGCAAGAGCTCAAAATCACTCTACTTTTCAAATATGCAAGTTTTAAATAGCGAAAGACACCCCAGGGCACTTTTTTTCCCCCCTAAGGATATTAACAAAAATTATCCTTCATATTTATAGTCATTTTCAGCATTGTGCAACTGATTGATCTTCAGCAAAGAGTGATTTGGTTTGCTTATGTGCATCTTTTCCGCAGTAGTTCATGAAAGACAAATATGTCTAGGCTTTTGCAGAAAGTGAAAAATTTAAGTAGGAAAGTGCCCCAAAAATGTCTTTTTAAATTCCAGTATATCTTTCATGTTTTAGATACCGTACACACTGATAAACATAAATTTTAATATCTGTGTTCAAATTATATGACTAGAACATGAAACAAACTGCCAAAATGTAATGTGGAATTTAACCTCTTTTAAAAACAAAAAACAATAGCAACAACAACAAAAAGTATGATTAAGGTATCCAAATAACTGTGAAATACATAAGTTACTGCTAGCACTTTCCTAATTAAAGTCACAGTGTTCATAACAGCACTGTAGCATGGGTATTGAATTCCCTATTAAAATAATCACAATTCATGCTCAGAAGGCTTCTGCTCTGTTTTTTCATGTGCTTGGGAAAAAACAGTCTAGTTAATGTTGCCACTCCAGAATGCTTGAGTATGGCGCAATGAGTCATTGAAAATATGTAATGTTTCACCCATGAAGGGTGAGTATAATATTTCTTTCACAAGTATGAAAGATTCATTACAGGTTTTGAAGTTTTATTTTTATTTATTTATTTTTTTAAGGTGACTGAAATATACGCTTCATACACATGACCTATTTTATTTGTTCTGTTGGGATTCATTGCAATTTGTTAATTCAAACAAGTGAAATTTCAAAGCCTGGCATTTTGTTGTGTCTTTGAGAAGAAAAGTTGAGGTAGTAGATGATGCTGAGGGTGGGCTGAGGGCAATCTGTGTCAGGATTTATGCTTTCCAAGTGTTTGAACATCATTGTCATAAAATGGACTGTAAATTAACTGTCCTAATTTATTAATTCAAAGAGAAAGACATCTTCTGAAGGTGTAATATTTTGCTCCTGAGTATGCAAATACAGACCAACTCAGGACCATGAAGTTCAGTTAGAAATATTCCATGGCCTGTACATAAAAAGAAAGTAAGTGTAACTTATTTTAAATTAAATATATATTTTTTTCTTTTCACTTTCCTTATACCTTTTTTTCCAAGAACTTCTTAAGTGAGACATGAACAGCACAGTGTTGTGGGTGAGTCAACAGCAGCCAGCATCATGAATAACAAATCAAAATCCTTAGAACTAACTTTAATGTGGGTGCAAACAGAACAGAAAGTTGTAGGATTCAGGAAGTTTAACATCTGATTTCTCTTCTGGCCAAGACTACTTTTTATTCAACGTGCATATCTTATACCTTCCATTCCTGAGTTGTGGGACACAAATTTCCAATACATACTTTACAGAGTAACAAGGAATATAATGTATAGATATATAACATGACGTTGCATATTAAAATAGAATTTGCTTTATAATTAATTTCTGTTACACTAAAATTATATTAATGTTTATATTTTTGGTAATTATTTCTTTCCTGGTATATGTTTGCTTGCTACATTGCTAACTACAGGAAGGAGTTGGCTTTTTGATCTGTGTGTAAATCAGAGTTTTTCAACCTTTTTTCTATTCGCTGATCATTAACTGCTTTTCAGTAAGATCACAGCCAAGCTAAAATATTTTGCATGCATATGATGTTGTGTAGCATATATGAATTTCTTCCCCTTGCCCTTCTCTTTCTCCCTCTCCCTCCCCTTTATCAATCATAGAATTATCGAATGACTTGGGATGGAAGGAACCTTAAAGACCATCTAATTCCAACTCTCCTGCCATGGGGAGGGACACCTCCCATTAGACCAGGTTGCTCAAAGCCCCATCCAGTCTGGCCTTGAATACTTCTAGGGATGGAGCATCCACAACTTCTCTGGGCAACATCTTCCAGTCCCTCATCACCACATAGTAAAGAATTTCTTCTGTATATCTAATCTAAATCTACCCTCTTTTAATTTAAAGCCATTACGTCTTGTGTTATCACTACACTCCCTGATAAAGTGTCCCTTTCCAGCTTTCTTTTAGGCCCCTTTTAGGTATAAGCCGGGATAGGGTTCCCTTTCCCTTCTTCCCTTTTCCCACAATTTTTTTTGCAGGTCTCACAAGCAGATTAAGAGTTTCTGAGAAGAAACCGAAACTTCTTATTTAAATATTTGATTCACTGATTATGTTACAAAATAGATTAAATCATTTTATATGATATACTGCCATTTATATTGAAATAGGAGGATAATCAGTGATATAATAATCAATTTGGAATAAGTCATGCCCACTGATGGCTTTGAGAAAAGGCACTTGTACAATTCTTTACTTTTCATACATTGACATGCACATCTGGATTTGAGAAAGTTAAGAGAGGAAAAAAAGATTTTTTTTGAAAAGTGTTTCTAAAGCAGTAATTTGCAAAACTTTTGTTCACCGTCTTGGTGATCTCCTGATGTAGTTTTCTTTTTCAATGGGACAATCAAACCACTATGCATAGTGAACATTATATATGTCATGAATTCCAGTTTGATTTTATGGCATGATTCTATACAATATCTAACCTTTCTTTACCCTAAACTGTCTTTGACCATTTTTGATAGATGAGCAGGGAAGAGATAAGAAGGGAGTAATGTTACGTCTCACTGTGACAGGTTAATTATTATCATAAGTATCTAAATAAACTGCACAGATGAAGATAATACATTCTAGGTAAAGATAGTTTCTTATGAAGTACTGGAATTTAGATGTCCTCAGGAGATCAAAGAAACTGAATATAGTTGCTCTGTATTGAAAATCACTGAAGTTAAAAGATTCTGGAAGAACTCGAAGGGTTTCAGAGAAAAATGTAGCTTGCTTGAAGAAACAAAAACTCTGGCATTGTAGCAGAAGAGACGTTTTTAACTACAGAACCCATAGGGGAGAAGAAAATGGGCAGCATAAGAAAGACATTTCTATGATTTGGAGGAGGAGATTGGAGGACTACTTGCTGGACTGGCATTAAAAAAACAATATTCAAGAACTGTGTAAAATTATTCTCCTATTTTTTTCTATTAGTTAACACTTATGTACCCTGAGGAAGTAAATGGTAAACCCTGTAGTACCTGTAAAACTGTAGGAAAAAATGCTCAAACTAGCAAAAAACCTGGGGTGGGAGGAGGGAATGGCTGTGCTTCACAACACATAAAGAAAGGAGCTTTTGTGCACCTCCATTCAAGAATAGCCTGTGTGCAGGAGCATGTCAGAGAGGCCCAAGAAAATGTGTTTCAGCCAACTGGGAGCTATGTTCAGATTCATCAACAGTGGTGATGAATTTAAATAACAACAATAAAAGTGGCCTTGAAATACAAAATATAATTACTTCTTTTTACCATTTTCCACGTTAATCTGGATACAAACCTAAGATGGATGGCTAAGAGGAGTGAAACTACGAATATATCTCTTATGTATGAATGTGATAATTCTACAATTTGTTTTGTGTAGGATATAGTAATGTATAATTCAGACGTTAAAATCCAACAAAACTGTCTATTTAGCTCAGCCATTAACCAGAAGCATTAAAATTATGTGCAGAAACCCTTTTATAGACTTTTTTTTTTTTTTTTTTTTAAATCTAGCTGTGTCTAATCAGTGGTTTGGAGCTTTAAGTTAAAGTACAATTAAACATCCAAATCTTTTCTCATCTGAATGTAACCAGAATACAAAACCTTTTGATATTTATCTATCACTAATTAATGAACTATAGTATTTTAGATTGTAAGGAAGAATGACATTTATAACTGAGATTTTCAGTACATCAGGCAATTAATAGAACTTTTATCCAGGGATGGAGAGCAAGAGAAATAAACTGACAAGAAAAAAAATCTCAATTACATACCTACATATTTTTTTCCTAATAGTCAAAAACCAGTTGTGTCCAAAATCAAAGCAAGTAGTTTTATTAATTATTTGGTAGAAGGTTAGATGTCAATATTTTAAAAATTTCTCAATTTTGAATATTATTTCAGAATTTATTAAAGATCAACTTTATGAAAAGAAATGATATTTAAATTCAAGTTAATTGTATTCTTATATTCACAGAGAATATTCTGGGTTGCAATTATCAATGAATATATACAGAAGAAGAAGAAATTGATTCATGTGTGTTTCTGGTTTCTCTAGATTTAAAATATTACCTGGGTTGCAGAGACAGTCTCATTTCAGATTTTGTTTTTTGTTTGATAAAGTAATCACAGAAAATATCTTGTTCTTCCTTCAAGCTATCCTATTAATGTTTACTACAAAATAGAAAGGTGTTTTCAGAGATGACGTCTAATTATCTATTAATTACCAATTCACCCCACAAACTCTATTTAGGATCTGCAATCATAGAATCACAGAATGGTTTGGGTTGGAAAGGACCTTAAAGATCACCTAGTTCCACCCCCCTGCCATGGACAGGGACACCTTCTCCCAGACAAGGCTGCTCAAAGACCCATCCAACCTGGCTTTGAACTCTTCCAGGGATGGGGCATCCACAGCTTCTCTGGGCAGCCTCTTCCAGTGCCTCACCACCCTCATAGCAAATATTTTTTTCCTAATATCTAATCTAAATCTACCCTCTTTTAATTTAAAACCATTACCCCTTGTCCTATCACTACACTTCCTGATATAGACTCCCTTTCTAGCTGTCTTGTAGGTCCTCTTTAGATACTGAAAGTCTTGTCTCTGTGTTTTGGAAGCACTGGCAATTTTTGTGTTCACATGAAACTGTTCTGTTTTATTAGGAATGATTTAGGGCAAGTTTTCCATATACTTTTTTTTGCTCCTTTTTATCATTTCATTTTTTAAAAATTTAGTTCTCTCTCTCTCTCTTTTTTTTTTTTTTTTGATTCTTTTACCTGATAAATCTTTATTCAGACTTTTTGTTGTTGTTGTTGTTGTTGTTTTTTTCCCCCATATATAACTGGTTTCTTAGTGAGAGGAGAGGCATGGTTCAGATTTTCCTTCTAGGTAATATCTCTGCTGGGCTGGCTCTGTACCTTGCTGTTTGTCCCTTGTACCTTGTACATTTGCATCTTGGGTTTGTCCCAAGAGTAAACTGAAGATCTTGCTGTAATACCCCCCCTTTAGTCCAACCCATGCATTCTATGTGGTGGCTACCAGTCCATGTTGCATTGGATAACCAAACTTGCCAGTGAGCATTTGAAATTGTACTCAGCAATAAAACACTGACATTCGAAACAAGTAGCTGAAACCCATGCTATTCTCAGGGAGGTCAAAATAGTTGCAAAACTTTTCATGTTTTTATAAATTGACAGTGAATAGCAGGTGGACAAAGTAGTTTTTCAATTGAAAAAAATAGTAATTACTAAGCATATGGAGTCTTGCTGTTTGCAAAACATGCAGTATAATTTTGTCAAAATTGCTCTCCCTACCAATGGTCTTATAACGAGTAGTTCTGTTTTCTGAAACTTCATATCCTCCATATTTCCACTGGTTTTAACCTTGATGTTGCTGAAACATTTAAGCTAAGTGCCTTTATTTATTTATCAGTGTAAAAGTGGTCCTGTATCCTCCTCTGTGGGACTTAGGCCTCTGGGACTGTGTAGTAATAGATCATATGTGTCACTGTAGAAAATTACTCGACACACATAGTTTAAATCAAACCAGGATCAAAGTGTTTTATTGATTTATTAATGACACTGTTAACTGGCAGTCAGTGAACTATACATTCAGGATCGATACTGGCAATACAGTAGATAAACCACAACCCCAGATGCTTGAAAAATATTAATATATACAGATTTCCAAATATCCTTCCATAACTAATGCCTACTTGCACCCCTGAACCTCCTCTCTGTGCTAGTTCCCCCCCTGGCGCCAGGTGTTGGGTGCAGGCCCCACATGCTGTCCCCCACGTGCGGCCATCGGCCCCACGTGGCACTACATGCACACCAAGCAGAGGTGCCCTCACATTGCCCCCATGATACGGGTCTCTGTCTCAGTAGATTGTCATTCCTAGCCAGAACATTAGTCTATGCAGACTTTGAGTACGGAGACTGAGGAAAAGTGTTTGTGTTCAAAAGGCAGTTTTGTTTCGGAAATCATGCTTTGGCATCGTTTCCCAACCAATGGTAAGAGTCATACGGTATCATCCCACTAGCAGCAGTAAATAAAAAAGAGGCTGTACATTCCTACAAAGACATAGTTTACTGCCACAGAAGTAGTGGATTGCAAATAACAAGTGCTTTTCCAGCACTTGAAAAAGGAATCTACAAGAAATAAAATGGCCAGAGACATTATGTTCTGAAGCCATAAAAGCAGGTGCAACTTATCAAAGCCAACCACCTAATTGCACCATCTGTGTTACTGTTGTGGTTTAACACAGCAGGCAGCTCAGCACTACACAGCCGTTCGTTCACTCCCCCCCAGTGGGATCGGGGACAGAATCAAAAAAAAAAGATAAAAACTCATGGGCTGAGATAAAGACAATTTAATAGGACAGAAAAAGAAGGAAAAATAATAATAATGATCAGAGAATATACAAAGTAAGTGATGTACAGTGCAATCGCTCATCACCTGCTGACTGATGTCCAGCCTGTCTGGAGCAGCAGTCTCCTCCCAGCCAATTCCCTCAGCTGTTATTGTTGAGCATGACAGCACGTGGTGTGGGACATCCCTTTGGCCAGCCTGGGCCAGCTGTCCTGGCTGTGTCCCCTTGCAGCTCCTGGTTCACCCCCAGCCTCCTCGCTGGCGGGGCAGCACCAGGAGCTGAAAAGTCCTTGGCTCTGTGTGAGCACTGCTCTACAACAACCAAAACATCAGTGTGTTATCAGTTTTATTTCCATCCTGAATCCAAAACACAGCACCATACCAGCTACTAGGAGGAAAATTAACTCCATCCCAGCTGAAACCAGGACAGTTACTCCATTTTCAAAGCAAATAAAAGAGCAAATATTGCATGGATCCACTGGTATGTGAACAAACATGCTTAATAATCTGTGGTGCTATTTTCATTTTGCAGAGACAGTGGGCATGAATCCAGTATTCTCATCCCATGAAACCCCTGCTGAAATCTTGTCTAATCAGTCCTGCAGAATTAGGTCAATATTGATGTTTCTAGCCCAGCATATCAGTGAGGTTAATGCTGTTTCTCTGACTGTATACCATAAAACTCACTACAGACCAATCTGAAGAAACTCCAGGCTTTAAATTTAGTAGTGTCTTTATAACTGCTTCAGAAGCAGTTTTTACATATGCTGTGTTTTCAAAGCTCACTTTTTTTTTTTTTTTATGTGTAGAAAAGAATCATAGATTCATAGAATGCTTTGAGTTGGAAGGGATCTTAAAGATCATCTAATTTCAATCCCCCTGCTGTGGAGTAGGGAGTAATAATAATAATTCAGAATCAAGTTAGTCATGTTTCTTCACCCAGAAATATGCTGAAGATGAACACATGGGAGTCTTCCTATGTGGAACAAAGTGCCCAAGGAAGAAGTGGAGTTCCTATCCATGCAGGTATTTAAAAGACAAGTGGACGTGGCGCTAAGGGACCTGGTTTATTGAGGGGACTCAGATGGTCAGCCTGATGGTTGTTTTTTTCCAAGGTAGTTGATTCTATGATTCGTGCTTAAGCAGACATAATAAGGTTTTCTTAGGGACCCTTGCAGGCTACATTTTCTCTTTGCTCCCATGTATCCAGTGCTTACAAGAGGTGTTTGGAGGACCATAATAAAGCATTCCTGAAAGAGTTTGGGTCCAATGAAGCAAAACTAGAGAAGCTACTCTGTGTTGAGACATTCAAGAACACTCTTTTGCCTGTTTAGCCCCTTCCTTACTCTGTTTGCAAATGTATCCCTGGTTATTCAGATCTGTCACAGCGCAAGATTTTAAACTTTTAAAAATACATCATTTGACAAGGTCTGAAGGTCAGGCAGGGCTAGACAGGATCGATTTATAGCAAGAGCTATGGAAAGTTTTTAATGAAAACTGGTGTGAAATAGAGCACATAGACAAAAGAAGAAACAGCTTTCTATCTTTGATGATAACATTGGATTTTAAAATTAAGCACAGCAGGAACAGAGAGATGCCTCACAGATTTCAAAAGAGGATGCATGTCCTGGTGCTAACACATACTTCAAAGTGCTGTGGAATTGAAAAATCACTGCGTTTAACAGTACCTTTAGCTTAACATAAACAATGGTACCAGGCAGCACTGCTACTAATGCCAAGCTGCTATGCAGCATTTAACACACCTGAAGCATACAAACATCAGTAATGACAACTCTGTATTTTCATCTAGTTGCTGCCAGTACAAAGGTCCCTCTGTTTTGCTGATACACATCCACCAGAGCAGGGCTGTCATTCAAGTCTTTTTAAATTTGTAGGCTCATTTCTGACTTAAAGAAAAATGAGAAGCCCAAACAAGCCCTTCTAAATTTACTAGGAAATTTTAGACCTTCCATCTTGCTGGTATTGCATTAGCTAGAGACCAGTTTTGCCCCTGTCAAGAGTAGTAGGAAGATAGCCCTTTATTATATCTTTGATTGCCCTTGTTTTTCATTGGAAAATTGGAAAGTTGCAGTTTTCTGCATGCCTAAATCCTCTTTTTAAATAGTATGATGAATGGAATTCTGTTTAGTTTTATATAAGAAAATTTTTCTGAAGGCAGCAGCTCTCTAGCAAGACAGAAGAGTTTATGGTGATGGACAAGGATAACGAAAAAGAATATCATGCATATAAATCATTGTTATTAGGGGTTAAATAGGATGTGTAATGACCTGTGCAGATATTAGAAATGCTAGTTGATGCTGTGTGTATCAGCATGGTTGATTCTTGCAGGCACAAATACTCAGACTTAGAAAAGTATTAATTTATCACTGAAGGTTTAAAGCACAGGACTTCTTAATGGAAGTTTAAAAGGTAAATTTGTGTAATCTTGAATTAAACCTTAAAAACTTACTTTAAGTGTCAGAAGAAATTGCAGATGTATGAACTGCAAAAATGCTCCTTTTGAGTGTGTTTTACCACAAGTGATAAGAGCAGAAGGATGCTAGAAGGAACAGAAGTGGTATTTACTCATGATATTTTTTGTTTTTGAGGAAAACATGAGACAGAAACTAAGGAACTGAAAACAATCATTGTAGTAGGAGGAAAGAAAAAAAAACCCACAGAGACATGGAAATAAAGTATAATTTTAGAAGAAATTAAATAAGCATTGTTCTCCACACTCAAAGGAAAAATAAAATGGAAAACTGATATTTTAAGTCCTTTTGTTCCATACATATAATATTCATGTTAGTTTAGTTTCCAAACTGCCTGTGCTGCCTTCCCCCACTTTTAGGAATTCACTTAAAAATCTGATATTCTGAATCAATAAAATAGAATTCTTCTGATTTTTAGTCTAAATAACCATAAATTTTCTCCCTACCAAAATTGAGGTTATTTATTCCATTGGTGTCTGAAACACTGTAATAGATGGCATTCCTAGAGGCACCCAAGTTTTCTCTCAGTGCCATATTGAAATAGAGGAAGCTCAGAAGTTTCACCCTGTCACAGTGTTGTTACACAATTCAGGACCTTCACCTGGACATGGCAGTAGCGTTTTTAGACCAAACACAACAGAAGAAAAAGCTGCAGGAATGTGGTTAGGTTTCTGAAAAATGTAGTAAAAACTTGAAGTTTCAGCTTAGCTAGAGAGCAGTGCAGTCAACGAAGAAAACCTTTTTTTGCTAATGATGTTCCCACAGGGCTATCTACATCTCCTTTTGCTCCTTCAGTGCCTGAGCTTGTTCAACAGTTTGCTATGCAGGCCAAGGGGGTAGTTTGCCAGTTTTCTAATTTCAGATTTCACTGAATCAGTCTGAAAAAAGGATTTGTTCCTGAAGTAATTTGAAAGGCTGACAGGCTGTGAACAATTGAAGCTACATTTTTTTTTCTTTGCAAAACGGCATTTAAGTAATGTCAGCAAAGGTCAGTTGCTGGAATTAAGTCAGTTAAATGCTTAAATGTTTTTTAATCTTCTACTCAAAATGCCATGTGCTGGCATGATAATGCTGTAAAATGTCAATGTGGGTATTGTTAAATACATTTTAGACAACAAAATCTGCCACCCAGTCACACATGGTCTGGAAACAACTATCCACTCTGTCAATCAAATCTATAGGAAAAATGAATTTTGCAGGTTGCCCATGCTATTGCATTATATTCATTGAAACATTCTGGAATTCAAAGATATTTGAAACCTGGATCCACTTCTTGTTTTTACTTGTTTGTGGTTCTCCTTGCTATAGATCAGGTTGGCTGAATAATTTGTTTGCATACAGGGAAATTAATTATTTTGTGCATACAAATATATCTCGGAAGACGAGTATTCAGTTTGCTTGCTGGCCTAAGTGGGAGAATGTTAGAATATCATTTTTATTATGGCTAAAAAGTATACTACTTTTCAGCAAATTTAAACAGATTTTATTATAAAGAGAAAAATTCACTCCTTGCACAGAGTGGCATAAGGAATCTCTTTATATTGTTAGGGAATCAAAAAAAATTGTTAGGGAATAAAAATATCCATGAATGTATGTTCTGGTCTTCCCGAAGCCAGCTTTAACTTGTCGAGGATTATGAATATTTATCATAATACAGGATATTTTCTTTTTAACCAGACTTCGATTGAGTTTGTCAAGAATTTCTTAGCTCATATCATTATCATTATCCACTCTGAGTGAAAGAGCAAGTTGGATGGTGTACATGTACATCTCAGTGCACGATTTATCTCACTGTACTGATTGACCCCAGGAAGCATAAAACACTTATTCTGTTTGTACACGAGAAAGGAACACAACTTTAGAAAGGAACACAACTTAATTTTACAAGGCACTGAAGTGAGACTGACAGGCCTGTAATTGCCAGGGTCTTCTTCTCTTATCCTTTTTGAAAATTTGAATGTTTGCTAAATTCCAGTTGACTGGGACCTCACCAGATTCCCAAGACCATTGAAAAATAATTGAGAGAGGTCTCACGATGACATCAGCCAGCTCTCTTAGTACTTTGAGTTGAATCCCATCAGGCCCCATAGACTTATAAGCATACAGCTGGAGCAACGAATCCCACACAAGTTTGGGATTACTGCAGTTGTAGTACTCCAACTCCAGGGTTCCCAGAGCCTATAACTGGTGTTGAAGTCAGAGGTGAAGAAGGCATTAAACATCTCTGCTTTGTCTACATCCCTATTTGTGAGGTGAACGTCCTCATCAAATAATGGACCAATGTTTTCTTTGTTCCTCCTTTTGCTGCTAACATATTTTAAAAGAACATTTTTATTGTCCCCTACAGTACTGTCTAGCTTCAACTGTAATTGAGATTCGGTCACATGAATTTTCTCCCTAAATTTTGATTGTATAAATCAAATAAATATAAATAAATAAATAAAATAAATTCCTATTTTGATTCTATAAATATAGTATCCAGTGCAGATGACCACGAACACTGCTGCTGTTCTGTTTTTTGGGGTAGAAGCTGTGTGTACAAGCTTTGTATGTATGACTTGCCTGTCAGGATCTGCAATAAGGGACAGGGTACTTAGAGGGGGCAATGGTCTGCATTTCAAATGCATAGACCCCAAAAACTCAATCTTTGAATGTGTTAATTTCAACTCAGAAACACGTGAATCATCATCACGAAAGACATATCCAACTCAAGTGGTCGGTTAGTTGTATTTCCTCTTTTGCTTATCTATATACCATCTCTTTAGTAAGATGTTCTGAAGCCAGGGACTGGGTATTCTTTCTTTTTAATTAATTACCTGCACATATACTTTACTTATCTATGGTTGTACTTATCCATCAAAACCTTCAATGCAAGAATAACATGGTAGATGGGAATCACCTCACCTACTTTAAACATTTAATTCTAAATTTATTTATTTGAAAAGAAATATGGGTCTCAAAAGAGTCATTCATCTGCCCTAAAACAGTGATTTAGAATAAGACGTACTGTCTTCAAGAAGTGACTGTTTCTTTTCAGTGCCTATAGAGAGACTCTAGCAAGAGTAGGCCAAACCTCCGATGTTCAGTGTTAGGGCAAATTAATTCTTACCATATGGGTGTACAAAAAAAGATCAATACTGACTTGGAATAATTTATTTAACAATGATGTAGGTCTTCGTTTCACAGTGCATTGGGTCTTTCCTGGTTTTACTTTACATTTCCTGGTTTTACTCTTGCATTACGTTACCTGATTGCTGTGCATCTACTCCAGACTCTGGTGTTTCAATTTTCTGGCATAATAAAGGAAGTGGGTCAGAATGACTGAGGTGGAAAGAAAAGGCAGACTGAAATACTTTGAGCTAATGTTTTCTCTGAACAATTCATATCATTAAACTATAGCCCAGGGCCAGACAATTAATGTAAAACTACTCTCAGTATTATTAAAAGATGTTGAGATTTACTTCAATGCAAGGAGAAACGTTGAGTTTAATTGAAATAAAAAGTTATTGAAAAATATTCTTTCTCACAACATTTCTTTTTTTTTCATATCTGATGAAGGAATTCTAAAAAGGTATGCTACTAAAAATAATAGGATAATTTTACTTATAATATTTTCAGATTTCCATTTTTTTTTTATTCTTCCCACTGGAAAGACTGGAAAATTTGTAAAAGTAAGGCAAAAAGTAGATTTTACTTAAATTTTTATTTTCCCTTAGAAGAATGTGAGAAAGTTTCAAACAGTGTAAAATAAGGTTAAGTAATTAATTATTTTAATTTTTCATTCTATACTTTGACAGTAAAATTAGTACAAAAAGTGAGACTGTGTGCAAAACCAAACATTTAAAATCACGTTTCAAAGCAAATGAAGCATGGAATTGACTAAATTGATTTTTCTCTTGAGTAATTAAAAGGTGAAACATTTAAAATTAAATTAAGACTTTTAATTTTCTTCTACAGTTCTTTATCTCTCATTTTTTAATAAATTACATTATTTAGGATTTTACTGTGTTAGCATCAAGCAGACTTGCACTGAGTGCAGACCTGCACAAGGTCACACTATGTTAGGCCATATGTATGATTTAGAAAAAAACAGTCACTAATTCAAAACCAGAAAAATTAGAAGAAAGGTGGTTTGCTCAGGTAACTCGTATGACCTCAGGAAGGTCATTTTAACCTCTTCATAACTCAGTTCCTTACCAGTTTAATATGGTGGAACTATATCCATTTTTCAGTGAGATGTAAAGAGGATATAAATATATTACAGATTTTATTTCTTTTCAGAGACTGTAGTGATGACAGTCTAGTAAGGATTTATTATGTAAACAGATAGGTCAGTAACTGAACCACGGCTCTTGAAGCTTTCTATCCATTGACTGCTTCATTTCTTGTTAATTTATGTCTGGAACATCTTTATTAAAGCTTCTTTTTCATATGAAGCTTTTTTAAAAGTAGGTCTTTATTTATTTTTTTTTTCCAGGGAAAAAACATTTATTCTTATCAAGCTCAGCTGGAGAATGAAATAAAAAATAATGTAAAAATAAAGCAGATGCCTTCCACTCTAAGGCTAACATCTTTTACCTTTGAATCTTACAAAGGGGCGAGAGTAACAAGTATATTTGCCATGTCCTGCAGAGCTCTGCACACAGTCATCCAGTTTCTCAAATAATATTTAAACTAGCTTCAAACCTTGCAATTACATTTTCCCCTGAAGTAAAGTAATGGCATTTTTGTCTTAATTTTACTTTCCCATCTATAAAAGTAACATTACTTCATGCTGTATCCTTCACATTAGACCTTGGGATGTGAGAACATAATGTAAGTCTGGAGTTATCATGGAGGAAATGTACTTTGCTGCATCACACAGTTCAATTTAGATTAGGAGAATGAAAATAGCATTTGGCAGAAATGAAGAGAAAAATCTAGTTTTAAGAGTTAAAACATTAAAACATTGAATGCAGCTCTGTATGAATGATTCTGAAACATCTGTAAGATGTTTTATATACAATCACAGATTTCCACATTATCTGTTTGCGTACTTGGAATGTATTAACAAAACTTTAGCTTAACTCCTGACTCATAGTTAGACTAAAATGACTAAAAATTTTAGTTAGACTAAAAAAATGGTATTGTCAGAAATGCCAAATTTTCAGCAGGCTCTGTTGATTTTAGTGGGGACTATTGAAAGTCCAATCTTTTGAAAAGCAGATGAGTGAGGTTCCAGTTCTGCATATGTTCTACTTGGGAACTCTTCCTGAATTCAGTAACTCCTCATGGGAGTTAGGAGTTGAAACAGAAGTCTAGACCTTTACTTCAGTGTGTATATATTTCAGAACTGAACCTCTGTAACCTTTCTTTGAAAACCTTCATCTATGGATTTGTTCAGTTTGAATTTGAGTGTAATGGATAAGTCACACTGAATTATTTCATATTCAGTCGCATTTCATTATCTGTTGTGACCTCTAGATATGTCATTTCATGACAGGTAAAATCAGTGTTTTGCTCCTGCCACAAAATGTCAAGGGGGTATTATTTCCCCAAGATTTATTATTATTATTATTATTATTATTATTATTATTATTATTATTATTATTACTATTGAAGATCTATTTTCTAATAATACTCCTGACAATCTGCATATTATATCTTTACAGGGAAAAAAAATCAGTAGCTAAAAATGTATCATAACTTTGCAAAAAATGACAGTAAATAATGTAGCAGAACTAATGCCAGCAGCCCTGCATACTTCCTTTGAGAGTCTACATTTATTGACCTCCTTAACTCTTCCCCCCCTCCCCCCTCCCAGTATTTCTATTTTAACTGTATTTTGATGAAACTTTTATGCCTGATTCTGTAATACACGGAGATGTAAATACTTATGGTAGGCTTTATTAAAAAATAAATAAAATAAAAATAATGATTTGGGCTCTTATTCTTCCCCCAGGAAAGCTTGTCAAAACCAACAGACAAGACGGCAAATAATTCTTTTATGAAAGTAGCACAAGACAAACAAAGACAAAGAATAACATTGGCTGGTCATGATGATTTTTAATGAGATGAGAGAGATCTAATCAGCTGTCTGAAGAATCCCATGAAACAAAGAAGTACATATGGATGCTGACTAGGATAATTTATGATAGACAGTTAAAAGCAGCCAATAATTGCTCTCCCAACACGTACTCTAAAACTCTAACAGAGTTTTTCAAAAAATATCACTTTATCTCAGCCTATGGTACCAAAATTGGTCCAAAGCTTAAAAGATGCAAGGTAGTTAGTCACTGTCTCCATCACAGTGGAAGTCACAATCGTCCTATTGCACTGTTGAAGGCAAGATTTTCTAACATCCCCAGATTTGTATGTGTGGCCATAACTTAACAAGTATATTTGTGAGAACTTGGAATTGGAAATCAGAAAGACAGTCACCACCAGCACCTAGGTTGCAGGTTCTTCTCAAGCAGTCTGCTAAATGTATCTTCTCATGTGTTGACTTTATCCAAAAACGGGACAGAGTAACTATGAGAACAGAGATAACATGGTAACGGGAGAGTGTAATGTTAGGAAGTATCTTGGAGAAGCACCAGGTTAGGAACTTATTCAATCCTAATATGCCATGTAACCTTAAGTAGAGGAAGTCTGGACAGGGATAAGAGATGTGCATGGTAATGGTCTGAAAAAGAGGGAGATAAGTGAAGGAAGAAGGTTTAAGAGTGATTTGAAATTATTCGGGGTAACAAGAAAAGGGTAGGTTGTGAAGAACTAAAAAAGGCCTTACGAAATACTATGATTAGGCAATCAAATGAGAGGTGGAATTAAGTTTTATGTAAAAGAATGAATCTGGCCAAAACTAGTCCTATTTCCACATCTAAAGTGGTGTGTTTGAGATGACTGTTATCACCCAGGAGTGAGATTTGTGGTTCTGGTCTTGTAGTTCCCTGAAAGCACCAGCTCATTGCTTAGAAGCAGTCTAAACCAATCCAGAGTTAAGAATTGTAGGGAAAGGAACAGAATATAAACCAGAAAATATCATTATGCCATTGATATAATTTCTTTGGCTCTCTCAGACGCTGTCTGTAAGTATGCAGTTTTGATCCTCACGTTCTAATGAAGGACATAGTAAAACTAAATAAGATTCAAGGAAAGGCAATACGAATGATCAGAAGCAGGGAACAGTTCCTGTGTGAGAAAGGACTGAGCTGATGAAGCTTCTGCAGCCCAGGCAGAGCTGATGTAGGGGGAATATGACAGAGATCTGAAGAATGATGTGGAGACATGGAGTGTGTGGTTAGAAACTGCTCAGTTTCTACTACTGAAATCTCCTACTCTGCCAGTAGGAGATCAAGGGAATTGCAGTGGGTATAAAATCCTATGGAAATCCTTTCCAAATGATGTGTAAGCAAAAAAAAATGTACATGTATTCAAGGGACACTGGACAGGTTGTTGGAAGAGACATCAGATGAAGATAAAGAAATGACAATCTACATTGGTCTTGGGAATTCCGCTGACCATAAAACGAGTAAAGGATGAGAGCATACTCATGGGAAGTATCATAAATGTTTGCTTTGTTCTTGCTTTTCTCTAGTCTTGTGTTTATGGCCACTTCTGGGGATAGTCTAATGATGGGCACATTTTCTGAACCGCTATAGCTATTTGTAGGTGACTGTCATTTGATCCCATGCTAAAAATCATATTTCTGCAAACACTATTTCTGACAGTTGCACAAAATTGAAATGATATATGAGTGTGGCCAGATTTTCTTTATTTTCTGAGACTATTAGTGAGCTTATTTACATTTCACAGGCAGATGACTTTTCTGAAGAAATTCCATTCAAACAGAAAAATAAATGCATTATTTAGGATGCTGCTCAAGTATCTGAAAAATAAAGCATTTTAAGTCAAAGTGAATTTTCACACCTTTGAATACCAAAATCCACAGATGTTTCCAGAATTTACACTGAAAAGAAATTTGGACCAGTAAACCATTATCCCAGACTGAAGTACAGTCACATAAATATTTGTGCAGTATTTTTACTTCCTTGTTTGATTTTCACTCACCTTGGGCTATTTATGATGTAGAAATAAATGGATGTATTTGTAGATAATATATTACTACATATAAAATATGATTACTACTTATAGTAAAAGTAAACAAAATGAAGTGAGACCTCACAGTAACGAAATGTTTAATTCACAAAATTCTTTGAATTATTTTAAAAAAGAGGTATGTTCTATTAAAGTCCTATATTGTCCTATCTGTGATATTATGTCCTATCCTATAAAGTCCTATCTGTGATATTATTTTTTATTTATTATTATAATAAATAAATAATAATAATAATAAAAACTCCACACATATAATGTCAGATTCTTGAAGTATATTCTTTTAATATCTTGTTGCCTGGAACATCTGCCTTCTAACACAAGCTGAGTTATATACCCTCTGTTTCCACAGCACATCATTTAATTGTAAGTCAGAAAAAGAACAGTACTTGGAAACTTTAAGCATAACTTCACCATATGCTGTCCGATTACAGCATCTTTGCTCAGTGAATTCACTGAGCAAGAGTTTGTTGGCAAGCTACCAGATCACTAGCAATTTTATTTGTTTAGCAATATTTATAATTTTAATTATTTACATGCACTATACTTCAACTGCCAGAGGTGTTTAGATTTCTAAATGGGGCCCAGAAGGATTGTTTGACAATACTCCGAAGATTAGATGAACAAAGGCCCTTTTTTCCTTAATTGGTTGCAGGCACAGACTGTGATTAAGTCCCTTTACAGGCTTGTCACTGAATTGGGTATAAATAATGTCGCATTTCATCGTTACTGTATATAAGATAGAGTAATATTACACAAATTAGCTGGAAAAAAAAAACACACACACAAAAAAACACCCTACACAAGAGTTTTCTTTTTCTTCCAAATACAGTGTCTTAGTAACTCCAGCTAAGCATAGAAGCAGAAAACATTTAAAACCAAACACAGTTTAGGAAGCTGAAGCATACCACAAAGTGAACCTAGTAGGTGACAGCTCTGCACCTACATTGTCTCCTGATTTTACCTCACATCCATTTAATTATTTCATTTATATAAAATCTCTGGTGAGGTTAGCTTTGCACATACGAGAATAAGCCTTCCCCAGTAATTTGCCAAAACAGCTATGAATGATTAATGTGCTCTAAACTGGCAAATCTGACTTGTCTTCATGTCCATGGCCAGGGCAACTGTTCATGAATATATTTGAATAAAATATTTGGGCCAGGATTTACTTTTCAGTGAAAGATTCAGTGACAATGAGTGAAGTGCTTTCCAGATATCTGTTTCATCACTCTTTTCCATCTTCTTTAAACATGAAAACTGGTATGACTTTACTGCTCTGCATATGAACATGGTCTTAGCAACTTCCTCCTAGACAAAACAGCAAAGCAGAGTCTTGTCAGTATGGTCCTACCTATGTGCAGATTTTATATGATTTCAGCTTTCAAAGTAGATGGTTAGGTTAATGGCTGGTTTGACACGAACCTTATATTATAATTGTTCGTTCCTTATATTATAATCATTTCATTATTTCCTTAAGACTCTTCCATCTTTTTATATCCTTTTCTGATTTTATATGCGGTTGGCAAGCTCTTTAAAGTAAACAGACATTGATAAAATACAGTGCCTAACACAAAGGGGCTTCAGTGCTTTTGTAGCATTCCTCCAAGAAAGGCAAACAAAATTAACAGAAAGAAGAGGTACAGTGATTGGGCTATTAGTGCAGGTCGACAAAAATAGCTTTTGAGTGGAGCATAGAATAGCCAGCTGCTGTTGACTAATGAGAGTCTGGTTATTAAAGGCACTTGCAAACGGAAGGCTATGATCCAGTTTGCTTTATGTGGGTGCCAATTTCTGCCTTAAGCTTTACATGCTTAGTGATACTGTCCCAGTGGAAGTACATAACCATCCCATACAGTCAATAAAGGGCCTATATGCAGTTTCAGGTCTCCTGAAAGAGAATCTGTCTGCCTGTGTGTGGGGATAGAAACCTTTCCTGCAGCCATGGGGGGATTCTTGCCCCCGTCCCCAGGTTTCATATGGAAGTCTTACAGAAGAGGCAAGGATTTACCTCCATGGGCTGGAAGAGTAGCAGTGAATGCTACTGACACTTGTAGCATGACTGCTGCTTAATGCAAATACCTTCTGTCTGTGTGCAGGTGGGTGTTAAGAGCAGTGGTTTAGTCTAGTGTTCTGCTATGGCACATGTACTGCAGAAATGGAGGCAAATTCATTTTCGCTATAGAGAAGAAGTTGAGAAAAAAGCAGATTTTCAGATTAAATCATGAATTTAACAACCTCCCAGCAGAGATTGGCTTAATAGAAACAATGTAATTCAAAAATATACATACATTCATTTCTTAAAATGAGAAATGATTATTTTTATTTTCGGTTTCAATCTCAGGTTTGAGGCAAACTGTTCTAAATATATTAGAGGATCCAAGGGAAAATAATAAAATAGTGAGATCTTATTCATGGAAGTAAAGCAAAGGCTTCTGGAAATATAAAGATTCTTTTTGAACATTGTCACAATAATCAGTTATACTTATTTGGTGTGATATGGTATGAACTACAAAAGGTGTATCTAATGATATTTGTGAAGTTTACACAGCAAAGTCAATCACCAAACTATTCCTAATGTTTTCATGCAACTAGGACACATTTCCTTCTTTATTTTCATCATGCATAATTCAAACATTACTTTTCTCCCTCTTTCTCTCTTTTTTTTTTTTTAATTTTTATTCAATTATCTTGCCAAGACTGATAGACTGTAGTCTTTTCAAATTCAGTATCAAAATCCTCTGCTGGATTTATTTCCCATTTTCTCTTGTTCATTAAGGATATGGTTGATCTTGTTGAAGATTGAAAGAAATGCAGTTTCAGCTACAGTCTGATGAATAATGCTCTGGGTTTACACAACAGTAATTCAGTTAGCCCTTTGAAAAGCAGAGATTAATAATCATGAGAACCTGGAATGTTTTCTGTGAGCTAATTGGTGTTTTAACATTGCACAATACAACAATATAAATGAATGGAAAGAAAGGAGAAATAGCTAAGTAGTCTTGGTAATGTCTTCAGAAGCAAGGTTTTCCTTTCATCTTCAACCCTAAATGTAGTCAAAAGTTGTAAACCAAAACTACAACATAACACTGCTATAATGATGCAATGTTTCTTATTTAAAAACTAAAATCCAAAATTTCAGGGTTCTTTGAATAAAAACCAAATACCAGTGTTGTTTTACTTTGATAAGTGATAAATCTTGAGGTACCTGCTAGAACTTGACCCTGGCCCATCCTCATTTACAGCTGACAGACATTTCGATGATGTGAATGACAGGAATAAACATCCCCAGACATTTCCTCACAACCTCTTGTAGGGCTGGGATGTCAAAGGGAGGTGGCCACCATGAGCTACTTCCTGTCAGTGTGCTGGGGGTCCTCAGCAAGTCCATGCTTGCTGCACATCTCAGCTGCTGTGGGGACAGCACAGGGAGAGGGCAAGCTGTCCAGTACCCAAGATGGCCAGGCCTCTATGAGGTAGCAAAAAAGAAATGTGTCTTAATCAGGATCATACGTGCCTTGCAGAAAAGTGCTGGTGTTGGCCCACTGTGATTTCACCATTGTGTCTCAGGGTGTACCTTGGGCTACATTGGCAGCTACCTGCTATTTTAGATGCCCACCTCCACACAAACATTGGGAGCCTCTCATCTATCCAGGACACTTTGTGAGTACTGAAGTTTCAATCAGTAAAGTTCATTAGATGGTAGTACCTATTTGTAAAGCACTAGGAAAACACCCAGGTCCTGATGGTTCTGTTACTAGGCATCTGTTTCAGATTTAAGCTTCACAGGAATCACAAGGTAAGTATTCTTCTCCCAGTCCTGCCTGCTTGATTGTTTGTCCTGCCTGCTGTAATATTTGTGCTATGAATACACTGAAGTCAGTATGCCAGTGAGGACCATAGGAGTAATAAAACACTTATTTCTTTCAAGCAAATGTCTCATTTTATCGGCTGAAGTCTTAGGTTCAGGACTTGTCACTCTGGTTAAATTTTCAAACTCAGGACATCCATTTCCATGAAAATGCACAAGCTACCAGGATATAGAATGTTTTGAAAGAAGAATTTTGTTTTCATCTGTTGAAGCTGTTTAACTTTAAACAAATATATATCTATTAAAAAAATAAAAGAAAAAAAAGGCATTTTTCTTTTCAATTTCTTGGTTTGTGCTGAGAACATCGTTGTATGGGACCTGTAGGCAAAGCAAGCTGTCACAGTGCAATCTTGTTTTCCTGTGAGTCAGAAAAGCTACACAGGATGGAAGCAGCTCACCTTGATTCATCATTGGCAACTAAAACCAGGAGATTGATCACAGTTGTGAAATTTGAGCAGACAGGCATTTCCTAGTTAGAAAGCTTATGCAGTTGCTGCTAATAATTGGAGTGAACTTAGACCCTAGCCCGAGGATCACAGCTATGCTACATGGATAAGCAATAGGGATATAACATACTTGTTGCTAACGATGAGGCTGAAGTAGAAAAATAATGGGTTAAAGTAGTGTTTTGGGAGGGCTTGAAATTCTAGCTTGATTTTTCTTTTTTTTTCATGAGTTAGATCAGTAAACACAGTGAATTACTTTCTGAGAGAAACTCAAGTTCTCAAAATGTTGTTCAAATATCGCGTTGGTAAAAAAAATATTTCAGTATTTGCAAAGTCAAGATTTTAGCAAGATTTCAGAGTTTCTACCCAAAGGTGTTTCTGTTTTAGTTTCTACTTGATCAGAAAAAAGAAAAATATTCAGATTGAAATGGAAATTTTATTAAATGAACAATTTTGATCCAAAAAGAGGCTCCCTAAAATGGTCCAAAGAAAACGGTGGAATATCTAAGTACCTAATATTTCATCTACATGATCTAATCTTTAGATCTTTTCAGATATTCTCCTCTCACTTCCATTGACTTAGTCAAATATGAATGACTTAATACTAATTTTGAAGGTGAGCCAAGTATTTTGCAAGTACTTTAATATCATCCTTGCCCTTGAATACATGACCCATGTGGCAATTTGATGAAGGAAATACAAACTTGTGTATTTTTTATGGTTTTTATATTTGTCTGCTCATCCTTTTAATAAAACTAAACAAACGCATTATCAAACTAATGTACTAGTTTCAGAGAGATAATTAAAAGTGGCACAGAGGAATGATCATAACCATGGCAACCAAAGTCACAATTAAAATTCAATCAATAAATCAATTCAAATGACCAAACCACCAACTAATCCAGCAGGTAATCAAGTCAAATTTCTTTGTGTTATCCTTGCATCAGAAAATTTGAAAGGGAAGTCACCTAGCACTCATTTTGACAATCAACCAATGCAATTAATTGACCTAGTCAGAGAGGAATAAAGAGGTCCATTTTATATTTGTGTGTTTGCTTTCATAGCAGACATACAATAGTGTCTCTGGCCTCAACTTCACAGTTCCTTGTATCTAGCTACTAGTACAAGTGTTTTTTTTTTTTCCTCTGTAAAATGCAGATTCATCATTAGAAGTTGGGAATTTAAAGAGCATTCAATAGCATTTAAATATGATATGTTTATCAGCTTTTTCATCTAAAATTTCCCTAGGTTACTTGGTAGAGAAGAACACACAGTTCAAGACATTGCCGCTGCTGCAGGAGAGACAACAGAACTTCTAGAGAATATTCTTGCTTTTCCAGGATCATATGGTATGTCTTTGATTTTGAGGTATTGATAATCTCAGAGTCAAACAGTTGTATCTGTTCATTTAGGATAGGCAATGTGGCCCAATATTTTCAGAGTGGGCAGTCTTCAGACACTTCTGTAAGTAAATAAAATGAAATCATTTTCCATTGTTAATTATCTAAAAAATCTGCCAGCTGTATTGTAGGTAAATGTTTTTCCAAGAACACATACGCAGGCTGTAATTGAGATGCATGCCTAGAAGTTTGATTATGGTGTTTCGTCTTATGTAAGGCCTAATTCAGTAATTAATCTACTTCTTTAAAACAATACAGAAAAAATCACTCTTTTGCCTACAAAAAAACTTTTTTCTATCCTAAATAAGAGAACTCATATGGAAAAGTTTAGAATATTTTAATGATTTTTAATCTAGGGAAAAAAATAGGAGTTGCTTTTACATTTGTTCACAGTAAATTACATTCATATTTAAAAACCTAAAATATTTCCTTAAATCAGTTCAGAACTAGGTCCTGTCCATCATATAAGTTACATATATTTTCTGACCCATTTACATACAAATATGTAAAATTGCTTCATTTATTGAGGAATTAGTCCCTATTTTTCATTCCTGAAAGACATGATTAAAAGGAGGTAATAATATTTATATAAAGGAGGTAATAATTCTTAAATATCCAGGAAGAAATCTGATATTTATTTATTTATTTACTTTGTATTTAGCTTGCAGCTATTTTAGGATGTGCTTAGCTGCAGAAAATTATATTCTCTATATCTTTGAAAGAATGTGTGTCTATTTACAAAACAAGAAATGCAGGTGTAGCAGTACTGAATATAATGTTCGCAGAACCCAGAAAAATGATGTAGAGAAATTCCAGTTAGAAGCCATTGTCCTGGAGGAGAAGGAACAACCTATTTAGTATTTTGATCAGCATTTTACTGATCATTTTTATAGCTTCTATGCACTGTGGGATTTTTCCAGTTTAGTATTTGATGACAGACACTGGCATTAGGACAAAGGGCCTTACTTTTCCATGTTGAGTTTTGGAGGCGAAGATGCCGAGGTATCATAAACATGTGCAACCAGTGATCCGTACTGCTATTAGAGTGTTATTTTTTCTGCTACAAATACTCTTGTAGAAGTCCTTAGAATGTCAAGTACCTGAGTGAAAAAATAGGTATTATCTCTGATCTGACAAATGATTCCTAGCAGTGAGTTCAAAGTAGAGAAGATCTGCACAACCTGTGCAAGGAGACGTGAAGTACGTTCAGTAGCAGTGTTCACCAAGAACCAGAAAGAGAATTCTGTGTTTGCTGCCATCTGATTATTTTCTTGACATGGGGATCATCTTGGATTTCTGGTTTACGAAGTTTCTGGTTCCCTTTCTAGCGAATCATCTTAATCTCTAGATCAATGTAGACTGTTTTAAATCACTCTATTTACACAAGAAATGATATAGCTTGTTGGCCTTGTTTGTTTTCTTTTTGTTTTCTTCACGTGCAGGGGCTCTGCAGATAAATATTTTTTATTTTATTTTTATTTTTTCTACTTTCTAATGTAATCCTTAGTGGACCAGAATTATATTTCCTTTTCAGAAAATATTTACCTAATCTTCTGGGTGCAGGAATTTTAAAAGCATTCCTGTTAATTTTAGCCAAATAGTATGACTAGGAAAAAAAAATAACACACCACCTATCCTCTGCTATACGAATGGCTTGAAGCAAAAAAAACCTTCAGTAATATTAGTCACTTTCAAACACTTAATCACATATCTTTGTATAATAACAGTAATCTATGCTCTCAACTCAACAGCTCTCAGTATTTTAACAGGGAGAAAGAATGCATGCTTCTATTCACTACTGAATGCTAGGTCTATAAATTGTTTAGGTTTGAACTGCTATGAGCATTATAATAACAAAACACTAAATCCTATTTGGACATTGCAGCAATTTAGATTAGAATTCTTCTGATAGTATTTCACACATCCCACAGCCATCTATATGCTAATGTTTCCAACAAATTATCAGATGTTATTCTACACAAACTTTTTTCCATAAATGACCTGTCATATTCATAATGGCATCTGAATTTGGTGACAGTTTTTATTTTATCTAGCAAAAATTGCAGGTCCATAAAGAAACTAATTATCTAGTTTCACGGTTGATAATATGGTTTCTAGTTTTATAACTAGCTATATGCAAACTGATTCAGTAAAAAAAAATAATAAAAATATCCCTGAACTCAAAGGATTTTCAGAGAGGTGGACCAGTTTTATAAGTGACAGATGAAGTTTCAGAGTTTTTACTGTAAGGCATCGCTTTTAAATGTTTTTCTGACCATCTCTGAATAAAGGTTGTTCTTGCATTCCGCATTTTTGTTTAACTCACCCATTTAATTTCTAATCTCCTGCTGCAAAACCAAAAAAATGATCAGAACCATAGCTCTTCTCTTCTCCTCATGTTTAGAACAAAGACAAATGTTTCAATGCTCCCAATATACATTCAAGAATTAAATCTAAAAAAAATCAAAAGGAGTGTTCTGGTCCGGAAAGGAGCAGGAAGAGATACCATTGTTATAAGGTGAACATGAGCTATAAGGTTTTTCTTACTCCTTTGTGTCACTCTCAGATTCATTTAAAACATGACAGCCCAAGGTGAAGGAACTCCTTTCTCAGAAGCACAATGATACAGTTCAAGATATTTCAAGATACACAGTTTGGGTCACAGCTTCTCTGCATTCTGAACAAGTTAACATGGTATGCATAACTTGGCATCTGCATCTCTTTTATTTGGGGCATCATCCGTGTCTGATTACACTGATAAAACAGTCATCGTCAAAAGAAAACATTTTTATTCATAGGTTATAAACTTTCCTATATATGTGTATTTCCCCTTAGTCCTTGATAAATGTTGACAATTAATTGAAACCATCTAGCTCTGTCTCTATCTGGGACAGTTGAAGTTCTTGTACCATGCTGCTTCCTTCCTAGAAATTTTCACTGATTCCTGATGAACCTTCGGCCTCTGTGTACTTAGTGAGCTTTACTATTGAGCCTCAGAATCTCCTGTGTATAAAAATCTTTGTCATCTCTATCTTAGATTATCTTATTCCCTTGTTAGTATCTCTTCTTCCTCTCTATTTAAGACATTGAAACGTCTGTGTCAGTCCTCTTTGCTACTGTTTCATTTTCTGTTGATTTCTCTTCTATAGCCCTCTTTGGATATAAGAGCATCCGGAAGACTATAATAGACTTATTTTGATTTTCATCTGTTAAGAATTGAAGCTTTGTTATTCAAGATAAAGACTAAAAATAAGAATGAGGGTAGGTTGATTTACAGGTAGATAATAGTCTTTATTTAGGCTACCTTCATAGAATCATAGAGTATCCCGAGTTGGAAAGGACCTACAACGATCAAGTCCAACTCCCGGGTCCCCAAAGGATCACCCAAAAAATCAGACCATGTGTCTGAGAGCATTGTCCAAACACTTATGTTGTGTTAGCCTTAAGCTACTGGGAAAGATAATAGAGTTTGATAAATCAAGATATGTAAAGTATTTGTAAGCACGGCACAGTGATTTCCCACATTTGTCAGCAAGGCCTTATGTGAATAATTTGTTTGCAATTCTCAGGTCCAGCAGAATTCATAGTCCTGCAGCAATCTCGAGCACCTCTTAATACCAGTTTAATAACAGTTAACAACTGTTTTTACTGATTCAGGTCTTCTGAACATTCATCTTCTTGACAGTTTGCACAAAACCAAACCTGTCTTTGTCATAGTTTTTGGTGCCTAAATGTTGGGATAACACATAAAAGCACATAAAAATACTGTTTGCAGAGAACTGAAAGATCCATTCTTCTGTCAAAGTAGATGCTGGATTTGTAATCACTGGTGGTTATCATTCTGTTCCTCATCTAGGAATATGTAATAAAAATACACTAAGTACACTCCATGGAAAGTTTGTAAGTTTGTTTACAAGTGTGGTATCACCTTACAGATTTTGGGACTAGTCCTTGTGCTAAATTCTGCTTAGTCTGATTGTCAGATTTGTGTAGTCCCAGCCTCTTTGGTGGTTACCTCATAGCTTACAGACTGGCAGGGCACTTTCTTTGTTATTACTGTCTATTATGAAACTGATGGATGAAACTGAGGTCTCCATATAACTGAGACATAAAAAAATGCATTGGTCTATTCTTATGCTTTAACTAGATCTGAGATTTCAGCAGATGGTAGCATGCATGGTGCATATTCTAGAGCCTTTGGAACAAAGAACATCAATAAAATGACCTATTTGCAGTAATTCATAAATTTCCTTCTTTTCTCCCTCTCCTTTTTTTTTTTTTTTTATTAAAATGAATACATCCTAAATCTATCAGCCATTTTGTGTTTCAGAGGTTTATCCCAAGCTTTGTCATGCAAGTTAACTTGTTTCTGTTGTATCTTGGAGAGCAGTTTGAGCAAAGCATCTCTCACCTTGTCCTATATAATTTCATTTTAATTTCGTTTTCTTTTCCATTCACTCCTGAAAGGAACTGTCAGAAGCCATTGGGGACACACGTACACGCACACACATATAAACACATGCAATCTAGCTTTCTTTCTCTTCAATACACTGATACAGGAGATAAATCCAGCAAAATTTGATCAACTTAATAAGGATCTGTGGGAACTAAATTGTGTTTTTGAAAAATCCAGTGTAAGTTTAAATATGTAAGTTTAAATATAAAATGTTCTGTGCATAGCAGTCCACAAATTTAGAAATTCATTTTCCTAATAGTTTAAAAACTAACTGATAATCTCGGGGAAAATATGCATCAAGAGAAGAATAGATCTGTATTTTAGTATTAGTGAGGAAGCAAGTGATTCAAGTAATAATGTGAAGGTGACTACATCTACTTCAGCTGAAATCAAATAAAAGGCTTCAACGTCATTTAAAAATGCAGTCACATGTAGCACCAACATTTGATGGATTATTTAAGGGAGTAGAGAAAAAGATCAGGGATGGAAGGATAAGACTGTGAATGAAACTGAGTGAGAAAGAAAAAAAAAAAAGGCAGATAAACTAGGAAAAAATATCTGGATATAATTACAGATAAAGAAGCAACAGGAGGAAAAAAAAAAGGACAGAAGTGTAAAGTGCTTAGAACTTACTAGAAATACAATAGGACATACAGCATTCATTTGAATAATGTATGTAACTGATTTTCCCTTTCTGAGAGAAGGACTTTCATTAAATTCAAAGGTGATTGGTTCTTTCATGATAACTACTCCTCTTGTGTGATCTCTTCAGTGATTTATGCTTCTGTCTAGCATCATCCTCTACATTTATTATTACACTCCAGTTTCATCGTTACTTTTACTGTCATTAATTATTACAGCTTTTCTAGGGGGCTTCAGGAAATTCCATGTCCAGATGCTCTGGCATGGATCAAATGTTACTGTCTTTCAGGCAATGACATCACATCTGAGCCATTCCTCTTTTTCAAGACCTAGGCCAAAACAAGTCTCTCAGAAATTCCTAGCTCAGTCACAAAGCTCACTTCCTTCAAACTAGCAATCTGGTGCTGCCACGTATGATAGGAAGAGACAGTCAACATTTTCAGTGAAGGAAGGACAGCAGTGGAATCCCATGAGGTTCTGTATCCTTAGAAAAGGGGTTGGAGAACTTTACTAATGATGCAAAAGTATCCAGGATAATAACAATAAACATGGACTCAGAAAAGTTTCAGAGGCTCTCATGACACTAAGTGATCTCTGACATCAGTCTTAAATTCTTGCTTGTGCTTTGTGTATATATACATATGTAGTGACTTTATTGTTACTGGCTGTCTATGTTAATTGTATGAAAACACTAAAGAATGCATGTTATATTATTATTAATTTAATATATGAGTCTTCAGACTTTCTTGAAACTTTTCATATGGTTTCCACTGGGCTTTAAAATAGCAGGATGCATAACCTTTCCTGGAATATGTTTTAGTATAGTTATCCAAATATACAGGGTGAGTGTACAGTTAGGCCTGGGTGTATAACAGCTCAGAACAGTTGAAGATACTTTCTATCAAAATATGAATTGTATAAACACAATATTCCTGTTATGGTGTCATGGTACCATCAGAGTCATATCTACTCTATCAAGTGACCATGAACACTGGCTGCTAATAGGACTTAGATGTCTTGCAGACTAAAATCTTGTCTTTTTGTTATTTTTATTGTTTGAAATGTACATGGAACAAAATTCAAGTCAGCCATTTAAGTTACTCCAAGGACTATTCTAGCCCTCCATTAGATGTTACTGCATTTTATTTATTTATTTATTTATTTTTTAAAATACTTTAAGCTAGTGGATATTAAGAATGTCACATAATCATAAAGAGCCTCATTTTGCATTCTCACGCAAGCAAAACTCTCATTAATTTCAACTGACATTTTGCCTGCATTGGCTTGTCAGATCAGACGTACAACTACTAACAGTCTGTGAAGACTGTCAGTATGCATGCCATGATCATTGCCGAGCAACTAATTTTTAAAAATTCTACTTATGTTATTAGAGATGAAGATAGCAATTTAATCTAGGAATTAAAGATAACTTTATTCTGATCAATATTCACATTACACTTACAAAAGACCCCCTTCAGAAAAGCAGTGTATTTAAGAATTACTTAAATCTCTTCCTATTCAAAGCATGTAGAGTCTGTGCTGAAACAAGACCAAGGAATGCTTTGGGAACCCTAAAGATGGTACTGAAAGCAAATATACACACATCACTCCAACCAAGTGCTTAGGATCAATTTTTTTCCTACACTCTGGCTTGGAAGAAAATTATTTTACAGTTATTTTCTCAATATCAGCAGTTAGAAGTTTTTCTTGGCTGGACTTTCAATGTCTGTGTTTATTCCTGAAATAGAGAGAGGATTCAGTAATTTAAAGTATATATTACAAGTTCAGCCAAATTTTCTTTAGAGAAGTAGATTAACTACAATTTTCTTCTTAGACACAATCTGAAAAAGTCTGCTGAAAAAAGTTATTTCATTTGGAGTAATCTCCTGTCACTCCAAAGTTTTAAGACACATTTATAAAATTGTAAACTCATTCTGACGGAAAATACTGTATATATTATAAGTAGAATAAACAGCATCCTACACAGGGGTTGAATCTCTTCTATTCTATAGAGTCAGGAAAGGGAGAAAACAGCAGGAATTTGGCTGAAAAAATCTCGTACAAATAAGACCTTTAAAATTCATCATTGGGGTTCTGAAACCTTTCAAGCATCAGATTAATATTTATTCTTGTGATAAGAAACTAAACAAAACATATTGCTGTTAAGATGATTTCTTGCTGAAAAGCTTGACTGAAGTAACAAATCCATTCAGGGAAAATACGTGGTACAGAAATTATACCTAGCTAGGTTATAAAAGATATCATAGCATTCAAAGTAGACGCAACTGTCTCCTGTAGATGCCAGTAATTAAATTTCTTTTATCTGTTGGAAGAAGCACTGCCATCTTCCCATAATGAACTCAACATCACCTCAAGGCTTTTAAATCTTAGCACTTTTACAGTCATACATCAAAGCTGAAATTATAGATCTCATGTAATTTATGATAGAAGAGAACACTGTGCATACATGATTGGACATCAGAGGAGACCTATTTGTAGGGCAGCTGCCAATAAGAAAACATTCTTAAAAGAAAATTTACTTGATGTATTAACACTTGTGAATTAAATCACAGCAAAAGAAGTCGTACAAAAGTGAATAATGAAGAAATAGCTAGAAGAAGCTAAGTTTTTCAGAAAAGACGAGTCTCTAAACAGAATTTAAGCTTTTATCCATGGGATTCAAAATTTCATATTCTTGCCTCCCTAAGCATCATCGAGTCACTCAAGCAGGCAGTAGAGGGTAACTCCTGTGACTGCCATAATCATGGTAAGAAGCCTAGAAATTGTTTATCCTGGCATCAAACTGCGATTCTTATGACTTCCATGCTTTCTGGTTTCATCTGACTGGTGAACAGTCACTAGCAGTGTTTCCCAGGGCTCAGTTCTAGTGCTGATCCTGTTCAATGTTTTTATCAATGATCTAGATGCAGGAGTGGAATGCATCCTCAGCAAGTTTGCTGACAACACTAAATTGAAAGGTGTTGTTGACTCCCTAGAGGAATAAGAGGCCTTGCAGTGGGATTGAAGCAGTGGATGATCAGCAACAGTATGAAGTTCAATAAAGGAAATTGCTGGGTGTCACAACTGGCACTGAGTAATGCTGGACACAAGTACATATTGTACTTGTACAGAATGAGGGGCAGGAGAGCAGCTCAGCAGAAAGGGATCTGGGGGTGTTCATTGACAGCAGGCTCAGGATGAGTCAGCAGTGTGCCCTGGAGGCCAAGAGGGCAAATGACATTTTGGGATGCACTAAATGCAGCATAGCCAGCCTGTCAAAAAAGGTGATCCTCCTGCTATATTTAGCATTGGTGTGACCTCCCCTTAAATATTGTGTGCAGTTCTGGGTTCCACAATATAAAAAGGATGTTAAGTGACAGGAAAGCACCCAAAGGAGGGCAACAAAACTGGAAGACATGTTCTATGAGGAGAAGCTGAAGACACTTGGGTTGTGTAGTCTGGAGAAAAGGAGTCTGGAGAAAAGGAGGCTGAGAGGCAACCTTACTGCTCTCTTCAGCTTCCTGAGGAGGGGAAGTAGAGAGGGAGGTACTGGTCTCTGCTCCCTGGTAACCAATGACAGGATGTATGAAAACAGCACAAAACTGCACCAGGGGAGGTTCAGACTGGACATTATGAAAAATGTCTTTACTGTGAGGGTAGTCTAACACTGGAACAGGCTTCCCGGAAATGTGGTTGATGCCCCATGCCTGTCAGTGTTCAAGAGGTATTTGGACAATGCCCTCATGAATATGCTTTAACATTTGGTTAGCCCTGAAGAGGTCAGGCAGTTGGACTAGATGATCTTTGGACTATTCCTACTCCTACTCCTACTCCTGTTCCTATTCCTATTCCATTCCATTCTATTCATGTTCTGTTCTGTTCTAAATTCAGCTCTTCATCAGAAAATCCTGAGACACTTGTACAGGTAGTTCTATTTCTGAATCCTGTATAGAGGATGGGGGGTCTGGAGCCCCAGACTGAGGGTCAGCCCACAGACAATATTGTCATACAACTTTTTACCCTACAAACTCAGGTTCCTAAACAGTTCATCATACACAGTAATAGGAAACAGACGTCTTTAAGGGGAACCTTTAGCTAATTGTTGGAAGGGTGAAGAAGATGAAAGAGTTCTGCAAAATGCTCATCTCTGATGAATCAAAATGCACAAACCTCTTCCTGAATAGCTCAAACAGATTACTTCCCCCCTGTGAAAATTTAACAAGCACCTACTCAACAGTCCACAGTATATGTCCTTGACAGGGCAAGGGGTAATGGTTTTAAATTGAAAAAACGCTTCACTTTTGTCAAGTCTGTTCCAGATAAATGATACTTTGTTGGCATGACAACTGAGAGATATATTGTCCATTTATGGAAAATGCTTATATCCCTCTGGTTACTATCAGGTGTATCCCACCAAAGCAGTCAGCCACTTTGCTTAGTAACCCATTACTTCTGTCTATGTATCCTTGTAATCTGTTGACAGTTTGCTATGTGCTCTTGTGTGTATTTATTTTGGACAAATGTCATACACGTTGTGATTCATGGTTTAGTATCAAAAAGTTACTCTTCATTCCTACTGAGCGGGTTCTGTTTTGCACACATTAGCTCATTAAGCAATCTCTTCTTTGCCTCATTGAATCTCTCCATTTCTATGCACAGTCTGTGTCAGCTTATTGCCTCCTTTTGAAAATGTAGATTTAAGATCTTCAGAACTAGGTCTTATTTATTTATTCATTTATTTATTTTATTTTATGTTTGTACATCTAACTCAGCAACATATTAGTGTAACTATTTACATTGGCAGTTAGATCCCACACCATAGCAATCATAAGCAGTATTTTGATTCAGTGCTGTATTAAATAAAACCAAATGTTATTTGTTTTGTATGGGTTGGGTAGCTTCTTGTTCACAGCTCTGTGAGGTTTCTCATTTCGAGACAAGGAAGGATTCTTATAACTTGGTTGATACTTCTGCTAAATATTGGTTTGTTTGTTTGCTTGTTTCTTTTGTTGTTTTGTTTTGTTTGTTTCTAAAGGACAATGTTATTAACATCAGGTCAATTATTTTTAAGTGTCTTTGTCATTGAAATATCCAAATAAAACAGATTTGTCTATTTTAACTTCTTTCCTGAGAAAATCTGTCTCTGCAATTGCCTTGTTTATTACAATATTTCTAAAGCATTTATTTTATGTTGTCTGAAAGAATTTATTTGCAGTGTTTTATCCAATCAAGGATTCGATTCAATTTTCAGCTTTTTTTTTTTTCTTTTCATATGAAGGTTTGGTTAAAAAGAAAGAGAGAGAACACAGTGTATGTCTTCCCATTTAAGCAAAATAGAGTCTAATGCATCCATTATATGACATCACTTTGGCTATGTTCAGACCCAAAGAAATACCTTTCATTGCAATTAGGTCTTCAAACCATGAGATAATCCAAATTAAAGAAGTGATTATGTTTTCCAAATAATTGAAGATCTGACCTTAACACACATCAGAAAATAAAGTGTGTAACACTCTCTATGATCACAGTGATTGTACGGTCTTCTACTTTTTGCTTTCAGTTTTGCTGTTAGCCTGTAGGTTACAAATCTATTCTCTGGACTTTGGGTTTTGCAAAAAATTGCCTTTATATTTCTTATTTCACTGCAGTCAGATGGTCTGCTGGCCTAACAGATCTGAGCATGGCTCAATAAGCAAGCCCCTGACTGCTGTTTTCAGTTTGACTCTCCTAATGAGCATACACATTTTTTTTTTTAAGCTGCTGCTCTAGCACCCAAAATTGCATGGAGGTTTTTGTTCCACTGTTTTGAGTTGTTGAGACTAGGCAGTAATGACACCAACACAGACAGGAAATCCTAGATTTTCCAACTAAAATCCAACATCCAACTAGACTTTCAGTGATCTGGCAGAGCAAGAAAATTGGTCTCAAAAATCAAATGTTTCAGGCCGTATGACGATTAGCATAAAAAAATCAGTCATATTAGACACAAGAATCTTTTGATTTGCTTTCAAGTATGTAGCATGTTATATTTCCAATTTCCAATTTAAACCTAAAGTTCTTTTCTCTTTATTGACTTCCAAGCTTACAAATCTAATACATGTAGCAAGTTGTATTTTTGGTATGCATACATATTCTGACACATATATACAGACTCATTTGACAACAGTAGAAGGCGGTATGCATGACCTGCTGGTAAGTTTACAGCCCTTCACCATTTGTAACAACTACCACTATTTAGATTTAAAGCGTGATTTAAAATATCACATTTAGTCTGACTCCTTGTCTTTCACATTAATTGCTTCACTGTAGTTGTACCGTTCTTCTCCCTTTGTAGATCTCACTCTGTCATATTGTACTTTCTATTGGATTTTTCATTTCTTCATTTCTTTTACCTGCCGTTTACTATTATTGCTATCAAAGGAAGTTCACAAAATTGGTATAATTACTCTTTACCTTTTGAATTAGCTAATCCTAATGAGGCTTTAATTTTCCAAATGAATATGGTACAGAAGACATTTCCTAGCAATGGGTTGTGTTTCACAGATAGAAACAAAATAAGTTTTCACTTTGTACAATAAATCATTCCAGCAGGGTAAAACTTTCAGTGCTCTTTTTTTTTTTTTTTTCCATAGTGAGAAATGCAATATCAGAAATTATTTTCTTCGCCTTCACAGAAATTGAGTGATTCATATACACTTGAACAAGTGCATTGACATCTTGTGGCTAGTCAGGATTTGCCTGATTTGTCCTTAGGGAAGACCTCTACTCCTCTCTGCATTGCAGTTCTTTTACTCTGGGAAGAAACTTCCTGATGATAGATTTTTACTGCCCACAGGGACCTAGGGTAGAAGATTTTGTTTCAAAGGTAGATGGTTTCCCACAATCTAGAGCAAAAGGTTCTTGCTGTTTCATTCTCCTAAGAGTACAGAAATGTGGTCTCAGTCTTCCACCCTTCTCTTAATGCATTATATTGAATGGAATTTCTTCAGTGATTTGCTGGAAGCATCTGCAAGCAGATATTGTAGATGTCCTACAACTCCAGGACAATTTTATGGAAGGGGAACCATGTGAAATCACCTCACTAGCACAGGGCAAAGAGATCATCTGACATAATCATGTATGAACAGTATATCCTCGCTCTTTTCAGTGGTGGACATGGCTGACAATGTAGCGTCTCTATGAGAGAATCTCCAGACGTCTATGAGAGGAAAACAGCACTGTTATTTCCAGTTATATTCACAGATGGATAGTCTGTGGTCTCCTGCTCTGTGCTGAGGGGCACAGCGAAAGACAGAGCCCCCCTGATAACTGAGGATAACTGAGGCACTGATCAAGACAGATTAAGGAAGAAGAACCTGAATTACACATTTCCTCTGAAATGGGATGTTACCAGGCGGTTAATCTGAGCAGTATTTATACTTAAGCATCTCAAACAGACATCTTATTTATACATTGCTCTGAAGGCATCTCAACTGAAAGGGAGAAGATGTATATTATACCCATTTGCACATTGCATCATTTGGCTATAGCATTTTTTGACCAGATCTGGGACATCCAAAAAAAAAATATATTATTACTCTGAGTTGATTTTTGAAGGAGGGTCTCACTCCTTCAAGTATAAATGGAAGCAAGGGAGACCTTAACTTAGTTAAGTTAGGTGTCCAAATTGGTGGTGTGAATACTCTGCTTTTTCTAGTTCTAGATGCATAGGCTGGTCAATAGAAGACCTTTCATTATTTAGCCTACTGTATTTAAGATTTTCTTCTTTGTCTACTACATTTCTGTCTCTCATCTCTTCCTGATACTGGCAAGAATATATTATTAAATATCCTTGGGGAATTTACTGTATTGTCTAACTTTCAGACCATATGATATCGTAATTAGTTTAATTTCAACAGCAGAATTCAGATGTTTTAACGATTATTATTCTTTCCAAGTTTTCGTTATCCATCACATTTAATTTATAACATCAATTATGAGATCTTTTCTGGCTTACAACAGCATCCTTTTGTTTTCCTGAGATGAAAGCAATATTATTATATATATTTTTTTTCAAGATTACTAGTATCTTTTGTTAGTATCTTTTGTTGAGTACTTTTGTGGAATTCAGGAATAATTGAAGTTATTTGACAGCATTGCTGAGGTGCATATTAGAAGGCAACCTCTAAATAACTGTATCAAATTTAACTGATGTTAATTAGGTTCATTGTTAATCTAATGGTAAAATTTTGTCACTAGAACCCATAAATCTTTGAGTTTGTATGGAAAGTTTATGTTTTGTAAAACAAAGTGGAAGTGGCAGGTTTCAAGAGAAACACATAGAGCTCTTGATGGTTTTATCCTTCCATCTAACATATTGCCATACCAAGGAAATTGTTGGCACTCTGTGCATGCGAACCATAAAGCAAAGGGAATAACTCTGTTTTCTATTACAGGCAAGAAAAGAGAACATGGGTAACAAGCTAGATATCCCCTAGGATGAAGACTGATTGAATTTCTGTATGAAAGTCAAAGAGGATGTTTCATTTCTTCCTAAACCCCATACTGAGACACAGCTACACTGCCAGCAGAATGCTTTTACCCTCACTACTGTACACACAATGAATGGCAATATACAGAAGCTGAGCCTGGCAGGAAACATCAACACCATGTTACTTCCTAACACCTAAGGTTTTCTTTATTAACAGGAGCCCATGCACAGTCTTTTCTCAGCTCTCTCTCTTTGTTAGTCTGTTTCTCCACAGAGAACTTTGGCATGAATCTTTGGCCATTTTTCTTCACCTTGTATAAATCTTTATTTTCTTGAACAAAGAAATCAGTCTTTCAGCTTTATCATTAAGCTTGACCCTTTCCTCTGACTGAATTTTCTGTAGTTCCATGAGAATTGCAATGTTACCCTGCTTTCAGAGAGATGACATAGAAAACTAATAAGTAAATATAGCACAAGTTCCAGCAGACAGAGAAGTTTGTACAATACATTTATAATGGACAACATGCACTAGTGAAATTTATTGTCTGACGAAAGATTTGTCGGTGTCATTGACTACACTTAACTAGGTAGCATTTTCTGTTTAGAGAAAATGTAAAAAAAAAAAAAAAAACAAACAAAAACAAACAACACTACTAAAATAAAAGCCTTATGATCAATCTTTTCCCTGCCATCCAGAAATTCCTTCTATTTTGGAATTTAGGTAACTGAAAGTTTAAGTTTGAATTGCATGTCACTTTACCACCATCTCTTTTGTTTTCTTATCACAGGGACAATGGATCAGTGTACTTTGCCAGCTACTACAGGTTAGATCAAAATCCATGTTCTGAAATGTCAGTTTTCCACATTGTGGGATGAACATTAACTAAATGTTCTACAAATATAACACACTAATCTTACCTATGTAATCTTACATACAAATCAATAGGACTAAGTTAAATGACAAAGGATTACCTTTAAATGGAGTGCTTATCAACCAAAATCACAAATAAATAATGAAGAAGGGACTGTACTACATTTGCAGGATAATTCATTGCAAGTGAAGTACATGCCTCATTTGGTTATTCACTACGGGCATATTCCATTATACCATATGTATAATTAGTTGAATTTCTGTAGTTTGTTCATCATCTGTCACAGGCAGCTCATCCACCTGCCTGCTTGAGTAGACTGGTCTGAACAGTTGCATTTTTGCCTTGGCTTTGTCATCCTGATACCTTCTATTGACAATGTTGCTAGGTACATAGATAGGTGGAGGGAGTGGAGTGTATATGCATGGGGGCACCACTGAATGGGTTTATCTTTGAGCTTCCACTAAATAGGTTACTAGAATGACTAGCAAAAATCTTCAGTATGTCATTAATTTACACCCTATCTATCTCACAATTATTTTAAAGTGTTACAGATTTATTTTTCAAGAGAGCTATGGGAATAATATGTTATTGCCAGCTTTTTTTCTGCAGGCCCTGATTAATTTCAGAATCAGAGATTTCAACAAGTTATACAAATACTGTATAAATAGCACTTCTGATACGGAATGCTATTATTTAGCACTGTTTTGTTCTCTTACACAATGTTGTAAGTGATAAGGTCTCAACTCCACCCTGTTATTAATAAGATTGTTACTTATATGTCCAAATGTGAGAAACTACAGAGGTTTAAAGAGGTGTACTGTGTGGGGTACACTCTTAGCTTACAGTAAAAACTCCATGATTAATATAATGACAGCTAAAAGTACACAGAAAGCGAGTGTTGCATAAGCTGTACAGAGCTGTATACAGTGAATTGAGTAAATCTTCAAAAAGTCTCTTAACATACATTTTGTTTCAAAAGACTAACGTTAGAAGCATAATGCTTGATGACAAATCTAAAATTTGTCAAGCTTTCAGTGTATCAGTGATGCTAGACAGAGTAACACATTGCTTTCATGTATTCATTTACTGTCTTTCCTCTTTATTTCAGACACCTGCAGATGTTTTAGAGTTCTTAGCTTAGTATTTTATCATTTGGCTTTGGAATTTAACATTAAAGCAAATCCTGACTTGAAACAGTTTTCCATTTAATCAAAAACAAGTCAGTGCCATTTCAAAATGTATGTATTCTCATAAGCACTGCTTTCTATTCATTATTATTTCTTTTAATTTCATACATTAAAGCATCTCTTTCAAGTGTTATTAGTACAAATAATTTTTCCAAGGACTTCTAAAGATTCTATTTTAATGTATGTTTGCATTTGTTATTTCCCTTTTACAGCTGCTGTACCCTCAGATACACTTGTCCCTAGTTTTACTTAACCACAAAATTATCATACACATAACACTAAAACAGAAAAACATTAGTGGCTTTATCATACTGGTTAATCAAGTTTATTATACAATAACATGGCAAGAGGAAATGTTACAAGTTCACATATGTATCTGGAACATGGCCTTGGAAATTATCAAATATATTCATGTCAAACCAGTAAGTACCAGTGGTGAGGTAACATTTGTAATTCAAACTGCTCCACATACAATTAAAAACTACACATTAAAATCAGTTTGCAAGTGAAATCATAACTTTGTTTCTGAACCTTTCAGATAGCATCACTGTATTTTACATGTCATGAGTTATAATGTACATCGCTGTTGTCTATGTCCTTAAAATTTCTGTGCGTCTCTGATTCCAACAACTTCAAGGAATCAGCGTTAGGCTCTGATGTTATATTCAGCAAAGAGAAATCAACAAGAATTTGAATGAGCTTTTTCTGTCAGTCTAATCTTTACCAAATTCTAGGAAACTTTTCTGATAGGAAAATGGAGAAGATTAAAAGGCTTGATCATCATAATTGTTTAATAGAACACATTTAGAAGGATCACCTATAGATAATCATGTTTAAAACTTATACTATTATGTTTGGCAATGATAGAAAATATGTGAACAGAGAAAATATTAAAATGAAATAGTAAACTGCTACAAGTTTTTTATGAACTTAGAAAGTTTAATATAATTTAATATGTATTATTCATTTATTTTTTGATTCTCAAGTGTTACTCAGCTCATGTTTAGAAGCATAGCAAATCAGAATACTAATAAAGACATCCACAAAATGACAAAATCATATATAACAACATAAATTTAAATTCATAGATATTTTTGGCAAATAACTTAAAATATTATTCAACTAAATGAGAAGATAACACCAAAATCCTATATAAATATATAAATGTCAAAACAGTTTGCCGGTGCTGTCTGTTTTGCCAGAAACTACCTTTGCTGCTCTAGCAGTGAATTTATACTAGTTTCATTTGAAGATATGACTGTCTCAGAAAGGTTTTTTATGACATGGATTTAGTGTTTTATCACAGGCCAGAAAGTGAGGCCATCTTTTCTGTTTATTAAGTAATGGTTCTTTTCAGGTAAGCACAGGAACTAGAAATAGTTATTGATTTTGCTACAGTTTTCACACAGGAAATTAAAGGCTTTATTTGCAGTACATAAATCTCAGGTTGGTAAGGTAATGTATTCTGAACACACTTTAGAAATGCATGACTGCTAAGGTAAACAGGTCAACTCTGAAAGGTTAGTAACATTTGTACATTTCAATATGTTGCTGGAATCTATAAAAAAATGACAAATCACAGTTACACATAAGTACTTCTGAAGCTATATAAAAACAAAACCAAAACCAAATAAAGAGCACCTGTCCCAGAAAAAAGCTATATTCTGTTTATTTACTTTATTTGTTTTATTGTATTTTTATTTATTGTATTCTGTTATTTATTTCTAAAATTAATGAGCACCTTCAAGCAGGAAGTCACAGATATAATAATGCAAAATTATACCTACCTGCAAGATTTACATACAATAATCACATACATTCTTGTATTAACATACAAGAATTTCAGGAATAATGTAGTTTACAATTCAGAAACCACTGAGTTGGTTTGGATTGCAGAAGTGCTCTTTTGTTTCTTGAAAACATGATGGGATCAGTGAAAAACACAGCATCTTTCCTATCCCCAAAGTCTGTAGTGATGTTGAAACTACACTGTTTCCTGGCAAAGCTTTTCAATTGCCATACATGATCAATAGTTTTATTTAATCTGATTGTCCCTTTTATAGATCGTCTGTTACTATTTTTTACTTTCTGTGTTGACTAGGGAGATAATTGATCCTTGTTCACTTTCTTACATCACTTCATGTGTTTGTAGACAGTTCTGTCTTCTTTCATCCACCTTTTTAACAGACTGAACAGTCCTGTTTTGTTAACCTTTCTTAATAGGTCTTATTTTCAGAGCTTTTAATGATTTTTATTGTTCTTGTCTAAACCTTCTCCTGTTTGACAGTGTCTGATTTAAAATGTGGCTTTCATGTTAAATACCATGCTCCAAATGAAGAGAAATATGGCTGAATGCCAATGTGTTTTTACTTGACTATCTAGGTAAAGACTAGCAGCTAATGTATTAATTGAAACAAGCTCCTCTTACAGTTTACAGGCCATGTAAAGGCAAGCTGATCATTGTATAATCTTCCCTTGTTCTCAGTTTATCCTTCATTTTTTGGTGAGTGATAATGTCCAGAAGAGTCTGCATTTTAGTGGAAGCCAAGCACTGCTTTTCTGAAGCATGTTTTTTCTACATTTGTAATCCACTGGTCATCTGGAATTAAAATATCCTGAATAAAGTCAGCTTCAGAAATACAATGGAAGAGGTTAATCTATAGAAGCTGTAACTGCTGTAACTAATTTAAATTCTGCTTCCAGCCATTGATTTCTATATTAACATTCATATTATAGATTTGCAACAATTTGTCCTGTTTGTAAGTTTTTTTTTTTTTTTTCCCAAGGTCTCATTCAGATGAAATCTATAAAATAAACGTTTCAGCATGGGGTTAGCTAGGCTAGCATTAGAAATGGTAGGTTGAGTGCAAACCAAAAAAAGTATATTTAACACAGTAAAAACAAGTAAAAAATATTATTATTATTATTTATTTTTCACTTTAATGATAACATGATTCTGTTTTGTCTTGTTCATTATTTGAATAACTGATATCTTACATCTCCATGCAGGTCAAATATTTTTACATGCAACAGGGCAACCTTTTTCTGATATGCAAGCACAATAAGCTTCTACCCTTTATGAGTTTGATTCTTAGCATTCTTAAATATTCCTAATAAAATTCTTGGACAGAATAAACTGTATGTTTATGAACAACATCCTGACATTTTGTTGTCAGATAATCAATTTAAACGTCAGGCAACCCTTCAATCTGCAAAGTGTATGCATTATTGCAAAAGTGTCAGTTTGTTTGTTTACGGGGCTAGATGTTCTGAAGTGGTGTCTCTTTTCCCATCAAAGGTCAGGTTAAATTTTTTTTCATTTTCTGCTAAAAATCTATGGGCTTTTCATAAAGTTGTGGTCTTGTTTCTATCTTTCCTCTTCAGATCAACAGAAAATGTCATACGTAATGCTGCCTAAGACACATCAATCTATACTCATGGCAGATATATCATCTGTGAAACTAGTTCAAGAAAGCTGTCAGGTCTCATTGGGAAAATTAAGCTTTCTATTAAGAGAATGAATCATATATGACAAACATTGAATGATAGACTGGAAGAAGCTATTGTTCGTGAAGTGCCTCTCAGCTTCAAGTCCCTTCTCTATTCACAGTTACAGTAGCTTATTGCTTCTCTAATTTATATGTGTGTGTATATATATATATATATATAAAAATGTATTGCATTGTTCCACAGATTTAGGACATACCGTAAGAAATTTTTCAACATATTAATGTTATTCAGATCTGAGGAGAAAAAATGATGGTTCTCAAGCCTTCATTTAAGAAAAACAAATAAAGAGCTCTTATAGGTGACCACTTGTCTGATTAGGTTCTACTGTTTTTCTCCTGCTTTACTTGTGTGAGAATATGCTTCTTATGGCAGGGATGTCTAACCTCTCACAAACTGAAATCCAGAAAATGAAAAGCATAGCATAACATATCCCTAAGAAGTTTATTATTCCATTTCATCAGGTTATTCTAGGAATAGAAGTAACAAAACCTCATTTTACAACTGTTCATCTCTCCTTACCTATGCTTGTTTTTAGCGAGCACAACAGCATACTTCTTTGTCCCCTCACTGTAGTACTTTGCCATTCTTCCCTGTTTTCCTAGACACTACCCTTCCTCATTTTCTTCCTACTTTTAGTCCACTATTCTGCTGTTTTTCGTATTGTCTTTTGTTCCCATACTCTTTGCTCTCTTCCTGCTCCTAGGGGGGCCTCTGCAGATATTCATAACATGAACGAGTAACAGTTAGGACAGTGGAGAGAAATAGCAAGTGGAGAGAAAAAAATGCTTTAAGTATGCAACAGTAAGTTTAATTCTAAGACTTTTTTTTTTTTAATTTAATTTTATGTTTTTTTATTCATAGAATGGTTTGGGTTGGAAGGGACCATTGGACCCTTAAGGATCATCTAATTCCAACCTCCCTGCCATGGGCAGGGACACCTTCCATTAGATCAGGTTGCTCAAAACCCCGTCCAACCTGGCCTTGAACACCACCAGGGATGGGGCATCTACAACTTCTATCGGCAACCTCTTCCAGTATCTCACCACCCTCATAGAAAAGAATTTCTTTCTAATGTCTAATCTAAATCAACGTTTTTTTAGTTTAAAGCTATTACTCCTTGACCTATCACTACACTCCCTGATGAAGAGCCCCTCTCCTGTTTTTTTTTTTGTTTTTGTTTTTAAGGTTGTGGCTAAATAACATTTAATCCTTATACCTATGTACATCTTAGTTCCCAAGTCCAGTTTGATGCCCTGACTCTCCCACTCTTTACTACAAAGAATGGAATAGCCGCTGTCTTGCATCATGATTTACATTTAGAGGTTGCCAGAGTGGGTATCTCATGTGCCTCCTATAGAAGTTATAATGCACATGTTGTTGTATTGATTACTGAAGAATTTAATCTCATGTGTGAACCCCAAGATTGACTAAAAGGTCTGTCTTGATTTACTTTGAAAGGTTATTTCAGTAATTTCAAAAATGTTTTTATGCTTGACAACCAGTTGACTGTGTGCATACTCTTAAAGTGCATTCCTTTAAACTCTGACATTACACAGGATACTGTCACAAAAAGCTGACTGAATCTGCTGTAAAAATATGCTATTAATTAGATCTTGATTTTGAGAATTCCACTGACAGCAACTTTGATTCTTTTGTTCCTTGTACTGTTTTCATAACTAAAGTAAAACTGACAATGATGTTGACATATTGGTGGAAACGGGGTAAATCAGCCTCTATGCTCTTTAGAAAAATTTTTATTGTAGTCTGTTTCAAAATAAATAAATAAATAATAAAAGAAAAAAGCACAGACTCAGAATGCAAGAAAAAAAGTAAGATCCTGGAGCTAAATTACAGTACAATGAAAGAGCTAATGAGGACTAGCTACAAGATAGCCAGTGAAGCTGAGACAAGAACGGCCTAAAGTAATAGTCACTTCAGAACTGACTGGTCAAAGTGTTAAAATTAATTACAACAGAAATGCTCCCTTTGCCAAAGGATGAGATTAGAGAGAATAACCTCAGAAGTGCTCGGCTTGAATTTCTAATGTATTCTTTCTGCAAGTATTTTTTGAACGCTCAGAGTAATACTTAGCAGATTGGCTGCAAATAGATACACAGATAAACTGCTCCAATATACAGACATACCACTAATGCCGTGAAGCTATCTTTGTGAATCAAAGAGATGTTAAATTATATTTGACTATCTCATTAGCTCTCTGCAGGATATACTTTTACATTCCAAATATCTGTAAACAGCCAGAGTTCTCTTTTAATAATTAAGCTGCCAAAGCAGAGCTTGCTCCATTGCAGAAGTGGAGAATTTACTGCAAAAATCCTTCAATACATTTGTTCTGGCATAGGAGAATATTAAGGATTTTAATAACGTAAATATTTTAGAGTAACAGCATTAAAAGTTAATAAATAGATGTATATACTTATATGTATGTACAAATGTATATACATATTGACAGTGACAGCAAGATAATTATATTTTAAAAAACTTAAAAAAAACACACTTGTTTAAAGTAATTTTACAGGCAAGAATGATGTCTGCTTGTGCAGTAATGATACTGTCCTGTGTGCCCCAAATCAGAATCTTAAACTGCATGATTGCATATCAATTTTTCACCACTGAATATTACCTCATTGAGTTGATAGGTGACTATTAATCATTGTCTTCATCTTTGTAGTGATGTATATCGTTTAGCTTTATTTATTATATACAGTCTGATCTGAGTTTATCTGAAGAGTTAACCTTGGCTAAGGGCCAGGTGCTCACCCGTCTGCTTACCCACTCTTCTCCTCAAAAGGACAGAGGGGGGAAAGTAAGATGAAAAGCTCATGGGCTGAGATAGATAGGGAGATCACTTAGAAGTTAATGTCATGCACAAAACAGACTCAGCAAAAATAAGTTTAATTTATTGACAATTAAAATAGATTTGAATAGTGAAAAACAAAGACAACAACTAAAAAAGACATTGTTTTGCTCCCTCTCCTCCACTCCCTTTTCCATGATCAGCTTTACTCCTGACTCCTCTACCACTCCTGCCCTGAGTGGCACAGGAGGATGAGGTCAGTCCAGTTCCACTCTGCCACTCTTCCCTCCTCACATTTTTCTCATGCTTCAGAGTGGTTCTTCTCCCTGAGCTGCAGTCCTTCAGGATAAACCTGCTCCACAGTGGTATCCTCCATGGGCTGCAGGGTATTCTTTGCTCCAGTGCCTAGAGGACCTCCTCTCCTCAGAGGGTGGTGAGGCGGTGGAACAGTTTGCTCAGGGAAGCTGTGGATGTCCCATCCCTGGAGATGTTCAAGACCAGGTTGGATGAGGCTCTGCGCAACCTGATCTAGCGGGTGGCATCCCTGCCCATGGCAGGGGTTTGGAACTAGATGATCTCCAAGGTCCCTTCCTACCCAAGCCATTCTATGATTCCTCCTACTTCTACATTGACCTTACTGTTTGTAGGGCTGTTTCCCACTTCTTTTTTTCTCCTCCTCTTCTGTCTGTTTGGCATTTTCTTCCCCTTTTTAAAATAAACTTCCCCAGAGGCATCGCCATCTTGGCTGCTAGGCCCAGCCATGCCCTGCAGTGGGGCTGTTGGAGCTGGCTGGAACCAGCTATCCCCACAGAGGCCCTGCAGCCTCCACTACCAGCTGCACCCCATAGTGCATAAAATACAGTGTTATTAAATACTCAAGGTATCTCTATAGTGATGTTATAAGAATAATGAAGTTTTTCACAAAAAGAATTTGTATAAATTTACACATTCTTCCATAATAACTGATATATATAAGCACAGTAGAGAGATTTCTTTAAGTGAAACATCAAAAACCTCAACCATTTAATCCAAAATAAATTAGTAGCTATCATGTATCAGGCTTTTATGAAAAAATGTGGGTGGCAACTATTGCCAACTATTAGCTTCAGTGCAGCTTTGACCTAGAATACACATCGGTTATAAAAATAATTTGATTGATAGATATCATTTTTATGTGCAGCTAGAAACTATTCCTAGCAGAAACAAAGTTTTCTATGACAGTTAGATAGATTTAAATGAGCCTGTAGAAATTATATAGGAACTTGAATAGCTATAATAATTCTTAAGGTTTTGCTAAGATCACACTAAGAGCAGAAATAGAAAAACTTGGAGGGCTCAAAAAATAATAAAAATCAACAGTCTTAAAAAAAACAAATTTTGGAAAGTGTAAGATGATTTTTAATATTCAAGTTAATGAAAAAAATGTGCTAAGGACTTAGGTTTAGCTACCAGCCTTGTAGATATAATTAGACCAGTAAAGGTTATGCTTTTGCAATGTCCAGAAATATCTGAACACAGAAAGATGATATTGCTATCTGGGTAGGTTAGAATGATTAATTAGAAATTCACTTTCACAGCTAATATTCAATTATTTTTGTCACAGTTTCTTCCAAGAGAAGAAAAAAGATTTTTTTTTCTCATTTCTTTTTTTTTTTTTCTCGTTTTGTAAAGAACCACTTTTATTTATGAAGAAAAATAAAGCTACAGCCTCCTGACTTAAAACACATATTGCAGTCAGGCCCCACTCTGGGTGAAGGAGCCAAGTGTGATGCTCATGTAGCATTTCACTGCTGGCCAAGACATACACATGGGACGAAGTCTGAACTCTCCTCTTTGCCTCAGTCAACATTTGTATCTAAAATTATATTTTATCTAATTTATGTCTAAAATTTTGGGGCAGATTGTTTGGAACTGAGAAGGAAAACTAGCCTTCTCAAAAAAGGATACAGGCTGCTGCACTTACCCCTCTGTCTGGCCAAAACATTCTTTGAGCTTTTCTGTGAAAAGTTGAGTAGGATGGAGAGTCTATGATAGTGACAGCAGCTGGGATTTTGATGCCAACTTTAACGTTTCTGAGCTTCCTAGGAACAAGTGATTGCTTTGAATGAAAGCAAGCTCTTTCAGGCTCTGAAATTAGAATTTATACCAAAGCAAAATTCTGAATCTTTTTGCAATGGACTTGTTAGGCTTGAAAGTGAATATATTTTTAAGAAGTTTAAAATTAAATGTGTGTTTGTGGAAGTAAGCCATCTTGATAATAAAAAGGGTTTTAAAATGACTGACATAGAAAAGATGGGAATTTAATCCTCTTAGTACCACAGATGACTGTTTTATTTAACTGATGCTTTAAATGATGGGAATTCATAGCTACTAGAGAAATGTAAAACATAGATTAAAAACAAGTGTAAACTCAGATATCTTCTCCTCACTACTTGTATCATTTCTTAGCAGAGTGATGCAAAAGCAGAAGTCTTTGAAGAAGGATTTGATTTTAGTTTAGGCCATCAACCGCTTTCTAGGTCCTTTATCTCTCCTGACTGAGAGCTAATATTGTTTTTCTGATTCACCTGTTTGAATGATCTGTACTCATCCACCCAGCACTTGATGTTAGTTTTACCCTCTTAGGAGTAAGCTGATGAAATTTTAAGAGTATTATCCAAATTTGAATGCTAGTGATCAATAACTTGTGTTATTTAAATTGAATGGAGAAAGAAAACAATTAAAAAGATACAACCACTAGAAGTTTTATGCCAGCATAAAGCAGCTCTTTGGAACATTGTTATCTGTCTTCAAAAGATTTGGAGCATTGCAAAATTTCCACAGAAGAAGAAAGGCAACACTGTAACAGTATTCAAAAAGAAAAGAAAAAATAATGGAGCTAAGTGTAAACTGTACTGTCATGACATTGTGTTTGGGCTGAGATGGGGTTAGGTTAATTAACAGTCAAAGTAGGTTAACCTTGTAAGCACCAATTAACATAAGAATAAGGATACAGAATGGTTATTAAAAAAAAAAAGGTTACTAAAAAAAAAAAAAAAGATTCCAATTATTTGCAAGGTGGCTGGAAAAGGTAACGGGGTTGTTCAATCTGGTTTATGCTTCTGTAACACATGTAGCAAGATCCACATTGATACGTGCTTCTTATGATGTCCTGGAGGAATAGGCTCTTCGCTGCACAAAATTTACTATTTTTTGTTAGTGGACTGGTAGAACTGACTTGAACTTGAGGCAAAAATCCTTTCAGATACAAAGGAAGAGGCATACTCTGGAAGTGTCAAGTGAGTTTATTTCATATTTGAGAGAGGAATGATTGCTGCTGGGGCACAGAGACGGGGTACAGTATCTACATTTCAGAAATCCTACCTAGAAATTGGAGACGGTTTGGAGAAGAACCTTGAGAATGATAAGGAGATCAAAAAACTGGGCTCTCCCTAAAATATATAGCTCAAACAATTTGTCTAATAAAAGACAGGTCTGTGGGGGTGACCCCAGCCTAATCGATATATAATTTCCTGGGAATAGAAATCTATTAACAGAGTACTAGCAAAGAAGGAAAGTAATTGCCTATAGTAAGCATTTAGCTAATGGATTCTCCATCTCTAGAGAGTATTTATAAATCTATACTGGATATCATTAAAAGATATGCTTGAGATCAAACAGGAATTAATTCAAGGCATTCTGAAGTCTGCATTTTGTTGGAGGATAGGCTAGATGGTCATGACCTGTAATGGAATATAATAATCTGTATTTTCTTATTGATTAGATAATGTCATAAAATCAGTGAAATTGTTTAAACTGCAAGTTATTTTTAAAATAAGGGCTAAAATACTATTTCTTTGATTTTTTTTGGGGGGGAGGGAATATTTTTTGTGCAACAGGGTTACTAATGACTAGAGTAAATTTTATATTTTATATATTGTTGCCCTTGTCTACTAGAGAGTTTACTGGGGGATGATTAATAAGACTTGGTTTGCAGCAGCAACAGCAGTAAAGAAAGCGCAGATCAGAATCACAGCAAAGTTTTGTTCTCTATGAGGAGCTCGCTATTCTGGTTGATATTGAGCTACAGAGTTTCTGTTTTTAACAGGTGTAATTAGCAATTTTAGTGTGTTAAAATACAAATGAATTGTATTTCAGAAAGTCTCTCTTACAATGGTGCATCCTATGGAATTATTGCTAAAGTAGTGGAGAAAAATGCTTCTGAATCCTTACATTTTTTTTCAGCTGTGTAGTTAGCTTTTTCTGAAGAACATTAAAACATAGAATAATAATGGTACTAAGTTAATTTCAGAAGATATAGAATCATAGAATCATACAATCATAGAATGGCTTGGGTTGTAAGGGACCTTAAAGAACATCTAATTCCAAACATGGGCAGGGACAGTTTCCACTACACCAGTTTGCTCAGAAATGTAGGAAATTTTGCTCAGAAATGTAGGAAAAAGTTTCACAAGCAGATGAAATAGAGCTAGAGGACACCTGTAGGGAAAATAATACAATTTTCATTTTTTCTTTTTATGAAGACAACAGATTTTTTAATGATGTGTTGAATGTTGTAAAATCATGATGTAAAATCGTTGAATAGCATCAGAGAGGTTTTCCACCCTCGTTGTCTCATCTGGAGTAACTGACACACTGACACATCTAGCTGTTAGATTTTATTTTTTTTTAGAAGGTTTTCCTTTTATCAGTGCCTTGCATTGATTTCCACAGACTGAAAACATGACTGTGAAGAATATGCATTGCCATTCTGACAGTGGTCTGTGTTTCTACTATCTTTTCTATCTAGGTAGAATTTAGAATTAGGAACAGCCTATTTGATCAGGTACTTGATATCAGAAACTGATATTTGATCAGATACAAATTCATAGAGAAATTCACTGATATGAGTGAAGCTGTGCCTAAGTGCAAAAAGTCATACAGATTTGATGGCAGATATATTTGATGTACCAGCATTCCATATATGCAAGGTTTAAATTAAAATCACGTGTAGTCTGAAGATGTAGATGGTTTCTCTGCCTTTTTTTTTTTCTTTTTTTTTTCCCCAACATTGTATCTATTGGTTGTGGTGTAGACAAATACTTGGGGTTACCTTTGTTAGTAAAAGATAATATCCTCAGGGTTCATTTGATGGAATGAGTGTATCATGAATGTATCTTAAGTATTGTGTGCTGGAAGTAAGTGTAAAGAAGTGAACATTGATTCTGGAACACGTCCTTACAACAAATCAATACTCCTGAAAACAAAGATATTAATTTCTCTTGAAATCACATACTATATATTTTTAATGCATTAATCTTAAAATTCCATTGTAAATGGTATGGTATAAAACTGATTTTAATACACTTAAAAATATATTATTCAAAATACATATTCTTCTCTTTTACTTATAAATTTTGTACTGTGGTGGGTGGACTTGCATCACATTTGTTCTGCTAAGGAAATGGGATGTATTTCAGTCAATAATGCATGCATTATACTTACTTTAGCCTTCTAAGGTAGTTAAGTTACAGTGCTCAAAGTTTCTGTTCTACATTTAGGTTATTTTTTATAGGATGATACTTATGCAACTTATGTGTGCTTACTTGTGTTCAGTGAAATCTTTACTTTATACATGAACATAGACAAACCAGCAATATATACTGGGCCATACAGAAAAATGCTGAAGTCCATTTCAAACATTTGTCATTCAGCCTTGGAAACTGGTAGATGCAATTTATATGCAAGCAATACTGAGAAGAGAAGTTAGTAACTGTGCAATGTGTTAAAATGTGTTTACATTGCACTACCAACCTGTAGTCTCAGAGCCTCAAAAGACGATAAGCAACTAAATCTCTCCTCAGAGACATCCTAATTTTCAAAAACCCAACAAGTGCCAAAGGGCCTGTGGAAAGCTTTATTGGCTGGAGACAGAGAAAATCAGACCATATAATTCAATTTACTGAGATAAAACATCTCTTTTGAGTGAGATATTTTTCTTTCTCTGCAAGAGGCTTCAAAGGTAACTTACTGAAATATTTTTTAAGATACTAAATCATAATGACTGAAGCCTTCTCAAATTGTTTGGTGAAAAATTTAGAATGAATTCTGTATTACAGTACTGCTTCTACATCCTAGTAGGGATAGAGGATATCCCTAGGCTAGGGATGGAGTGCTGGTGGAGGAAAAAGAGGAAGAAGCTGTAAGAAGAAACAGCTATGTAGCTTACTATATTGTGGGTGCAGTGAGTAGAAGAAGGATCTAGGAACTGGTACTCTTGCATGGCGTTGCATACTCAGAAAAAAAACAATCATCTTAAGTTTCTCTCATGTCAGTTTGCTTGGATCTCAATTACAGTCAGCCTTTTGAGGAGGATATTGGTCTATCAGATGGAAAATGTTAAAAAATTCTGGAGCTAAGAGGATTTCTTTTGAGGGTTTTTTTCCCCCTAGCAAGAGATTCTTTGATAATTTCACATTAGCTTTTTGAGGTCTGTCACTCCAGTTTGCAGAAAGCACTGGAAGCATGCTCTAATGATATGCTATAGTATAAATTTTTAGAATTGGAATATCATCTGTTAGTAAGTCACGCTGCTTACACAAATCAAACTATACACATCTACAGAGCATTTGTTCAATTAGACTGAATAATATTATTGATACAAATTCAATTAATTTGACTAGATGTGTTTTGCTTAAAATGGTAAATATATGTGGATTTGTAGCACAATTAATAACATTCGCATGATACCCCACGGTACTCCCTGAAAGTATGTCAAATAATTGAATATTTTAATTTTGAAATACTCAATTGTGCGAAAGTTCCACAGTTATTTGTTCTGCTTGCAATCACAATTAGGAATTGTAACAAGATATTTAAACTGGAGTGCAAGAAATCATGACTTACATCTAAACTAGGTTGATGAAGAAATAGACAATGTACCTTTTCATGAAAGGTATTGGTGAACTGCTCTTAATGTAGTTAGCAGTTCATGGACAGGTATATGCTAAGACCAATGAAAGATTAATGAATATGTTGTACAGTACAAATTAGAATGATATATATATATACGCATTTAATAAAATGTAGTGACACTACATTGCTGGCTTAATGAAACAGAAATCCGTTCATCCAACCAACTTAAAAAAGAAACCTTTCTCAGAAATCTTCCAGATTATATATATGTGAACACGGCATCTCTTATTAAAGACATGTTGAAGTTTTGCAAGGAAAGTAAGAAAGATAAGAACACATATGCCAAGAAAATGGGTTCTTACACAGTGATTGTGTGGTTTGATCTGATTTGTCTTGTACATTTGTTAGACCAACAAAGGAATGTGGATTAGAAAGCAGAAGATTAAACTGTAGAGCACAAAACAGAAAAGTAGAATGAATAGAATGTAAGCCTTTGTTTTTATTTCATTGCTCAAAACATTCATTTCATAGTGATATTCAGTCTGGGTATAGTAAATATGCTACCACACAATGAAAGATGTGCTAAAGCATTTTAAAGGCAGAGCTATTACGTAGTTGCAGCTGCTCTGCCTTCTGGTGATAAAATTAATAAAACATCTCTACTAGTTTCCTCTGTTTCTGTTGTGACAACATTAGTCTTTCCGTCTCTGGTACAAGACTAGAAAATGAAGAAAAACACAGTACAGTTTCCCAGTAATGCATGTTGACAGTTCCACTAAATTATGTGTGTACCTGGATGCAGTGGAACATGGTGAGTCACTGACACTTTTTCCTTTATATGTATAAAAAAAAAAAAAAAAAGGTGAACTGAAAATTTTATACTAGGAAAATAAATTGTTGTTAATAGTTATAGTTGAACAGTATAATAATACATTAAATATAAAATGTGAGTTATTTGCTAATTCCTCCAGATCTCAGTTAACAGAAGCTCCATTAATTTCAGTAAGCAACAGATCCTAAATAGCTTTGCAAGTCTGTACCCTAGTGTTTTTACTTACCTCTCAGGGTGAATGTGAACTATCAAACTAAGTGATTCTCAGCATAGTGGACCAAAATCTGTCCTCACCAAAGCTAGCAACATTGTGTAAGTCTCTGAGGATACGATTTAATGTAGAATTTGGTCATATACATTAAAATAAAGGTTCTCTTTTCAGACCAGATTCTTTCCATGTACATTAAGACAGTAAATGAAATGTTATCAACATAACAAAAACACTTTGTTTCATACTGGAACTACAAGTACAGCTAAACAAGTTAGTTGGCTCTTAGACTAGCTTTCCTGATTTCTGTACATTCTATACATACTTCGGCCCTTTTTGGCTGTTTCCAAGGAAATGTATACACTGGAGCATGTGTGGCAAATGTGTATTGAAGCATTTTTTATGTGTATTTTTTTTCCCATCTAACCTACAAAACTTTATAACCCTAAGACAGATAATAAAAATAGGAACATTTTATGGCTGTCATTGGATATGTTTAATAACAGAACAGCATGTCTGTCTTTGTTGTCATGGTGATAGGATAACAAAACCACAAATCTTACCCCTTTCTTTATTGTACCTGTATTTTTGATAGCATAAACAAAAAAAGGAGGAAAGAGTGTCTTTTAAATAGATGGTCTTTTTGCTCCCATTTGAGGTGGAAATATGATTTGTTTTAAGATCATTTCTCATGTATTAGCTTACATAGCACAATAGCTGCTTCCAAGGTCAAAAAGATCTACCTAAGTTACTAAATGCTACTCACTGTGAATGTGCTCAGTGGAAGTAGCACACTTATTTATGTTTCCATAAGTGTACAGTTATAACCATTTGTTTTCTAATACATGTCTGAAGTAACAGAGAGAGAAATTAAAAACATCACTCATGCAGTATACAAAGTGGTCATTTTGGTCACTGAGGGAAAGGCTTTCATTTAGAGTGTTGGAGCAAAATGCAGGGATCAGCAGAAGGCAGAGCAGATTTGTTGAGGTGTGGAGGAATCCTGTTGACACAAAAAGGAATCCTGAATTATTGTTTATACATCTTCACAGTTTGTAAGATCAACATATTTTTCAACAGCCCTCTTCTTACAGAACTTAGAATAGGAATTGAAATTATATGAATTGTATGAAACTATAGTGTTTCTCTGTCACAGAAAGAAAATGCAGATATTTTCTCTAGATATAGGTTAGAACAAGATGCTGCATATATGATTTCAAGAAAAAAAAAATCAATGTTAGCTGTATACTGTAGTGGTATTCTTTTGGCCTGAAATAAAGTCTACGTTGCAAACTTGTAAGAAAATATTAAGTAGAAAAATTGTTACTGTAATTGTACTACATTTTAATAGAACTGAGAATCAAAAATGATATATTCAATACTAGTTCAGACTAGTCTAAGCAGTAATTCTGCTGTATATCTCCATACATAACAGGCAAAACAGTCAAGCAAAGATAACTGCACATTTTTAAAGGCTGCAAATTCAAAATTTCAGCAGTTAGGAAATAGCAGAATTGCATAGTTAGCATTGTGCATATATTTTCAGATATATATGATTCAGAATTATATAATACACTTTATTCTTCTCCAACCCTTACTTCATTTAATGCAGAGAATGTCCAGCACTTGAAGGATTAGCAACAGTCTAAGCCTTTGTTTTATTCTCATTGGTCAGTGGATGTCTTTAGGCATTACTTGCTGTATACTACTTAAATGTTGCAATAAAACAGGTTTGTTTGTTTTCTGAGTTTTTATCTACAGTATTGTTACTGCAGTTTGCTGCTCCATAAAGCAATGAATCCATTTTGTCAGGCCTCTTCTCTCAAGTGTGGATGTGATATAGTCTGCAATTTATATATTGGTAGATACAGAGAGAGCTTATAAGCAGAAATAAGTGCTAAATCTTAGGTAGGCAATTTGGGGTGTTTCAAACTACAGTGACATTGTTTTTGTATACTCAAGCAAAATTCCAGCTTACAAAACAGAGAATGGACTATCTACTGTGAAAAAAATTGTTTTTGATGACATGTACAACTTCTGCACAGGTCTACATGGAAGACACAGGATAGTATTAAATTTTCCAGAGCAGGACCCAAATGGTATGGCCCACAGATTCCTTTCTTCTCTCTAGTCACACAATATTCTACTATATAATTTCTCATACATACCTATGACAAGTCCATATAGGGGGCAAGCATATGCAACCTATTTGTGCCTCTCCTGGTCTCAGAGCTGTGGCACCAGGTCTTTGACATGCTGCATGACTTTGCCACATATAGATTGGGAAGAAGGATCCCTCCAAAATACACTTGTCTTTGTGAGCACTCATTCTACGGTCTAGTGCCTGGGTAAAGATGTAAGTTTAAAACACTTATCCAAGCTACTGAATTCATTGGAGAGTGTACTTGTATATAAAAGTATATATATATAAACTATCAGAAATGATTTTGAGTTGAAATTGTGTGTAAGAGCTCAAGTTCTCATTTATAGCTGCACAACAGTTTATGAAGCTGTTCTCTTACTGCTTTTCTCTCAGCCAGAGTTTTGCTGTGACTCCACCACACTACCTGTGGGACCAAGATCTCCTCTGTGTTTCTCAGAGGGTTTCAGGCTGCAAGCTGGGATGTGACAGCCTGGACTTTTCATTTAACAACATGGATGATCACCTACTAAAGGCACAAATTTAGACATGCTCAGGGCTTTTTCCAATGGTGCAGACAGTGGTTGAACGCAGAATAAGTCTGGGGAGAAAGAAGGGTCATTTCTAAATAAAAAGATGCATTATAAACTCAGTGCATAATGGAACTGAACTAAAGTGAAAAGAACAATATTTTAGTAGTATTTCCTGACTGAGAGTCATTTGAGAAGGATATAACAAAATTGGATGTACATATTTACGTGTCATTTCACAGATTTCTAATAACTGTATATTAAGCACTTGATTTGCATGATGTGCCCTTGTATTAACACCTTCATGGTCTGTGTGGGAAATATATTCAACTTAATAACTTATCAGTAAGTCTACTGATGTGACTGATAGAAATAATAGGTGATTCTTCTATCTGTGGATGGGAAGAAGGTGGAATATTGCACATATTTTCCCCCCCAAAAAAATTGTCAATGGCAAAAGAGTAGGGAGATTCAAGGATCTTCAAGTCTTTACTAGTGCCTGGAAGGAGCTTGCTCTAAGTCATTCTCCTATGCTTTTATGCTTTTCAATACTTTTCTCCAAGCTCTATCTTTTCCAGCACTTTCTTCACTGTACCCCTCTAATCACTCTGCTACCTCTGTTCCAAATAGTCCTAGATGTCCCTCCTGTGTTCACTGAGTCCTAGTTCTGCCTCTCTGCAAGTATGCCTACCTGCCAGTCCACTTGGTCCATCCAAAGTATCCCATTTCTCCCCACACAGCCTAGAACTTAATTAAATCAGTTTATTTTCTTCCATAGTTGTCTGCACTGTCATTGCTGGAGTCTTACACTCAGCAGTGTATAATGTTTATGTGGCAAGGTTTTGGCAGCAGGGAGGCTGTAGCGGAGGCCTCTGTGAGCAGAGCCCAGCAGCTGCCCCATGTCAGATCAGAGCCAGCTCCAGCTGGCTCCAAAAGGGACCCGCTGTTGGCCAGAGCTGAGCCAGGGAGTGATACTGGATGGGCCTCTGGGAGAGCAGATTTAAGAAAGAGAAACAAACAAACAAACAAAAAACTGCTGTGCAACAGTAGCAGGGAGAGAGGAATGAGAAAATGTAGGTAACCAGCCCTGCAGCCCCCAAGGTCAGTGCAGAAGGAGGGCAGGAGGTGCTCCAGGCACGCAGCAGAAGTTCCCCTGTGGCCTGTGGAGAGGCCCCTGGTGGAGCAGGCTGTCCCCCTGCAGCCCATGGGTCCCACACGGAGCAGATCTCCACGCTGCAGCCCGTGGAGGAGCCCCCGGTGGAGCAGGTGGATGTGGCCTGGAGGAGGCTGCGGCCCATGGAGAGCCCCCGCAGGAGCAGGCCCCGGGCCGGAGCTGCAGCCCGTGGAGAGGAGCCCACGCAGGAGCAGGGGGTCTGGGGGGAGCTGCCGCCTGTGGGGGACCCGTGCTGGAGCAGTTTGCTCCTGGGGGATGGACCCCGTGGTACGGAGCCATGTGGGAGCAGTTCTTGAAGAGCTGCTGCCTGTGGGAAGCCCCCGCAGGCTCAGTTCGGGAAGGAGGGCATCCCGTGGGAGGGACCTCATGTGGAGCAGGGGCAGAGAGTGACTGTGAAGGAGCGGTGGAGACAAAGCGTTAGGGACTGACCGCAGCCCCCATTCCTAGTTCTCCGGCGCTGCTCATGTGGAAGAGGCAGAAGAAGATAAATGGGGGAGGTGTTTTTGGTTTGCTTTTAGTTGTCACTGCTCTAGTCTGTTAGCAACAGGCAATAAATTATATTAACCTCTCTATGCTGAGTCTGTTTTTCCTGTGGTGGTAACTGATGAGTGTTCTGCCCGTCCTTATCTTAACCCATGAGCCTTTTTTTCATCATACTGTCTCGTCCTGTTCTTTTGAGGAGGGGGAATGAGAGAGTGTGGTGTGGTAGAGCTTAGTTGCCGGTTAGTGTGAAACCACCACAGGTAGTCTCCATTGCCTTTCATCTCCATGGTCTTAGTTCAAAGAAGTTCCCCCCTTCTGTCCTTCAGAAGCTCCAGGTCCCATCACTTCCCACCCTTATTTTTTCCCTGTCCAGTCCCTGGGCCAGAGCTGCAGCCTATGGAGAGGAGCCCATGCAGGAGCAGGTGACATGGCAGGAATTGCTACCAGTGGGGGACCCATGCTGAAGCAGTTTAATCCTGACAGATAGACCCTGAGCAGTTCTTGAAGAGCTGCTGCCTGTGGGAAGCCCATATAGGATCATTTTGGGAAGGATGGCATCCTGTGGGAGGGACCTCATGCTGGAGCAAGGGAAGAGAGTGACTGTGAAAGAGTGGAGGAGAAAAAGTGCTGTAGACTGACCGCAGCCCCAATTCCCCCATTCCCCTGCATCGCTCAGGGGAAGGAGGTGGAAGAGGGTGGATGGGGGGAAGGTGCTTTTGGTTTCTTTCCTTTGTTTCTCACTTCTCTATCTTGTTACTAATAAGCAATAAACTTCAATAATCTCCCTACTCTGAGTCTGTTTTGCCCATCATGGTAATGGTTGAGTGATCTCCCTGTTCTCATCTCAACCCTTGAGCCCTCTTCATCCTCTTCACTGTATTTTCTCCCCCTTTACCTTTGAGGAGGGGGAGTGAGAGAGTGGTTGTGGTGGAGCTGGGCTATGTTGCTATGTTTCCACCACACTATGGAAAAAATGGTATTCTTTGGTTTACTTGAATGCTGCCCCATGTCGGAGAGATCAGCTGCAGAGGCAAATGTGGGGGAAGCTGCTGCTGTTTCTGTGGTTCTGGAGGTGTTTTTTTCAGCTGTGCTTTTAATAGAAGATTTTTTTTTTTTTTTCTAAATAATATAATAAAAAGAAAAAGAAAATCCTTATCCTATTCCTAGAAGTCAATTAGTTGTTTAGGTTGACATTCTCTTCTCAGGGTTCATACCTCAGGTAAAAGGTTTTGATTTGAGACATGCAGTTTTTTCAGAATTAAATGTAAGTAAAAAACAAGGACTTACAAGGTCTTATATATAAGAGCAGGTTTTGAGAACCTTAATAACAAGTAATTCCTGCCCCTTCCAGAGTAGATATTGTATCAGTTTCAGCTGATATTTGCCTTTTGAAAAATTATAGATGATCTAAATACTTCCAGGAATATTATGTTTAAATCCTCAAAATAGATGTTAAGCAAAAAATCAGTGATTCATAGACCCAATCTTTTATGGGTCTATAAAAAAAGCATCAGTTATACTAACAGTCAGATATATGTGTCTCCTTAGGCCCACTTTTATTCTGCAAAATGCCAATTTTGAAGTTTATCAGCTTCTGATCTTAAATTTCCTATCATACTTCAGCTGACCCAAGTCAGGAGGCAACCAGGGTTTGTCTGTCAAATAACCCCAACGCCAGTATACACTTGTTTTAGCTTTTTCAAGGAGAACTATGAGAGACTCCAAAATTAGAAAGAGTCAGACCACTGGGCACAATAAATAAGAAAAAAAATCTCATATTTCTTTTAAGCTCTGATGAATACAGCAGCTCAGTCTGGACTACAGAGCTTGTGAGCTACTTGTTGGCATTCCACTGCAAACCATCGTCTGGACATCTGAAAAGATAGTACATTCCCAAAGAATATATTGCTCACACTGTTGCCCTACCTCAATATTCCTTACATTCCCCTTCCTCACTTCATATCACAGGAGCAGACTGACATCAGAAGTACAAAGAAAACCAAAGCAACAAAGCCTGATCAGTCAGCTATGGCAGAACTCACTTTTGATGTGATGAATAATACACTTTGAAGTTATTTGGAGGACAATGCCCAAAGTAAAATAAGCCTAATTTGAAAATGGTTATGTCTGTAAAAAAAGCACTTCAGAGAAAAACATGCAAAGAGTATCTCTGAAGCAACTACATTTATTGCTTGCTTATACACAGGTTTCCTTCCCCTCCTTCCTTCTTTTTAAAATTTATTTATGAATATATATATATATATTTTTAATAGAAACTTTGAGTAACCTAACTTTAATCATGTTGTTTCCTGGAAAAAGAAGTAGTAGTCTCTTGTGACTTGGATAGTAATTATCAGATTATTGGATTTACATTAAAGCAAAAAACAAACAAAAAAAAACCCACGCACACACAAAACCCCACCACCAACAGCAAAAAATTACAAAGGCCTTGGCTGATACAATTACTTATTTTTAGAGATTGCAGATGTTCAGCAAATTAAAAAATATAATTACCTGGCAATCAACACTATAAAACAACTTCTTCATAAATTCTGGGATGTGCTATCTTTTTAGCTAAGGAAAAGGAAAGTTCCTCACAATCAGAAATTCTGTATAACATTCAAGAAGTCATAGAAACCATTTTCTCCTTTTGCCTCTCAGATCCCTTAATGAAAGCAATGATGGAAGTTAGAATAACAGATATTTTTACAGTTACCTTGTCAGTTCTTCATCATACAAGCCTGTACAAGATGAAAAAATATATGTATATATTCCACTTTACTGTTTTTACATTTGAAATACACGCAAGACTAAGAAGGTAAAAAAGTACTATGGGAGATATGCATTAACACCAAAATGAATTTAACTTCTTCATTTTTTTTTTTTTTTTTTTTTTTAGGATTTGGCAATTCACAAAAATTTCATAGCCACATCAGAGTTTAGTGATTTCAGTACAAATTTAATAGAAATATAACTTTTTTTTTCTTCTTTAAATAGCAAGTATTCTGGAGAGAAAAAATGGCATTCCCAAGGGAAAAATATCCCCCTTTTTTTAAACATCAAACCTTTTTAAAGCAAAAATACTTCAAAGGACTCACATGTTTACTCTGGAACTTCCATAATTGGCAGTTTTCATGAAATGAAAAGTAAAATATTTTCCAGGAGGGAATCAATTTGAGGTATAAAGGTCTGTTTTTTTAACACTGTCAGAATGTTCTCTTCTGTGCTCTATGTTCAGCGTAACTGCTACAGCAGTTTTTGCTCTGGTTAAGTCCTTATGGCTATATTACTTTCTGTCGAACATCTTAAAAGATTCTTAATTTTTGACTTGCAGCTCAGCTTTGTACCATCTTTTGCTGTAGACTACTCGATGACAGCTTTGGCATGCTTCCTTAATACTGACAGTACCTTCAGGTGCTTTAGAAATTGAATCCATGTTCAGCATGATGCCTTAAAGCAGGTTACAATAGCAACAACTGAAAATAACCAGAACAATGCACAGAATGTCAAGATAATGTTCATTTGTTGTAACTGGATGAATTGACTAAAAAGATCACTATTAGACAGCTTTTGATCTCAAGAGAGTTGTTAGGACTTGTTTGCAATAAAATTGGGAAAGTAAAAAGCCTCTGCAATGCCTTTTGTAAAGTCTATTTTAGTACTACCTGAAGTTAACAACATCGAGTTCACTTCTGCTTGCCCAAGGGTTTTGCCCTTGTGTAAAAACTACAGACACAGTTTTTACTACAAAGGGTAAAAAGAGGATCAAACTGCTATTTTTGTCACCAGGGATGAGTAGAGACAAACAAAACTTAGGAATTAAGGTGAAAAAAAAAGTGAGGAAGCTGGAAAAAAAAAATTAACTTGCTTTACAAACCCTACCCCCCCACACCCCAAACAATATTTGAGCATTGGTTGTCTTTTCTGGCTATCAATAGGAAAGAAAAGAAAAGGAGATTTTGGGGAATATCCATGCTATCTGACTTTAAGCACATGATTTGGATGCTTAGACTTTCCGTATTTTTAACTTTGCGATGGATGCTTACACTGGAAGCTCTGCATTCATGATATAGAGACTGTTACTTAGCTTTTCTAAATTCCCTCTGGAAGCTGTATTCTCTGGTTTAAGTATTGAAGGAGCAAAGAATCCCATCTTGGAAAATTTACTTTGGTGACAAAGTTAGAGACATGAAAATCTGCTTCCATCTCTCTCATTGCACAACAGCTTGCCTGGTCCTTGGTTTAAGAGCACATAAAGGGTTGCCAGCATTTCAGTCAGCCTACAAAGGTTTACCCCAGAGCTGATCTTTAACCAACAGCTGTGCTGTGCAATTCAAATATGCTTCCAGTTTCTGGCATGTCCCTGGCATGCCATCATGAAGAGCTGTTTTGGCAACAGTCTTCTGTTAGAACAATCCCCTAAGTTTGGTGAATTGTCTTAAGGTAATTTTCAGAAACTTTACATATGTTGAAACAGGTTTTGTGCACAATGCAACTAAAAGGGTTCAGTAGCTCATAGATGACTACACTTCTTCTAGGCAGATTAAACTCAGTATTTCAGCAATTATTTGTAGCTGTATCATGATAGAACTTTAAAATATTTTATGTGGATAATTAGCAGTGCACTCAAATTCAATTATTATTATTATTTTTTCTCTCAGAACATCTGATACACTCAGAACTCCTATCTAGCAGTTGTGTGGTGTTGTCCTAAATCCACTCTCTTTCTGGTAGAGGCATTTGTAATATAACTGTGGTATGACACATCCCTTACAGGTGTATTTTTAGTTTTGATTGCAGCTTTTCTATCAAATATTTTTTTTGGGCGTCCAGTGGCAATTTTACAAAGAGTAATTCCAAAATAAGACTTCAATCATCTCACATCAAACTGGCAGCCCCACTGAGCATTGCTCACTGAAAGAATGGAGCAGGCAGCCATAAATGCCTTCACATTTATTGGACTGACTAGATATTTGAAGGTTTTGTTTGTTCATTTGTTTGTTTTTTAAAAAAGCTTTCTCAGTCATGGTTACAATGATAAAATATCAGTGCTGGGCATTGTTCGGCATTTTGGAATAAACTGGATTATAAAAACAACAACAACAAAAAAGAAATTTGCTGACTAGCTGTTGTTAGCAATCTAGTTCTTTCTCCCTGTAAACACTCATCTTCTGTGAAGCACCGGAAACAGCTTTTGTCAGTCATTCAAAGGGATCAGGCCTATAATTCATGGGTATGTGGATGGCTCTTAATTATTTCTAATTAGATTCTTGCTTTATGGTTCTTGTCAGTACACTGTAAGTAACAATTTGTACACTAGAAAATGAAACAGAAATGATTTTTGGAGTGCTTATAAGACAGCAGCAGCAACAAGTGTACATCCAGCTGAAAAAATTTACGTAACTTGTACAGAATTATCCTGTGGTGCACAACAGAAGCTCACAGGTTGCATATCACAAAATAAATGGAAAAAGGAAGGGAGCAAACGTTGTACATGGGTAAGGGCAACACTCCTAGCTAAAACATCCGTATAACCCAGAGGCCTAAGCAAAATTGTTGCATCCCTTGAAAGAACAGCCCAGGAACTAGAGAACATTTTGTTTGGGCTAATGCTTGTTCTGAGGGACTACAAAACCTTGTTGTCACCCCTCTGTGCTTCTTACCCTTCTCACATCACCATCTCTTCCTGCTCTGGCCAGTCCCTCATAACCATGCCTCTGCAGTGGCAGTGCTTTAGTTGCTCTGCTCTTTAGACCCCAGGCAGACAACACAGCCTATGAGCTGAAAGCAGGAGGCAACATTTCTGCCTACTTCTAAATTTTCTGTTTTGGCATTACCTCAAAAGAAAAGAAATATGCTTTCTGGATTTTGGTTTTGAGTGACAAGTGAGGATCCAGTACCTTGCACAGGCAGCTGAAGTAAGAACCATCTCTGTGGGAAGCAGCTGGAAGAGCGCATCACATTGCAATTGTGGTCATTTCAGCAGGACCTGCAGTATGACATTGTCAGTATGGACAGGTAATCTCAATCATACAGTCATCTCAGTGGTGAGGTTTAAGAGAATTAACAGGATGAGGTGTGAGATTTTCTGTCAGATTATTAAAAACTCAGCTCAATTTTTCATGCTACAGAACAAATAAGAGTTAAAAAGTTTTTTTTGTTTGTTTGTTTTAAATATATATATATATATATATATAAAGCCACAAATAGCATTACACAGATTTTTAAGACCAAGATCCAGGGCTTCACTTTCGTGTGCCAGTGTAGTGGGCCATGACTTTTTAAGAAAGTCTGAAGAAAGTCTGTTTTCACTTCCTACTTTGGGTGATTTAACAAATAATATTACCTCCTATCTGGCCTCTTGATTTTCAAATATAATGTTACAGGATATACATTATGCACATTATAAAATATTGCAGCAGGTGATCCTGTCATGTGAATGAAGATTACATAGTTGTAGCACAGCACCATTTCACTTCATCTGTGATCATGGCCACAAAACTTTTTAAAGCAAGTGGTTAATTTTTCTTCTGCCTCTTGCAGTGTTCTCAACTTTCTGTGGTTACAAATTATTTTATATTCCTTTCTTTCTTTCATTAGAAAGTCTGCATTACATATTTAAATATTCCGTGGTTGTCTTATAACATCTTATTTTATTTAACTTTGAATTTCTTTATCCTTATTGATGTTCATGTTTTATTTATTCACTTCAGTTCAATATTCTCAGTAAGGTGCTGATCTTCAAAAGAAATCTTCAGTCACAACAGAGTTCAATCAAATCACAGTTCTGCAAGTTGTCTGCCCAGGTTAAAATTAAAATATTATGCTTATCATCTGTGTATGTGAAATGGAAAAAGTATGATTATGAAACTCCTTTTAGAAACTGAAAACAGAAGGTTGATGATTTTTCCATTAATATTTTTCCTATAAAATTATGGCAACTTCAAACCTTCTTCTAACCATGTATCTAAATTCATTTATTACACTTCTGACATACACCTGAGGACACCCCCAGTACAATATTAAAGAAAGACAACATTAAGAGGCTGCTAAGAGACCACATTAACCCTTTGTCTGGTAAAGTTGCATGATGAAAAGATTCCCTTTTGTCTGGCAGTCCCCAAGGATTTCTTTTAAAAGATTATGATTCCTAACTGGTATCTATGGAGCTTCAGTGTTGGAAACCATAAAATCATATCCTGGATGGGTTGGAATGCCATCTAATTCCACCCTCCTGCCATGGGCAGGGACATGTCCCACTAGATCAGGTTGCCCAAAGCTCCATCCAACCTGGTTTTGAATACCTCCAGGGATGGGGCACCCACAGCTTCTCTTGGCAACCTGTTCCAGTGGCCTCATCACCCTCCAAATAAAAAATTTCCCACTAACTAATACCTGGACCAGAAAGTTATCCTCAACATGCTGTAAGAGTCTCCCGGATTGCTTACAGCCTGCTGTGTTGCTTTCCTAGCAGACGTCAGGGTGGTTGAAGTCCCCCATTACGATGAGAGCCTGTGAGTGTGATGCTTCTTGTACCTGAATCAAGAGGACCCTGTCAACAGGCTTCCTTTCATCAAGTGGCCTGAAGTAGACCCTAACCATAATGTGTCCTTTATTGGTCCTGTCCCTGAGTTTTAGCCACAAGCTCTCAACCTGTTTGTGGCTGTTTCTCAGAGGCAGCTCTTCACAATCTATCAATTTCTTTCCACAGAAGACAACATCCCAGCCTCTCCTTCCCTGCCTATCTCTTCTGTAAAGCTTGTAGCCCTCACTTGCAGTGTTCCAGTTGAGTGACTCATTCCACCATGTTTCTATGGTAGCAATTAAGTCATAGTTTTCTGATTGCACCATGGTTTCCGACTCCTCCCGCTTGCTTCCCATAAGGTGTGCATTGGTGTAGAGGCACTTCAGTTAGGTTGTCAGCCCCATCACCTTTTTAGTGGACCAGCCACTAATTACTTTGGGATGATTCACAAGTATTTCCCTGTTGCTTCCTGAAGTGTTGGTGTTCCTTGGTTCTTCTCTGTCAGAAGTTAATCCTCGTCCACTGCTGAATCTAGTTTAAAGCTCTGCTAATAAGTCTAACCAGCTTGCCTCACAGAACACTCTTGCCCCACCTGTTCAGGTGTGCCCCATCCAGTGTCAACATGCCTGGTCTTGCGAAGGTTTGTCCAAGATCACAGAACCCCAGACCCTGAACATGGTACTAGCCACACAGCCAGTCATTTGCCTGATCCATTTATCTTCTTCTTGGTCCCCAGTCTCCAATTGGGAAGATGGAGGAGAACACTACCTGCTCTCCCAATCCCCTTAACAACTTTCTGAGAGTCAGAAAGTCAAGGCTAGGACTCAAGGCTAGCTATATGTTATTATCAATGTTATCTCCAGGGGTGGCCTGGACAGCTGTGTGTCCTGTTGTTGTTATTCATACTAAAAGGTGAACAAGGGGATGAAACATGCCCTCAGTGAGTTTGCAGATGACAAGACCAATTGTCTCAAGATTGGGGCAAGCAGTTAGTATGGTATAGTTTACAGGCAGCGGACCTTGGCAGGCTGGAGAAGTGGTTTAATGGGAACCTCATGAAATTCAGTGAAGACAAATATGAAATTCTGCACCTGTGGTGGAGTATCACCATGATACTACAGGAAAACAGTTTTGCAGAAAAGGACTGTAAGGGAGGGTCCTGGTATACAGTAAATTGAATACTAGTCAACAGTGTGTCCTTGTGGATACGTGGATTAATTACATTCTGAGCTGTATTAGTAAAAGTGTAGCCAATAGGCTAATGGAAACAGTTATTTACCTCTGCTGAATTCTTGTGAAAGCACAGCTAGAGTACTGTGCCCAGTTTTAGTGTCCCTGGTACAAGAAAAGCATAGATAACCTGGAGAGAGTCCACCATGCTGTTTACAGGGCTGGTGCACCTCATGTAAGAAGAATCCAAGAGTTGGGTTTGCTCATCTGGAAGACTAGTGGACTGAGGGAGAATCTATTTTCTGTCTTCAGCTACATAACCAAAAGTTTTAGAGAAGACAAACTCTTCCTGGAAAGAGACAGTAAAAAGATAAGAGGCAATAGTCACAAGCTGCAGCAAGGGAAATTCTGACAAAATGTCAGAAAAGCATTTTGCACAGTGAATTTGATCAAACACTGGAACAGGTTTCCTAGAGAGGCTGTGAAACCTTTACCCTTGATTGAAATCAGAACTTGACTGGACAGGGCCCTGGGCAATCTCATGTAACTGAAGTTGGTTTTGATCAACGGGTTCAGCTCCAGAGGTCCTTTCCGACCTAAATTATTCTATGGCTCTATGAGCTTCTGGGAGTGCACAGCTAGCTGATATAAGTTTAATGTGTATGTCCGATATTTTCTGGTCTGGGACAGTTTACTAACTGGTCACAGCCCTGCATGGACATGACTATACTGTTATAAACCAGAGCAGCTGGTACCCAGAGGCACTATTTCTGTTACAGATTTATTGCATTATCCATAATATCCCAGCCCCTAATCCACTGACTGATAAATATTTGATGATTTTGACTTTTGCAAACATCATGCAAATCAAAACAGATAATCAGGTGTACGCAGGCCATCTCCCATGGTCATGCAGACCTGTTGAAGTTAAGAGAAATTAAGAGAACATGGGGACATAATCTGGTTTAAAGAGCTCATTAAGTTCCCAATTTCTTTACATACGATGATTGTAAAGAGAAAACTAATCAACCTAATGATCAGTTAACTGCCACAGAATATCTCAACAGTTTTACAGTACAGTTTTAATACTCTGTAGACTCTCAGCAGCACATACATTTAATTGTGGATGTTTTGAAGTTATTTACCACAATTATTTGTCCATTTATTTATTTCCTGGAATGCAGAAAACATATAAGAAGCCTCGAAACTGGAGACAATGTAGCTATAGAAAAAGAAGTATATTTTCTGATTTGTTTCTATGGCACATGTATCAAGAGATCAGTCCGAGTGGAATTTCTTGTTCTCTGATGGGCACTCTCCAGACAATAAATGGAATAGCTTATATTCTGAAATCAATGTTCACGATTTTCTGTTCCTCTTTCAAATACAAAGAACACATTCTTTTAATTCTCAAAGCCAATTACTAGATTTTCTTTCAATTTTGTGCTTTTGCTGGTACTTGCAAATAGCATTTTATTTGTGTTTGTTAGATTAACTTAAATGAGAGTAGCTGTTTCATTTGAAGGCATTAAATGGTAGGTTGTCTTACTCAGGATGAAAGAAAGTCAATAAATTATCACAAAATCTTTTACAAAAGTAGTTCTTCTGATAGCAGGCCACCTGATGACAGGTATTAGAAATGCACCAACTTTTGGATACATTTATTGAGGCATATCATTAGGTGGCATAAAATGGTTTAAATGGATCGCTACTATTTTACAATAGTTGTAAAGCTGGTCTGTGATAAAGCTGAGTATTTACAGAATGCATTACTGAAACCAGAATGCACTTTAAATGCTTTTATTATTATTATTATTATTATTATATTATCTACATTTTAGCCTTTCAAAGACAAACAACCCATATCAATCTTCTAAAACAGTAAAAGATTATTTTCCAATTGTCTGTATTCACATGACCCATATCATGCACTATTTGAACAGTTCATAGATTTGAGCAAATATCTATGACAATACGACTGAGATTAATAAGGCCAATTGGAGCAGAAATAACTTATGAGTACCAATCTCTTTTGAAGTATTCAGTGTTTTAAATGAGAAACCAAGGCATCTCTCTCTGCCTTTCAATTTAGTTTCCTAATCCTTTCCAAATTCTCTCTGATTATCTCCGTCATACTCTTTCTCGTGGTTTTGGCTGGGATTGAGTTAATTTTCTTCATAGAGGCTTGTATGATGCTGTGTTTTGGATTTTTGATTAAAATAATTGTGATAACACTGATATTTTACTTGTTGCAGAGCAGTGCTTACACAGGGCCAAGGACTTTTCAGCTGCTGGTACTGCCCTGCCAGTGAGAAGGCTGGGAGTGCACCAGGACCTGGGAGGGGACAAAGCTAGGACAGGTGACCCAGGCTGACCAAAGGGATGTCCTACACCATGTGGCGTCATGCTCCGCAATAACAGCTGGAGTAAAGAAGGAGGAAGTGTGTATGTGTGGGGGAGTTTGGAGTGATGACATTTGTCTTCCCAAGGAACTCTTGCATATTATGAGCTCTGCTTTCCAACAAGTGGCTAAACACCTAGGTGCCTGTTGATGGGAAGTAGTGAATGAATTCCTTGTTTTGCTTCACTTGCACATGTGGCTTTTACTTTATCTAGTGAACAGTCTTTATGTCAGCTCATGAGTTCTTGCACTTTTACCTTTCCAGTTCTCTCCCTGCTTCCACCTGGTGAAAATAAGCGAGCAGCTGTGTGGAGCTGAGTTGCTTGCTGGGCCTATACCACAACACCATTTCGCATAATTCTTCCAATTACTTACTTTTGTGTCTCCTGCCTCAATAAATTGTTGTTGTTTCTCCCTTGTGCATTGCTGAAATTTCATACTCAACCTGAAATACATTAAAGGGGAATAAAAACATGGATGTTTTCCGTTCAACAAAACCCCTTTATATTTCTCATTTGCAATGTAGTGATGTTCAGTGGAAGTCTCTTATTGAATTTCTTACTAATCTGCAATAGAGTAAGAAAGAAAGAACTAATTATCTTCTAGTCTGGCTAGACAAAGAGAGACAAAATTAGACATTATTTGTCTTTGGTAGAGAGCATTACTTTTTTTTTTTTTTTTTTTTTTTTTTAAGGGAATAATAGGGCAAGGCAGCTAGGTGATGTAATTTGCTGGACTAGAAGGTGTGTGGAGTAGCTGAGGAAGTTTTTGATGGTTAGTGACACTCAACATATTTTGAGAAATCATTATGAGGCTAAGCTGTTTTGACACCAAAGATTTTGATAAAGCGTCTCTAAAGTCTTGATGAAAATAATAATGTTTTCATGGTGAATGATGTAAATGAAATGATTAATTATGGGATGTATATTTGTATACATTTATATGCATATACACATATATGTGTAAATATAATAAAATAAATAGGAGGATGAAATAGCTTGGGTTATAAAAAGACATGTAAGAGAGTTTCCTCAGAGCTTTCCCTAAGATAAGACCTTCAACAACGTGATTTCTGAGGCTGTGGTTGCCTGGGGATCTGTCCTGATCAGATTGTTTGTTCTGCTGAAGGGAGAAGGCTTTATCTTCTTCTTCCTCCTCCTTGGATCTCTTAATTCCCATTCATTCTATAAGGGAAAAAGAGATGAGAGCAAGATTTTTTCTTTTTAATTATGGCAAGGTGGAGAATCAGTTGATGTTGTCTAGTAGATTTACATATTAAAGGTACATGTTTGTTCTTGACTTTGACCTTTTATTTCTACCAAAGAATGCCCTAGGCTTTTTGAATTAATTTTGGTATGGATGCTCACAGGCAAAGCTAGGAAAAGTAACTGGAATTAAGCTGGTCTTGCTATCTCAATCCAGTGTTAGAGCTGGCACTACGTTACCCTGCTGACAAGGATTACGTTAAACACTTTTGCCTAACTATTTCTATAGCCTGGGAGAACATGATGGGTCAGGGGTGAAATCCTGGCTTTGTTAAATTGAGCAACAAAATTTCCATTGGTTCCAAATATTCACTCAGACTGAGGGACTACTAGCTCTGGTTAATGATACAGCAAAGTATTCAGGTCTAGGATTTAATACTCTGGTAACGTCAACACCTTGCTCCAGCCTGTGCCAGGCATAATCTCAACAATTTGCATTTCAGAGTGCAAATACCTAGCCTAGGAATGACCAGAGGTGAGATAGGGTTATATTACATCCTAGCATTCAAAGTATGAGGGACAGCAAATGAAACAAGGAGTGCTGAAAACAAGGAAGATTCAGACTGTCCAAACTGTAATTTTTCAAATCCCATTTGGAGCACTCCTATAATCGTGCAGCATAATAACATAAATGTTGAGATCAATGAGCTAAGTGTAAATTTGTTGAAAAGTCTGCAGTTCTATCAGAACCGCTCACTGTAGCTGATCGTATACTTTTCAACATGCTGCTTTAGTGTTTGAAGTTACAGTTACCAGAATGCCTACTAACTTTTAAAACTATTTCCTTTCATTGTCCAGACTGGTGTCTAGCTGGAAGTAAGCAAAGGAGGAAATCTGTGCTTTGTGTAGCAGAGAAAAGTGGTGTTTTTTTCTAGGTCATGTGCTAGCTATAGTTTTACACCTCCTTGAAATAATTTACAGGCAAAAGAATTGTTTGTTTAGCTTTCTGACAACACGGTATTTTACAAAACACTCATTTAATTATTGGTTTTATAAGACAATAATATTTACAATTAAGTCTAATAGTAGGTTTTCTTTTTTTTTTAATTTTAAAAAAAGGAAATACAAAATAAAATCTAATGCAGGCATATGCTTCTCTTGAACTCTTATGACAGCCAGTATTTCCCTTTATCCCTTATCACTTGACTCAGTGTAAAGACACTTTGGATGTGGTTCTGTCAGGAGCTAGACTAAATGACTTGACTTATGTCAAGAGAGAGGTTGTTTCATTTCCTGCTTGTCATGGACAAATGATTTTTTTAATGGTCTCTCCACATCATGCTTTCTGAGATACTGCTTGGAACACTGCACAGAGGAAATACAACTGAGGGCAAGACATTGGTATGCTTTAATATAACTTCTGATCTGGAGCCTAGAAGATGTGGCTCTGAGCCAAAATTTTTCTCCTAAAGCATGTAAATTGTGGCACAGATAGCCTACCTAGTAAAGGAAGAAGTTTTATATTTGTACATGTTTCCATGTTTCTGTTTAAAACTGAAAAGGTTTTAAAGTTTTTTTTTTTTTTTTTTTTTTTTTTTTAGCATAGGTAACTTAACTGCTCAAAACTATAGATTGTTAAAAAAATAATACCATAGATGTGACCTCAGAACTACTAACATAATAAAACTTTCTGTTGGGTTTGCAATCATTATTCCTGGTGATGATAACAGCTTTATTTATTTATTCATTTATTTATGAAGCATGAAAATCTACAATAGACAATAGCAGTAACAGAAGCTGCCCCTCAATTTTCAAGAATAAAGCAAATTCAGTGATGGTCTTTTGTTATCATCACCTTAAGTACTTAACTGTATAACAGAAAGCTGACTTGAATTTCAGCATGAGAAAAGTTAATAGATATTCTCCATTAAGGACAAACAAGAAAAGTAAGTAAAGAATTTTTCTTTGCTCACTCCCCTTTTTCTATGGAGACAAGACTGTGCAAACCTTGTAATAAATACAAATCACCTCTTCTTCAGTGCTGTTTTATCTGTGCAGAGCCAAGGCTATATTCTTTCCCATTGCAAGGAAGCTGCAGTCTCAGGGACTCTGTTCTTTCTCATCCCTGCAAAATAATTACTTCAGGTGGCAACACAAGCACACCGTGGACATGCTACTTGGGGAATAACAGTTCTCTTGCCACACGTAGATTTATAAGATGTTACAGACTTGCCTATAAGGCTGTAAATCCAGTGTAAATTCTTCAGTCACTTAAGTGGAGACAGAATTTACCTACTGCTGCAAATATTCAGTGCTCTTAGAGGAGTGTCACAAAAATGCTTGGAAAGTATCTTTGCAGTCCCTCAGTCCAGGGGTGTTTCACTGCTCTCTGTGTTGGAAGAGCCAAGGGTTCTGCTGAACCTACAGCAGGCTCACGGGTGTGTCTTGGACCTTGCTTCTCATCTGCCATGTAAAGTGCTGTAACATGACCTTGGCACTATCCTCACACAGAATCATAGAATGGCTCAGGTTGGAAAGGACCATAAAGATCATCTAACTCCAACCCTCCTGCCATAGGCAGGTATGCCACGCACTAGATCAGGCTGGCCAAGGCCCCATCCAGCCTGAACTTGAACATCTCCAGGAATGGGGCATCCACAACTTCTCTGGGCAACATGCTCAAGTGCCTCACCACCCTCATAGTAAAGAATTTCTTTCTTATATCTAATCGAAACCTACATTTCTTTAGTTTAAAAGCCATTCCCCCTTATCCTGTCACCATCTGCCCATGCAAAATGTCACTCTCCATCTTTTTTATAAGTCCGCTTTAAGTACTGGAAGTCCGCAACGAAGTCTCCCCAGATTTTTCTCTTCTTCGGGCTGAAAATACCATGCTCTCTCAACCTTTCTTCATAGGAGACATGTTCCAGCCTCTGATCATCTTAATGACCCTCCTCTGGAGGTCTCAAGACAGACCCCTGTGGGACACCTTTTGTCACTAACCTCCACACGGACATAGAACAATTGACCATCACTCTCTGGGCGTGGCCATCAAGCCAATTCCTTTTCCACCTGATGGTCCACTCTTCAAATCCATATCTTTCCAATTTAGAGATTAAGATGTTGTATGGGACCGTGTCAAAGATCTTACAGAAGTCCAAGTAGATGACATCAGTCTGTTTTCCCTTGTCTATTGATGCAGTTACTCCGTCATAGAAGGCCACCAGATCAGTCAGGCATGATTTACCCTTGGTGAAGCAATGCTGGCTCCTTGTCCCACATGTTCCTTAATATTGCCTCCAGGAGGAACTGATCCATAATCTTGCCAGGCACAGAGGTGAGGCTCACCAGTCTGTAGTTCCCTGGGTCTATGCCTTTCACTGAGATTTATGTAGGGGATCTCGTTCACCATATCAGAGCACTATCCCCAGCTATCACTGTGGCTTTATGTCTCCTTTCAGCTATTCAACACTTTAATTCAGTATGTAAGTATCAGGACACAGCTGAAGACCCAATTATTTGCATATCCACCACCTCCATGGTGGGAGAAGATGTATGTATTTTTCGTGTATTTGTTTATGCCAATAAAATAAAAAGTCTCAAAATCCTTGGTTGCAATAGTGATTTAAGGGACCAATGTGGAAGTAAGCTTATGTGTTTCTGTAATTATTTTATTTTATTTTTGATCTATTATACTAATAACAATTGTCAGGAAATGTGTTAGATGCCAGAACCTCTACAATTTAGTGAAATAAAGGGGAAAATTAGAGTGACAGGTGAGGAAACCAGAACCAGAATTCTTCTAAAACCATGTCATAGCTTCCTGAAGAGAGATTTGCACTTCATACAGATGTTTATGTAATTCTTAACTGGTAATATTACTAAAGTAATAACATTTCAGAATGGAATCAGTCCAATGGAGGACATAGAGGATGTATTCATACATCAGGGATGTGCATTTGGTGTTGCACCAACTCCAGTAGAACTCACAGGCTAGACGTTTAGTTGCTATGGATATAGTTCCAAAATTTTAAAAGAGTTATATTTTTTCACCCTTCCCTTCCCTTCCCTTCCCTTCCCTTCCCTTCCCTTCCCTTCCCTTCCCTTCCCTTCCCTTCCCTTCCCTTCCCTTCCCTTCCCTTCCCTTCCCTTCCCTTCCCTTCCCTTCCCTTCCCTTCCCTTCCCTTCCCTTCCCTTCCCTTCCCTTCCCTTCCCTTCCCTTCCCTTCCCTTCCCTTCCCTTCCCTTCCCTTCCCTTCCCTTCCCTTCCCTTCCCTTCCCTTCCCTTCCCTTCCCTTCCCTTCCCTTCCCTTCCCTTCCCTTCCCTTCCCTTCCCTTCCCTTCCCTTCCCTTCCCTTCCCTTCCCTTCCCTTCCCTTCCCTTCCCTTCCCTTCCCTTCCCTTCCCTTCCCTTCCCTTCCCTTCCCTTCCCTTCCCTTCCCTTCCCTTCCCTTCCCTTCATGTTGCAAGAAACAACTTTTTTTTTTTTTTTAAATAAGAAAGAAGGTTCCTACCAAAAAGCTTTAACATTTTGGCATTTGTATGTGTTCATAGCCTGTTTCATATAAAAAGTGGAAAGTAATATTTCCATGAAAGAAAAATAATAAAAGAAACTTCAGTGTTTCATTTGTTCATGCTATGAGTTTTACCCTCTCTCTAAAATACTTAAAAAAAAAAAAAGCTTAAGAATACCAATTCACTTACCCTGCTCTCCAGAATTTTTAAAATATGTATGTTGTTATATTTTGTTTTAGTTATCAAAAAGCAACAATAAACCCATTAATTCCGTTGTTCTTCTGAAAAATACCTAACAAAACCTACCTTAAATGTTATGAAAGCAATGCAAATATTTGTTTTTCAGTCCAAATAAATATCTTTAATTCATCTTTACATATTAAATTTGCTTCAATTTCCTGTTAACTTCCTTTTTTTTTTCCTCTGGAGCTTGTTTCATTTTTTTGGCATCGAAAGATTTCAGCTTCAGAGAGTCATAGGTTCAGATTGTTTTATACACTTACAGATGTCTCTAAGGTTAGTTACATGTTTTAGAATTCTACCTTCTACTCTAATGCACAGATAGTCAGAGGCAGCTCCATTTTACATAATGCATTACTGATAACAGCCTGAAAATGAGATTTTATTTATTTATTTATTTATTTTTAATGCAGTAATCTCCTGATTACAGAGCACAAACACAAACACAGAATTGCCCAGGAAAAAAAAGTGCAAACAGATCTGAAAAGAAAAAACAAGTGACACCTATGCTAAAGACCACTTTTCAGTCACCAAAGGGAAATGATCCTAATAAGAAAATACCACAGTGAGTTCATTGACTGACACTAAAATTAGGAGATTGGAGTGAAACATGCAGAGATTAGGAATGACAAAGTGATTTGTCAGAACTGTGAAATAAGTACATTAGTAAACATAGAGCAAAACAATTTAAGAAAAAGAGAGTGTGGAAGAAAGTAAATGTTAATACACTGCTTAAAATATTCTGAAAGCAAGAAACTGAGCTGTTCATAATGAGATGGCAAGAGAAGAAAGTGCATAAATAATTTGAAAGGATGAAAAAATGACATAAATATCTGATTTCTTAAAAAGTATCAAAAGTGGTGTTATGGTGTTACTCTGTATTGTTTAGCAAATAATTTATTTGACGTACTATAGAAAAATTGTAAACCTCAGAACCTAAAAATGCAAAAATGTTGTCAAAACTAGAGTAGAATGGAAAATTTTGGAGATTTGGGGCTTTCTCTGTGATCGGTATCTTGCAGCATATTACAGAATACCTGACAAGTTTCTCATGAAGTTGGATGACTGAATATACAGACAATTGTTTTCCCACTTCCATTCATCCCTGTTGCCTAAGGAAACAGCTTCTTGACTTTACTGGTTTGCAGTCACAGCTCCATAATGGCTGACTAGCCAAATATAGACAGAATCAGAGCTGGGCCTCCTTGGGAGCCCAAGATCCTGGCTGGCAGATCAGGCAGGAGGTTGAAGACCTGACCACCACCAGGGCACAGCATCCCAGCAGTGCACTAGGCAGCAGCTGGACAGTGAACCAGCCAAAATCCCTCTTGGCAGAGAAAGCTCCTCAGAGCATTGCTGGCATTGTCCCTTTTGCAGGGAACACTTTGGTGTTGATGGACTGACATTTTCTGTGGAAAAAATGCTTTATCAGAAAATTTCCTGACAATCCTAATTCCCAGTCACCATTCTGAATTGCATAAACATAGTGTTAAACACGTGTAAGAGATGATGTAAAGTATTCATAAAAGCAGTTGGACAAGTAAGAGAAACAAATGAAGATAATTCTTCATAAAAAGAAAACAAAGAATTACGTATTCCCCAAATATCAGTTAAGAGTATTACTAATTTCTGGGAAAACAAACAAACAAACAAACAAACAAACAAAACAGGCATAAAAGTGATTAAAATGGTCATCTGTGCATTGTGCTACAGCTGGAGATAGGTAACGAGGAAAAAGATGAATTAGTATTGTGCTATGTAGTGATCTTCAGGAATTGCACGGGAACTCTTACAAATACTGTTGATGTCTGGATAAATGAGATGACATTTATTCTACAACAGGAACAAAACCAACAAAATGAACAAAAACAAACTTCTTTACATTCTAGTTCTCCCATTTGAGACAGCTGATTAGGGTATACAAAAACCACAATGAACTTGAGAAAGTGGCTGAAATTTTGCTATGATGAATTTGCATCAAAAAAAAACCAACAAAAACAAAAACAAACAAACAAACAAACAAACAAAAACACATTATTTCTTTTCAGGATAGTTGCCTGTTTTGAATAACCTTTTTGTGGTTGAAAACTTCTGCATTAAAAGTAAGGGAAAAATACTCAACATCAAAATTAACTTTCAGGTGGAAATCTTCTCTGTCACTTTATACTGAAAAAACAGTCAGACACTCAAGCTAAAATACATTTTTACAGAACATTACATAAACAAATGTTTTTCCTCTATATGTCACTTAATACATATGTCAAAATTCAAAATTTAGAAGCTTAGAAGACAATTATTATGAAATGGACAATTTGCTTGATATTTGCATTCATTGTACACTTTAGAAATTCCCCTGTGAAAAGTCATGATTCGCATGATTTTGTAGCATTTCAAGCCTTTTGAGTGGTGCTAACCCATTTTCTTTGCACAGTCCTCTAGTTAACTCAGTCAGACACTTGCGTTGTTTCCCATATCAGGAAAACTACTCACAGGAATATAGCTAAAAAAACCCACAACTTACAAATCTTACAAAAAAAGATAAAATCATACTATTCTGAATTTCTTCCTATGAGTAATTTAGAGTTTTGAATCTTTTTCTGTTACCCATCTAGTTAATTTTCAACTCTAAAACATTTGGAACTTGATTGAAATTGTTTATTTGGCTAGGTATACTGTGTTATTTATTTTAATTAAAAATTAAAAGATTCTGTTCCAGTAACATACCAGATTTATTTGTTAGCAGAATAAAAGTAACTGAAAATTGGTCTCATACTACCAACAATAAATTATTGTGAGTTTAAGTGCTGAAACAAAACAGTTGTTTAATTCAGTCAAAAAAGACACATAGTAGTCAACATCAAACATAACTGGATGTCTAGTTTCTCATTACATTTTTCTTCAGAGGAAAATTCATGGCACCTCTATCATAAGAAATAAACTAGATATTAAAATAAAATAAAATTAAAATAAAATAAAATAAAATAAAATAAAATAAATAACTGCATCAACTGTTAAGTTCTAAAACTTACATCATAGGCATACAGGCCAATTACTGAAATGCACCTTTAATTCCCTTCCTAATAAAGACTTTCACTCATTAAATACATAAAAGCTTTAGTATACCAGAAAGTAATGAGAAATGATCTGAGGAGGGATGAAAAAAGACACAATGTAAATTAATATTTTTGTGCTAACAACCTAAAATATATTTCATTAAACAAAGCAATCCTTATAGATGATTACTGCTGTAAAACAGGATAAGTTTCCATTATTAAACAGTTAGCTGGTTGGCTTACTTTTGGCTTACTTTTAAAAATTATTATTATTATTTTTTTTTTCTTCTGTATTTTCATGCCAGAAAAAGCATGACAAATATACAAGATTCTTATGAAGAAATACAGTATCATGCTAATATTAAAGCTACACTCACCCTTGGCATTATAGATAATATACTCTCCACTTGTCTTTATATCTGATCCCCTCAGTAGGATCTCATGAGACTCACACATGATTAGTATCTGTTTCTCTAAAATAATCATTACCCTATATGCCATGTGTTTGGTCCTGAAGGAATAGAGAACTGGGAACTTAGTCATCTGTTTTCCTACTTTAATTCCTGGCATGATACACAGTAGATTTTTTTTTCCTCTCCTCCATTTGAGTTTTTGAATACACTATGGCAAAATCATCATATTTTATTAACACAGTTATGGTCTCTTGTCTGTGTGACGTTTCTCTCTTGACAGTCTCCCTGCCCTTGGACACTACCTTTTACTATGTCCAAAAGCAGACTGCAGCACACAATCCTTCTTTGGGCCTATGTGTTCTACACCCTGTGACACTTCCTTGAGCAGGAGGTGCTCTAGAGGCCTCCTGAGGTCCCTTTATACTTGAAGTATCCTGTGTCCAGTGATCCAAGGACAATAAGACCACACTTACTGGAAAAGGTCCGTTCAACCTTTCAGCTCAGGCTCAAATATGAAAAGGGAGAATATCTGCAGTGCACAGGTCCATCACACGCTATATATGACAGCTCTTGCCATCAAAATTTCTCAGGGCAGTGCCACTAACTGTTCAGCAGCATCTTGAATGCACTTCAATGCCCTTTAATCTGTCACTTGATAGAACAGCATATAAGAGCATATTTTTCTTTCAATGCAGAGCTTACAAAAGTTTTGAGTTGTACTAAATTTGAACAATTTATTGTAGATACCTCAACAGGGGAAAAGTCCTCCAAAATTTTACTGTATAATGTGTTGATATTCACATTTAAAATATTTCAAGGTCAAGTATAAATCTTACAACAAAACTACTGCACTGATTTCTGGGATTGGGAGTCTGGGATTTGAGCCACTACTTGCTCACACTAAGTTGCTTTCATTGGCTTCAGTAGAATAATTCCTGATCAGATCCATAGGCTGAAGTCCCAAGGACCTGTCTTCCATCAAGCTTAAGCTAATCACTGACTTGAGCAGACATTTGATCCTATGAAGCAAAGAATGTAAGTCGTTGGATTGACATCTTATCTATTAAATAAAAATGAATTTTGAAAAGGTATTTTAGCTTTGTTGGTCCTAGAAAAGTATTTTAGTACAAGAAATGGGAATGTTGCCTCTTTTCCAATAGAGCTGTCATCTCATTGATATTGAATTGTACTTCCCAGTTGCAGATAGAGTAGGACTGACAAAATTCAAGTCTCATTGAATTTTCAAGTCCCATTAGAAATCACCAACTCAATTTCAAAGATGATTTAAAGTCATATCTATACATTGAACACTTTCTTTCAATCTTGAAATAGAAAATGTCATTTCTTCATTAACATTTTAAATTAGCTCCCCTTTTCATTGTGATCCCTAGATGATGAATCTTGCAAAATAATACTGAATGATAAAGAAATTAGATACTGTTTCTTCTTCTCCCTCTTTCTCTTCTTAACAAGTGTAACTTTAAACTTGGATATATACAAACATTCCAGTCTAACTCAAACAGTTCATAACAATATCACATATCTGACAATATGAATGAAAATCAGTGAGGAATGTTAATGTTAAACCTGATTTTTATGCTTCCCATTTTATTCCCCTTCGCACATCCATCATGCAAAAGTTGTATTCCTTGTAGCTTTATTATACATGAACAAGTAGCAATGAAAATACATATTCAACAGACTGTAGGAATGTGAATTTAGTTTCATGTACAGTTGTTTCAGAGAAGAAACTGGAAATGGATTTGCATCATGTTTTTAAGGGTAACCAGCAGATTTTTGGTTCTAAAGAAATGAAAAGAGGAAAGATAAGAGTGGTGGTATTGATTTGTTTGAAAAATTTCTATCCTTTTCCTTATAACACAGATATCAGAACTCAGTAAAACCAAACAAAGATACAAAATACAAGAACAAAATAAATTCTTTCTCAAGGCCTTTTTACTAATCGGAAAGGTCAATATAGGCAAATTAAAATTCCTGCTCAATACAAACATCAATCAAAATGTGTGCTTTCAGAACAACAACAACAAAAAATTAATGAAACTGTCAGCATAAACAAAATTAAAATAGTCTTTTTTTTATTTTTGACTAGATCCTAGGGATATAAAGACATTGCATTTCTCTTTACCTTCCAGCAATCCGTCGGCAGCAGTTACCAGCCTTTGCTGATAATTTTCTCAATATGTATTGTTTGTAAAATATGAACAACTTTTTTTTTTTTTTTTTTTTTTTGGGGTGGGGGATGGAGAAGGATTTCATCCTTAGAATCCTTTTCCTCTTTTTTTTTTTTTTTAAATTAAAAGATATTTAGATTAGTACTGTTACAGAAATTGTACATAAAAAAGACTCAGTATGTATGTTATAGCTCTTTATTCTTTCAGTGTTACTCTCAAGGTGTAGTACTTTTGTATTTGAATCATTCCCTAGAGTACAATGCCTTCCTTTGGATTTTTCAGTGCAGTTTAGAAATGGCTGGAATGATTCACACATTCACGCATTTTTCTCTGAGACTCAGTCTGAGAAGAAGCTGAGGTTTGTGTGCTCATTTCTGGAATTATTAGCACTGCGATCCAACACTTATCTCAGGTTCTCACAGAGGCACTGAGGAAAAGCCTGTCCATGACTGGGGATGAGGATTGGACCTAATGAGGGGACCCAAGGGTCAGACACAGCCTTAGAATGGGTCTTCCACACAACAGGAGCTCACACCAGTAATTCATCTTGAGGATTGCTCAATAGTCTTTGGGTTCCTGAACAAAAGGGAGGTGAATTTTTCAAAGATGTATAACATGATCAGGCTGTGTGGTCACCGACTGCATGCATGGACCCTTGCCTAGTGCCAAAGTGTTGTTACAAAGGGCAGTGTGCCTGAGCTTCGCAAGTAAATACTTATAAATTGGTGGAGAATTTTTAACATGGGAAAAAATTAAACCCCCTAATGGGACTATTAAAAGTTGCTAAACTATTTCTTACTGAAGTGTTAAATTATTGAGGCAGACATTCATCACTTGGCAGCATAACAATTAACAAAATATGTTAGATTTTGGAAAACAAGTGTTTCGCATCTTACAATTTTCAAACCTAAAATGGGTCACATAACCATCATTTTTCCCCCTAGGTAAAGGAAAGGCAGACAGCTGTTTTCATGTGATTACAATTATGTTATTGCATTAAAACTAAAACCTTCTCCCGCTTACAGTTCTGTGAACCAGCAAGTTAGGGCATAGAAGCATGAAATCATTGAACTATACTTGTGCATTTGCAATTAGTTTGGACCACTGGGGGAACATAAATATATTCATATTATTAACTACAATCTTGTGAATCTGTTTTATCTAAATTCTACTAACCCCTTTTAATGAAGATTGAGAGGAGCAAGGTTTTGTTTGTAGGGCTAGTACCAAGATTAATGTAAGTAAATTTTAAATTCCTAATGGAGAGTGAGGTAGTTAATATTTTCACATAATCATACTTGTTGTTAAAGGTGGACAATTTTTTTTTATTAATATAACAATATATCCTGAGATTAGTGACTCAACTGAAAGCTCATAAAATTAGTTGCCATATGACAGATCTAATTTAATATAGGTTGCCTGTGGTTTTTTTATTTGTAGTTATCAGGTTTACATATTCTTTTCTTTTATAGTAATGTCTTTGGAGGTTCTAAGTTAAATTCTGTTCTGCCCTCATTTTACTATCTTTTTCTATGAAGAACTGACAGATGCCTTAATAAAGAATAGCCAGCTGGTTTATAGACAAAGAGGCACAATCAATTTAGTCTACAGTTTAAAAGTACATAAAACATCTGTACCCTAGTAATGAGTTTTAATAGTTTTGCATCTTGTGCATCATACCATTCAAAATATCCATAATTAAATGTGCTTTTTAAATGAAATATTCTCCTTGAATCATTAAAAGGTGCAAATGATACTTTATCTAAATTCTTCTTATGTTTGGATAACTGTTTTGTCTTTTTTTTTTTTTTTAATTTATTTTTTATTTTTTTTTTAATTTCAGCTTTCAAAATATAAACATTCTGCATGACATACAAAATAGCTTTTCAGTTATGTCACCATGTTGCAGTTGTTAGCTGTTTTCCATTACAATGTTGCCTCTGATTTTCAGAGTTGTGATTTTTTTTTATGAATCACAAAAAAAAAAAAAAAGGGCAATGTAACCATTGAAATATACAGAGAACATAGTGGAAAGAAGGGATGCTGAAAATTTCCATTTTGTGTTTGCACTAATAAAAATGAGATAATATGAAATGGATAAAAATAATATCTTTCTGCTAATCAAACAAAGAAAAATGCAATTGGATACTACATTAAAGAGAATGTTTGTAATTTACATTGAAAACTATTCTGTAGTGAACTCATCTACCAAAATTTCATATTGAAGATAGAATGAGCGAGTATGACACCATCAGAAGGAAACATCTAGAGTACATCTGAATGGTGTATGATGGGTTTGATATCAGCAAGGGGTAGATTAGTTGGTGCTAGGTAGCAATAGCAGTTGTGGCCTGGAGGCCGCGGCTTTTCAGAGGACTGTAGATTGTCAAAGTACCTTGGGTATTAGCTTGAAAGCTGAAAGCCATTTACCAGAATTAATGTCACTATCATGGGTGTCACTGCTAGCTAGATTAAAGTGTGTTCAGATAGCCTAAGAATCCATACTTGTTACTAAACAGAAATGAATATAGAAGTGATTATCCTTTAACGACAATGTCCAGCTGGGTGAAAAATTGGAGAATTACTGTGCTGTCACCACATGCACTTGCAGACTGTAACCATTTCTTAATCACCCAGTATGGAAAGTTGAGTACCTGCTGAAGTGGATGCCCACAATTCTTTCAGTGCCATCTGTGTATTGGGTTTATGTGGCAAGGTTCCAGTAGCAGGGGGCTGCAGGGGTGGCCTCTGTGAGCAGAGCCCAGCAGCTACCCCATGTTAGATAAGAGCCGATGAGCAATGCTGGTTGAGCCCCTGGGAAAGCAAATTTTAGAAAGCAAAAATCCTGCTGTGCAACAGGAGCTGTGAAAGAGGAGCGGGAGGGCAGGAGGTGCTCCCAGCACCAGAGCTGAAGCTCCCCTGCAGCCTGTAGAGAGGCCCCGGGGAAGCAGGCTGTCCCCCTGCAGCCCATGGGTCCCACACGGAGCAGATCTCCACGCTGCAGCCCGTGGAGGAGCCCCCGGTGGAGCAGGTGGATGTGGCCTGGAGGAGGCTGCGGCCCATGGAGAGCCCCCGCAGGAGCAGGCCCCGGGCCGGAGCTGCAGCCCGTGGAGAGGAGCCCACGCAGCAGCAGGGGGTCTGGGGGGAGCTGCTGCCCGTGGGGGACCCGTGCTGGAGCAGTTTGCTCCTGATGGATGGACCCCATGGTACGGACTCATAGTTGGAGCAGTTCTTACAGAACTCCTGTCAGTTGAAAGCCCACAGAGGATCAGTTTGGGAAGGAAGGCATCCTGTGGGAGGGACCCCATGTGGAGCAGGGGCAGAGAGTGACCATGAAGGAGTGGCAGAGATATTAGGGACTGACCGCAGCCCCACTTCCCTGTTGCCCTGTGATCCTTGGGGGGAGGAGGGTGGATGGGGAGAAGATATTTTTAGTTTGCTTTTAGTTCTCACTGCTTTAATCTGACAGCAATAGGTAATAAATAATATTTATGTACCTATGCTGAGTCTATTTTGCCTGTGACAGTAATTGGATAAGGACGGTAATCCCTGTCATTTTGTCAATCCATAAGACTTTTTAAATCATATTTTCTCCCCTTATTTTGAGGAGGAGGAGTGAGAGAGCGGTTATGGTGGAGTTTAGCTGCCCATCTGGGTAAAACTACCACTGCCTGGAAAGTGTAGCAAGGGTAGAAAGGAGGATCCAGAGAACTACAGACCAGTGAGCCTCACCTCTGTGCCTGGCAAGATCATGGGAAAGATCCTTCTGGAAGCAATGTCGAGGCACATGCAAGACAAAGAGGTGATATGAGACAGCCAGCATGGCTTCGCCAAGGGTAAATTGTGCCTGACCAATCTGGTGGCTTTCTACAAATGAGTGACAGCATCAGTTGACAAAGGAAGACCAACCAATGTCTTCTACCTGGACTTCTGCAAGGCTTTTGACACGGTCCCACGTGACATCCTGGTCTCCAAACTGAAGAGATATGGACTTGAGGGGTGGACCATTCAGTGGATAAGGAGTTTGCTTGAAGTTCACATCCAGAGAGTAGTGGTCAATGGCCCTGTGTCCAAGTGGAGGCCAGTGATGAGTTGTGTACCTCAGGGGTCTGTCCTAGGAGTAGTACGGTTTAATATTTTTGTCAATGATGTAATACAGTGGGATTGAGTGCACCCTCAGCAAATTTGGAGATGACGCCAAGCTGAGTGGTGCGGCTGATACAACAGAAGGAAGGAATGCCATCCAAATGGACCTGGATAATCTTGAGAAGTGTGTCCACTTGAACCTAATGAGGTTCAACAATTCCAAGTGAAAGGTGCTGCACCTGGGCTGGGGCAATCCCAGACATGAGGACGGACTGGGAGAAGAACTCATTGAGAGCAGCCCTGCAGAGAAGGACTAAGGGCTCCTGGTGGATGAAAAGCTTGATATGAGCCAGCAGTGCATGCTTGCAGCCCAGAAGGTGAACTGTATCCTGGGCTGCGTCAACAGAGGAGTGCCCAGCAGGTCAAGGGAGGTGATTGGCCCACTCTGCTCTGCCCTTGTGAGGCCTCACTTGGAGTACTGGGTCCAGGTTTGGGGCCCCCAGCACAAGAAGGATGTTGATCTGGTAGAGGGGGTCCAGAGGAAGGCCACAAAGGGCTGGAGCACCTCTTCTATGAAGAAAGGCTGAAAGAGCTGGAGCTGCTCAGCCTACATAAGAGAAGTCTCTGGGGAGACCTCATTGCAAACTTTCAGTACTTGAAGGGGACTTATAAAAAAAAAAAAAAGGATAAAAAGGTGGAGAGCAACTCTTTGCTCAATCAGATATTGACAAGAGGAGGGGGAATGGTTTTAAACTAAAAGAGGCGAGAGTTAGATTAGAGGTTAGAAAGAAATTTTTCACTCAGAGGCTGGTGACGCACTGGAACAGGTTGCCCAGAGAAGTTGTTGGTGCCCCATCCCTGGAGGTGTTCGAGACCAGGTTAGATGAGGCCCCGGGCAACCTGATCTAGTGGGTGGCATCCCTGCCTGTGGCAGGGGGGTTGGAACTAGATGATCTCTGAGGTCCCTTCCAATCCAAGCCATTTTATGATTTAATGATTCTATGAATTTCATTTCTAGGAAAAAGAAAATTTGAGCTTCCTTCCTCATGCAAAGGAGTGAACTAATCCAGGGAGAAGAAAAGGTGCCATACTGGTACCTAAGTGTAGTTACATAATATTTGATGATAAAAACAAAAGGCTCAGTAGAGGTATGGCTTTATGGTGCGCTATAATTCTCTCTGCCTTCCGAGGTAGTCCCTTCTTTTTCTGCAAGCAATAAATTACCAGACTTTTTCTCTTTCTTATAGATGATCACTTTATAATGTATCCACTTGTGAATATTCTCTCCCTAACTCCACATGTACCAGACACCTTTTCTTTCAGGTGGTTTGGACTCAATGTTTTCAATCACTATTTAATTTGGAAAGATGCTTGTTTTTGTCAGGTCTGAGGAAGGGTTTGTATTTAAGCAAACTTGTATGCTTTTTACCCAGCAATATCAGATGGTCTAATAACAGGTATTGATTTTTCCCACAAATCTTGCCTCACTTCAAAAAAAAGGGCAGAACTGCCTAGTGTTGACACAGGTAGTGGTAATGAAAATTGTATGCATGCCAGATATTGACAATTAGCTTTGATTAATTATTTAATTTCACAGTTTATTGCTAGCCTGTAATTCCTACATAGCTCATGATTGATGTTAGCTGTTATGAGAAGAAGAGAATTGGCCTATTAAGAGCAGTTTAACTCTCATCAGCTTAAAAAATATTAAATATACCAGATGGGGGAGGAAGGCAGAGGGATCAGCACCAGAATTCCAGAAATCATAGTCTCCAGATTAAATCATTTGTTGCTCTCACTTTTTTTTTTTTAATATATTAAATATATTAAATATATAATATATTTAAATGTATATATCCCCATGACTGTAAAGAAGGTACCACAGCCTCATTTTGGAGGATCCTCCCCTTGTTCTCTCTAAAAAAAAAAAAAAAATCCTTTTAACATAAATTCTGGTGAGAGAAGAATGACTTTGCAAGTAAAGTTTGTGTCAAATACACTTCTGGTAATTGAAAATGTGATTTAACAAGGTGTGTTGGATTTGTGTTAACTGGTCTGCTATTGTTTGGTACCCATCAAATAACAGCATTCTCTGGAGGAGCTTCCAGGCTGTGGATCCCATATTAACAAAAGCATCTCCTTGTTGCCCCAGGGTTCTTGAGGAACAAGATTTAGAAGTCTCTTTCTTTGTTGCTAGCTCCTTACTGAATATCAATTCAGAGTATTAGCAAGCTTACTTTTTGAAGGTACTTAGATCTTCCCAGGCATTGAACCTGGGCAGTGAATCATACTTCAGTGGTACCAGAGTGAGTAAAGATCATGTCAGCACAGAGGGCGTAAAAAGTCTGGATTGTTAGTTTCTTTTTCTTTCTCTGCAGGTAGGTTTTGACCTTAGAACCCCGATACACAGTTCCACTCTCTGTTCTGGAGAATGAAGCCTTTTATCTGCGTACCATGACTATGACTATCATTCTGAAGCTCAAACTATATATAGCCAGTGCATATAGTTTAGAACAGTTATGTTGGAGATATGCTTTGGAAATATGACTTAAAAATTTGAGCTGAATAGTGTTTAGTGAACATCATGATAAATACTGTGGATCATATATCTGAACCAGTCCATTTAAAAGCTGGCTTTTAATGTTAGTAGAAGCAACACAAGAACATGCTTAAATCCTCAAAGCAAACCAGGTACTCAACTTTTATTCCAATCTAACTAGGTACCTGAAGATCTGAGCAAAAGTGACATCTCTACTGGATCAGAAAACAATGGGAGAGTAAGTTTTTTTGTTATATTTCGTTTTGGTTTATTCCTTTCCATCTGCATTTGGGAAAGATTAGAAAATTAGATGTGCACTGGGAAATTGAGGGTTCACCTGCTGATGCAATGAGAACACATAGTTTTATCTCCATCAGTGTGCCTTAAGTTATATGCCCTCTAGTTATGAAACTGAATTTCTCTTCCCTGTTCACAGCAATGTAGCTTGATACTGGACTGGTTGCAATGTGCTGACATACTATTGATATAAACTGAGCCTGTGGAGGCTTAATAGAGATTTCAGTTTCCCAGGGGTAGTTCAGAGTGTGGAGTTCAGCCTGTAGAGGCCTCAATGAACCCTAAACTTCCTCCAAAAAATGGCTTGAGTTGATTAGGACTGTTTTGCATTTGCTTGGCCTTAAATGCCATTAAAGTCATGTGAGAACCTGAGTTTGACCTTATTTCAGGGAAGAGACCAAAGGATACTTAGATATGTTTGATACATGGACATACCCTTGGGTCCTTGACAGAGAAGGGCAGAGGTAAAGGAATCCTTCCTCCCAATCCTTCCTCCCTCCTTCCTTCTTCTCATTGAGAGGGCTCATTGAGAGGGCTTTAAACTAGGTAAGAAGGGGGATGGGGCTGAAATAAGGCTTGTTGGAGCTGTGCCAGGGGGAACAATGGCAAGGCCGGGGGAGAAGGCAATGGTCCAGCTGAAGTGCATCTACACTAATGCAGGCAGCATGGGTAACAAACAAAAGGAACTGGAAGCCATCGTGCAGCAGGCAGGCTATGGCTTGGTTGTCATCATGGATCTCGCAGCCTCTGGAGGTGTCTCCTGCCAGCTGTGCAGGAAAGGTATCCCTTCAAGGAAGAACTTGTATGTCTACCAGGCAAATGGACCACCATGGAGAAGGGAATTCAGTACCTGAGGAAATTGGCCGTACGGGAAGTAATTTATAAGGACCTAGACGACGCACAAACATCCACAGATCCAGATGAAGTCCGGTGTACACTACCCATGTGGCGGAAGTTTGTACGGAGTGCACCATCATCATATGCCAGCTCATTGGCAATACTAACCTGGAAAGAGGAGGAGAATCCCACAATGAATGAAGTGACTAAAATACTCCGGCAGTACGAAGGAAATCTCTCCTCTTCCCTACAGGCCTGTGTCTCGGCTGTGGAGAAACTCTCTGAAGAGGTCCACCAACTTAAAGAGAATTTATCTTCCCCTCCACCTGAACGAACCAGTGTCCACCAGCTAAAAGAGAATACTTTGGAGAAACTTTCTGAAAAGATCCACCAACTTGAAGAGAGTTTATTTTCCTCCCCACCTGTACAAACCACTGTCTCAGCTGTTAGGGGTAAACATTCATCTATGCAAGGAAGACAATATGGTGGGCACACACACCGCGCCACCCTGTGGTTTTACCTACGTGACCATGGAGAGGACATGAGAAAATGGGATGGAAAATCTACTGCGACCCTAGAGGCACGGATACGTGAATTGCAAAAGAAAACAATTGGGAAAAAGGGGTTCTCTGAAAAGTTTGCTGCTCCAACTTCCAGCAGGCAGTCCTTTAAACACAGAAACGAAGATTCTGACCAGGACTAGAGGGGCCCTGCCTCCAGCCAGGGGGAGGAAAGGGACAATCGAGTTTATTGGGCTGTGTGGATTCGATGGCCTGGCACGTCAGACGCACAGAAGTATAAGGCTTTAGTAGACACCGGTGCACAATGTACTCTAATGCCATCAAGCTATAAAGGGCCAGAGCCCATCTGTATTTATGGTGTGACGGGGAGATCCCAGCAGTTAACTGTATTGGAGGCTGAAGTGAGTCTAACCGGTAATGAGTGGCAAAAGCACCGTATTGTGACTGGCCCGGATGCTCTGTGCATCCTTGGCATAGACTATCTTAGAAGAGGATATTTCAAGGACCCAAAAGGGTTCCGGTGGGCTTTTGGCATAGCTGCCTTGGAGACAGAGGACATTAAACAGTTGTCTACCTTGCCTGGTCTCTCAGAGGACCCTTCTGTTGTGGGGTTGCTGAGGGTTGAAGAACAGCAAGTGCCGATCGCTACCACAACTGTGCACCGGCGGCAATATCGCACCAACCGAGACTCCCTGATTCCTATCCATAAGCTAATTCGTCAACTGGAGAGCCAAGGAGTGATCAGCAAGACTCATTCACCTTTTAATAGTCCCATATGGCCAGTGCGAAAGTCTAATGGTGAGTGGAGACTAACAGTGGACTATCGTGGCCTGAACGAAGTCACGCCACCACTGAGTGCTGCAGTGCCGGACATGCTAGAACTCCAGTATGAACTGGAATCAAAGGCAGCCAAGTGGTATGCCACAATTGATATCGCTAATGCATTTTTCTCCATCCCTCTAGCAGCACAGTGCAGGCCACAGTTTGCTTTCACTTGGAGGGGAGTCCAATATACTTGGAATCGGCTGCCCCAGGGGTGGAAACACAGCCCTACCATTTGCCATGGACTGATCCAGTCTGCGCTGGAGCAGGGGGAAGCTCCTGAACACCTGCAGTACATCGATGACATCATTGTGTGGGGTGACACTGCAGAAGAAGTTTTCGAGAAAGGGAAGAAAATAGTCCAAATCCTTCTGAAGGCCGGTTTTGCCATAAAACAGAATAAAGTTAAAGGACCTGCACGAGAGATCCAGTTTTTAGGAATAAAATGGCAAGATGGATGTCGTCAAATCCCAATGGATGTGATCAACAAAATAACAGCTATGTCTCCACCAACTAGCAAAAAAGAAACACAAACTTTCCTAGGTGTCGTGGGGTTTTGGAGAATGCATATTCCAAATTACAGTCTGATTGTAAACGCGCTCTACCAAGTAACCCGTAAGAAGAATGCTTTTGAATGGGGCCCTGAGCAACGACAAGCCTTTGAACAAATTAAGCAGGAAATAGTTCATGCAGTAGCCCTCGGGCCAGTCCGAACAGGACCAGATGTAAAGAATGTGCTCTACATCGCAGCCGGGGAGAATGGTCCCACCTGGAGCCTCTGGCAGAAAGAACCTGGGGAAACTCGAGGTCGACCCCTGGGGTTTTGGAGTCGGGGATACAGAGGATCTGAGGCCCGCTATACTCCAACTGAAAAGGAGATATTGGCAGCATATGAAGGAGTTCGATCTGCTTCGGAAGTGGTCGGTACTGAAGCGCAGCTCCTCCTGGCACCCCGACTGCCAGTACTAGGCTGGATGTTCAAAGGAAGGGTCCCCTCTACACATCATGCAACTGATGCTACATGGAGCAAGTGGGTTGCACTGATTACTCAGCGGACTCGAATAGGAAACCCCAGTCACCCAGGAATCTTGGAAGTGATTATGGACTGGCCAGAAGGCAAATACTTTGGGATATCATCAGAGGAGGAGGTGGTCCGTGCTGAAGAAGCCCCACTGTACAACAAGCTACCGGAAAATGAGAAGAAATATGCCTTGTTCACTGATGGGTCCTGTCATATTGTGGGAAAGCATCGGAGATGGAAAGCTGCTGTATGGAGTCCTACACGACGAGTTGCAGAAGCTGCTGAGGGAGAAGGTGAATCGAGTCAGTTTGCAGAAGTGAAAGCCATTCAGCTGGCTTTAGATATTGCTGAACGAGAAAAGTGGCCAGTTCTCTATCTCTATACTGATTCATGGATGGTAGCAAATGCCCTGTGGGGGTGGTTACAGCAATGGAAGCAGAACAACTGGCAGCACAGGGGCGAGCCCATCTGGGCTGCGGCATTGTGGCAAGATATTGCTGCCCGGGTAGAGAACCTGGTTGTAAAGGTACGCCATGTAGATGCACATGTGCCCAAGAATCGGGCTACTGAAGAACATCAAAACAACCAGCAGGTGGATCAGGCTGCTAAGATTGAAGTGGCTCAGGTGGACCTGGACTGGCAACATAAAGGTGAATTATTTATAGCCCGATGGGCCCATGACACCTCAGGCCATCAAGGTAGAGATGCAACATACAGATGGGCTCGTGATCGAGGGGTGGACCTGACCATGGACACTATAGCACAGGTTATTCATGATTGTGAAACCTGTGCTGCAATCAAGCAAGCCAAACGGTCAAAGCCTCTTTGGTATGGAGGACGATGGCTGAAATATAAATATGGAGAGGCCTGGCAGATTGATTACATCACACGCCCTCAAACCCGCAACGGCAAGCGCCACCTACTTAAATGGTGGAAGCAACCACCGGATGGCTGGAAACATATCCTGTGCCTCATGCCACCGCCCGGAACACTATCCTGGGCCTTGAAAAGCAAGTCCTATGGCAACATGGCACCCCAGAGAGAATTGAGTCAGACAACGGGACTCATTTCCGAAACAACCTTATAGACACTTGGGCCAAAGAACATGGTATTGAGTGGGTGTATCACATCCCCTATCATGCACCAGCCTCTGGAAAAGTTGAACGATACAATGGACTGTTGAAGACTACACTGAAAGCAATGGGTGCTGGGACATTCAAAAATTGGGATACACATTTGGCAAAGGCCACCTGGTTAGTCAATACTAGGGGATCTGCCAACCGAGCTGGACCTGCCCAATCAAACCTGTTACGCACTGTAGAAGGGGATAAAGTTCCTGTAGTGCACGTAAGAAACATGCTGGGTAAAACAGCCTGGGCTACTCCTGCCTCAGGAAAAGGCAAACCCATTAGTGGAATTGCTTTTGCTCAGGGACCTGGATGCACTTGGTGGGTAATGCAAAAGAATGGGGAGGTCGGGTGTGTACCTCAAGGGGATTTAATACTGGGTGAGAATAGCCCATGAGTTGAATTGTAGTATGTTAATTATTATATAATACTGTATGTCATCACTACCATGATTGCTATATATCATAGATGAAAATGGTGATTAATTACAAGGTATTGGAAAGAGTGTAACCTGAGCATGACATAAATGGTATGGAATAAGGGGTAGATATCTGTCCTGGTTCCAGTTAGGACAGAGTTAATTTTCCCTCCTAGTAGCTGGTAGGGTGCTATGTTTTGGATTAGGATGGGAAGAGCGCTGATAACATGCCGATGTTTTAATTGTTGCAGAGCAGTGTTTACACCAGGCCAAGGACTTTTTGGCTTCTCTCTCTGTCCTGCCAGCGAGCAGGCTAGGGGTGCAGCAGGAGCTGGGAGGGGACAGACCCAGGACAGCTGACCCAAACTGGCCAAAGGGGTATTCCATACCATCTGACGTCATGCTAAACAATATATAGGGGTGGCTGGCCGGGGTGGGGGCCGGGCTGCTCGGGGATGGGCTGGGCATTGGTCAGCGGGTGGTGAGCAATTGCATTGTGCATCACTTGTTTCTCACACATTATTATTATTAATACTATTATCATTATCACTATTATTATTATTGTTATTATTATATTCCTGTCTTAATAAACTGTCTTTATCTCAACTCACAGGCTTCACTTTCCCGTTTCTCTCCCCCATCCCAGAGAGGGAGGGGGGAGGGTGAGCGAACGGCTGTGTGGTGTTTAGCTGCCAGCCGGGTTAAACCACAACACGTGGTGGGACCACTCTCATGACTGGAGTGCTGCAGTGTCTGGCTATAGGCTCTTCAGAAGGGACAGGCAGCACAGAAGGGGTGGTGGTGTGACTCTCTATATTAGAAAGTGTTTTGATTTTGTGGAACTTGAGGCTGGGACTGATAAGGTTGAGTCTCTGTGGGTTAGGATCAGCGGGAAGGCCAACAAGGCAAACATCCTGGTGGGGGTCTGTTATAGACTGCCGAACCAGGATGAGGAGACAGATGAGGAGTTCTACAGGCAGCTGGCAGAAGTTGCAAAATCATCAGCGCTTGTTCTCATGGGGGACTTCAACTTCCCAGACATATCCTGGAAGCATAACACAGCCCAGAGGAAGCAGTCTAGGAGGTTTCTGGAGAGCGTGGAAGATAGCTTCCTGACGCAGCTGGTTAGAGAGCCTACCAGGGCAGGTGCCCTGCTAGACCTTCTGTTCACAAACAGTGACGGACTGGTGGGAGATGTGGTGGTCGGGAGCTGTCTTGGGCAGAGTGACCACGGAATGATAGAGTTCTCTATTCTTGGCGAAGCCACGAAGGGGACCAGTAAAACCGCTGTCTCGGACTTCCGGAGGGCTGACTTTGAGCTGTTCAGGACACTGGTTGGCAGAGTCCTTTGGGAGGTGGTTCTGAAGGGCAGAGGAGCCCAGGAAGTCTGGGCACTCTTCAAGAAGGAAATCTTAATGGCTCAGGAGCGGTCTGTCCCCATGTGCCCAAAGACGAGCCTGCACGGAAGAAGACCAGCCTGGCTGAACAGAGAGTTGTGGTTCGAGCTTAGGAGAAAAAAGAGGGTTTATAATCTTTGGAAAAGAGGACGGGCCACTCACGAGGACTATAAGGCTGTTGCGAGGCTGTGCAGAGACAAAATTAGAAGGGCCAAAGCTCATCTGAAGCTAAATCTGGCTACTGCCGTTAAAGATAACAAAAAATGTTTTTACAAATACATCAACACCAAAAGGAGGACTAAGGAGAATCTCCATCCTTTACTGGATGCATGGGGAAACTTAGTTACAAGGGATGAGGAAAAAGCTGAGGTGCTTAATGCCTTCTTTGTCTCAGTCTTTAGCGGCAAAACCAGTTGTTCTCTGGATACTCAGTACCCTGAGCTGGTGGAAGGGGATGGGGAGCAGGATGTGGCCCTCACTATCCACGAGGAAATGGTTGGCGACCTGCTACAGCACTTGGATGTATGCAAGTCGATGGGGCCGGATTGGATCCACCCGAGGGTACTGAGAGAACTGGTGGAGGAGCTGGCCAAGCTGCTTTCCATCATTTATCGGCAGTCCTGGCTATCAGGGGAGGTCCCAGTCGACTGGCAGCTAGCAAATGTGACGCCCATCTACAAGAAGGGTCAGAGGGTAGACCCGGGGAACTACAGGCCTGTTAGTTTGACCTCAGTGCCAGGGAAGCTCATGGAGCAGATTATCTTGAGTGTCATCACGCGGCACTTACAGGGCAACCAGGCAATCAGGCCCAGTCAGCATGGGTTTATGAAGGGCAGGTCCTGCTTGATAAACCTGATCTCCTTCTATGACCAAGTGACATGCTTAGTGGATGAGGGAAAGGCTGTGGATGTGGTCTACCTTGACTTCAGTAAGGCTTTTGACACTGTTTCCCACAACATTCTCCTCAAAAAACTGGCTGCTCGTGGCTTGGACTGACGTACGCTTCGTTGGGTTAAAAACTGGCTGGATAGCCGGGCCCAAAGAGTTGTGGTGAATGGAGTCAAATCCAGTTGGAGGCCGGTCACTAGTGGAGTCCCCCAGGGCTCAGTACTGGGGCCAGTCCTCTTTAATATCTTTATCGATGATCTGGATGAGGGGATTGAGTGCACCCTCAGTAAGTTTGCAGATGACACCAAGTTAGGTGCGTGTGTCGATCTGCTTGAGGGTAGGAAGGCTCTGCAGGAGGATCTGGATAGGCTGGACCAATGGGCTGAGGTCAACTGTATGAAGTTCAACAAGGCCAAGTGCCGGGTCCTGCACCTGGGGCACAACAACCCCAAGCAGCGCTACAGGCTGGGAGATGAGTGGTTGGAAAGCTGCCTGGCAGAGAAGGACCTGGGAGTACTGGTTGATAGTCGGCTGAATATGAGCCAGCAATGTGCTCAGGTGGCCAAGAAGGCCAACAGCATCCTGGCCTGTATAAGAAGCAGTGTGGCCAGCAGGTCTAGGGAGGTGATTGTCCCCCTGTACTTGGCTCTGGTGAGGCCGCACCTCGAGTACTGTGTTCAGTTTTGGCCTCTTGCTACAAGAAGGACATCGAGGTGCTCGAGAGAGTCCAGAGTGACCCCTGGTGAGGGGTCTGGAGAACAAGTCTTACGAGGAGCGGCTGAGGGAGCTGGGCTTGTTCAGCCTGGAGAAGAGGAGGCTCAGGGGTGACCTTATCGCACTCTACAGGTACTTTAAAGGAGGATGTAGCAAGGTAGGGGTTGGTCTATTCTCCCACATGCCTGAATGTGGAATGGGCTAAAGTTGTGCCAGGGGAGGTTTAGGTTGGATGTTAGAAGGAACTTCTTTACTGAAAGGGTTGTTAGGCATTGGAATGGGCTGCCCAGGGAACTGGTTGAGTCACCATTCCTGGAGGTCTTTAAGAGACGTTTAGATGTTGAGCTTAGTGATATGGTTTAGTGGAGGACTTGTTAGTGTTAGGTCAAAGGTTGGACTGGGTGATCTTGGAGGTCTCTTCCAACCTAGACGATTCTGTGATTCTGTGATTCTATCATGGATTAGTGATTCAAATTATTCCTACACCCAAAAGGTGTACCCTTCCAAGAGCATGATTAAACATCATCATGGTGACTGCTCCATGTGAATATGGATATGTAGGGATCTAACATTAATGATATTAACTAATTGCTTTGCAGAACTTTAAGCTGTCATTCACTGACTGACCATTTATTTTCAATTCTTTCCACCTCATTTCTTTCATAGACAGTTGTGTCCTATCTAATTGTTTGATCTCTTTGCACATTCAAACATTTTATTTATATCCAATACAGAGATGACTTTGAATGTCAGTAGAGAGAACACAACACTCTGGAAAACTGAACTGGAAAATTCTCTTCTCAGAGACTACACAGAAAGATGGTCTGAAGAGATATCTCATTTACTTTTTAATTCTGTGAAGCCCTTCAGTATAAAAGTTCCAGTAGTCTTGCTTCTAAAACATTTGAGGCTATCAGTTTAGACCATTACCACTGATATCAATGAAAACGGCTGTGAGATGAGCTATTAAAACCAAAGAATTTCTAAAGAATTTTAGATTGTATGTTCTCATCATAGAAATGTATGGACAATACAAATATTTTTACTAATGCAGTTTCAATACACTGTAAATTACTAATTAAAAATATTTTTGCCTTCATTTTAATAGATATTATTAACCTTTTTTTGCAATGATAGAGATTGATTTTTTATCTGCAGATAACTACAAGATGTGTTTCAAAGTTATATTATTGATTTAATTTAATATGAAAAGCTTTGTCCATACATACAATTTGCTATTAATTCACTCGAGGATATTCCACATAAGTTATACTATGAACTTATCAAGACATGATTATAAAGTTAACATTAATTCTTAGTTTCATATTACATCTTAATATATATTTAATAGATAAAATGTTAGCAAAATTGAAATTAATAGTTAAATTGTTACTGATTCTAATCACATAATATTTCTTTTGCTTTATATTAATATTTCATTAAGCTATGCTAAATATAATATACAATATCACATTTAATATTTAATAAGAAATATTTGAAATTCAACATCAAATCAAAACCTGAATGATTATTAATACTTGCATGAAGGAATGAAGTGAAAATATTCTTAGAGAAAGATCAAATAAAAAGAAGAACCTTAACTACTGATTAACTTAGAATATGAATATTTTTACATTTTCCAGATAAACTTACTACTCTTAAATTAAAACCATTTTCAATGTTTTGATTTTTTGGTGAAAGAAGATTATCTTGAGTAATATGTGCGCCTAAGTTTTTCTTATTTTCTTGTGTTCAAAAATATTTTTTTTGTTTAATATTTATATAACATTAATGCAGTTCCCAAATATTTCTATTTGAAAGTCTTCAATATTAAACAGGAATACATGGTTTATCTTTGAACTATATAGTTTTCCTTTACAGATTTTTAGTAATATGTAAAAGATGTTTAGAGATATTCACATATGAATCTGTTTTGGAATACTCTAAGTCTTCATTATATAACAACTTTTTCAGAGTTGCATCATCAAGAAGAGAATAGAAGTTCAGTGACACTTTGGACGTATTCCATTATCCTTTTAACGTCAGGCTAATATTAGAAACAGAATAGCATTTGTCAAGGATCTTTCAAGTCTGGTATACCTGCCATTAGCTTTCTTCTTATGAGGCATTTCCACAATAGTAAGATTTTTTTTTTTCCTTCAATAAGCTATCCCTAACAGCAGAAAAAGATTATAACAAGGAAAATGAGCCGAAAACTCAAGTGCATTTTCCCTAAAGGCTTTTTCAATCTGATTTTACATATCATAGGAAACAGCAAAAGAGATGAGAACTCTCTGTTTACTTGAAGTAGGTCCACAGTCCAATAGATCTCAGAGTGAAAACATTTTCATCTAAGGTACAACCTCAATTTTTTCTTCTACAGATTTCATCCTGTTGATTTTAGTCACAGCTTTTTATGCTTTATTAAAATATTATTACTTTATAGGAATAATCTACCTTAGCATTTCTAAAGCTTTTTCTATATCTTCCTCTTAAAAAAAAATACATAGCGGGTTCCTTTATGGCCAGCCTAACAAGGCACATCTGCTGAGGCTGATAGTGAACATGTAAGTAGGTCCATTGACACATCATGATAATGATGTATGCAATACTCATACACCTTAAAACATGCTTGCATTTTTAAGGCCATTACCTGTGTCCTTAACTAATTTGCCATGCTCATCCGTATCATTGTTACTTACACAGAAGTCTCTCCAACACTTTAATGTCATTTAGGTAATGTGTCACTCATAAGGGGCTGTGTCATACCAGGTGTTATCAAAAAAAAAAATTATATCCAAGTATTACTTCTTTGCATGCACTTTTCAGCAATGTTCATTGTACAGTCTTACACTACCTTAACAGACTTTCATCTTAATATATTATTATTAATTCACTTTTTTTTTTTAATTCTTTATTTGTGTTTTCAATTGATATTCTACCTAACCAGAAGTATGTAAGGGATTTGGGTTGTTATGTCTATGAAAATGTTCTTAGTAAATCATTTTTACTACACGCAATCTAGACACCTCACAGGAAATATAAAATCTGTCATTTGCGTATCTAGTGCAAAGGTTTATCAAGGACAAGCAGTTATCTGTCATTAAGGAATTCAAAAGTTGTATGACACGCAGATATTTCTAGAAAAAATAACCCATAGTTTAGCTAAAAGAAAAATAATATCTTAGTTCTGGAAAGTCTAAACAATCAAGATTTCCAACTAACTCAAAGAAGGCAAGTTCAAATCCTTAATTAGGGCTGAGACAACTCTTCTGAATTAGGGTAATCCTAAATTTATGAAGTTTTACCTCAGAGGTGAAGTCATAGGTGAAACTTTTGAGTTTTTTGATATTTTAGTTAACTTCTGTGTAGTCTGAATCTCCTTTTGAGTGTCTGTAACTGTTTCTGATTTGGAATAAGAATGATTAAATATGCAAAGAGAGACTATTAAGATCTGAGGGTTATTTTTTTGTTTGTTTTTTTGTTTGTTTTTCCTGTGCTTGTTTGCTTCCAAAGTGGGAAAGCTTAGATGTTTTGGTGTTTTGGTTATATTTTCAGACTCCTTTTTTTTTTTTTTTTCTTCATATGGAACTGTATTAAGCCTCCAAACATTTTGAAATGTGCCAATTAATAGTTATCTTTTCTAAAAACTTCCACCTTTGACTTGTTTTCTATAATTCAGCTGAACTGGAACTCACTTTGGCTCAGCAAACACTGAGCTTTAAGTATGATGAAAAATATTACAGTTGCTGTCCCTGCTCTCTCTTGATGGTTGTAGAAGGTCAGACAGGAACACATAGCTTTGTCTCAGGATTATCCAGTAAGTGCTCAGGTGAATATTTGTGTCTTTGTTTACAAGCATTTGCAATAATGATTACTGTTTTATTCCCAGCCCAAATCCATAAATTCCTTTAGAAGCTGTTACTAAATTCTTGTCAGAACCATACACAGGCAAGGGCATTAAATTCTTCACACTCATTCTTCTACCAAATAACAGATAGCAAGGACAGCATACCAATATTAACATAGATGTGGCTCCCTAAGCAAAGATTTTTTTCTTCCTCCTTTTCAGCTTGCAACCAAGTGCAAACTCCACAATGTCTTAATGAGTTTTATGAATATGTTTCTTCATGTCTGCCATGATCCCTAATTTGAAAATTGTTACTACAGATATTTCTTAGTAATATTCCTAAGTCTTTATATGCATGCACATAGTCATGCCAAAAGTATATACTTTATTAAACTCCTCAGAATCACCATGTTTTTCCAAACTCAAGATATCAATTTATTCTTGAAGAATATGCAATAGATTCTAATGCAGAAATTCTTTTTTTTTTTTCTTTTCCCCAATAACATCACTATATTTTAGACCTGTAGTCCATAAATGGTTTTCTCATTGTTAGAGTTTTGCAAATGATCAGGTAGCTATGCTTCCTTCATTTTATTTTTGCTTATCTTCATATGGTATAGCCATAGTTTTACATATTTGGTAGTTACAAGTAATTTTTTTTTTTTTTTTAGACTGAAACATATATGTAATGGTATACTGTAAAGAAACAGAGGCCTGGTAAAAGATCCTTCTCAGTGGTGTTGAGAAGTGGGAACAGGATGGCAGCAGAGACTATAAGGCTACAGAATAACTCACCAGTTGTTATTTAAAGAAGAGCAGAGAGAGATCTGGACAAAACCAGTTTTAAGGATAACAAGGAGGAAAAAAAAAAAAGAAAAAAAAGGAGAGCATAGAAGATGCACAAAATGCACAACATGTAGTAAATTCAACTGTACAGACCTTGAGTTGCTGACTTGACTTCCCAGCTTGACCTCAGACCTGCCTCGTCACCACAGACTTTCCTGGGGATCGCTGAGCATTGACTGACCCTGGTAACCATCACCAGGTCCTGACCTGTTCTCCTTGCTTAGGCACTCTGGGACTGTACCCTTGCTGATGAAGACACTGCTCTGCCAGTCTTCCTGTCACCCTGGTCCTTGGCTCACCCTCCCTTGCAGGAGTGGCCTGCTTTTACAGCTCCCCAACAGACACCTTTCAGACTTTTATTATGTCTGCAAAATTATGATCTCCCTGTCAAAAAGATATCTGTGTTATTTTCTGAAGGCTGCCCTGGGAAACTGTGGTTTGCTGAAAATTTCACCAGTCCCCAGCATTGAGGTATTCTGGGGAGATAATTTCTCTACAGCTGGAAGCATATGACTTCTGTTATTTATAACTAATGGGTGGTGGTTTACCATGAAAAGTGATGTTTTCAAGGTCATTAATCATTCCAAAAGGTAAACATGCAGAAGAAATTCAATTCACTATTATTTGCATAGGTTCCTAGGCATGAGCAAGCAGGATACAGTTGTCAGCAGAGGATCAGACATTCTTGTTGCTCAACACAATGGCATTTAATGGCTTTCTGTCAAACCCTGAATCTAATCCAGATACCTGAAGTGTGTTTTAGGAGTCAGCTGAGAGCAGCATGACAAACAGCGTAATAAGCAGTGTTGCTGAGATGACACAAGTTTGCATTACTAGAGGAAATGGATTGAAAGCATTCATACTTCCACCAGTCTTGCCTTTATTCCATCATGAAATTTTCTAAGCCACACAATGAACCTATCTAAGTAACCCATCCTAAAGGAAAGAAACTGCTGACGATGTCAGGTCAACAAACGTGGAGTAGACATAAAGGCTCTCATACTTTTGTTCTATGTGCTGTATAACAAAGATTACGTTTGTTGTTTGTTTCATTTTCAGAAACAAAGTTTGCTATCAGGCAAAAGTCTTTGTTATATGGCAAAGTAAGGCAGTTAAATACAGACCTCATAATAATATCATCAAGATTTTTTTAATAGGGGAAGTCTTCAATGAGTGCACTGTATAAAATGACTATCTATCTTCTTGTAAAGATGGACAAAGACACAAAGTTTGTAGTCTTGTGGGATCACTACTTTATCTCACATAAACAGAAAGAGCTTTGAAAGGATTAAGAAGCCTCAAAGCCTTTGAGAGTCTCAGCTGAAATGAGAGTAAGTACTTTGTCACCTGAATTTCTGAGACAGTAAGTGATAGCTAGAGTGAACTGATGGTCTGTGAAGACAGGCATTCTGTGGCCTTGTAGACTGTTTACTGAATAAAAATGTAAATGCTGACATTTAGCTTCAAGAATTTGGTTCTTTCCAGTCAGAAAGGCAATCTATCCAAAATTCACAACAGGGGTGGAACTGTCATTAGGAGAACCATACTGTATTTTAAGAGCGCCATTAGATTTTGTCATTTTGATTGAATTGTTATCACAGCTCATCTGTTTTCTTGCCATACTAGGCATTATGCATAGCTTCAATTTATGCTTGAGATTGTAAAGATTTTTTTCTTAGATGCTGATACTTTATAAGCTATTTAAGATTAATATAAGCAAGATTTTCCATCAAGCAATTTCATGCAAACTATCTCATACCACTGGTCTTTATATTTCCAGTCCGTTGCATCAAGTGTTCAAAAAATTGTGTTAAAAACAATTTTGAAGTGATTAAACATTGCCAGAAGTTGTACTATTACAATGCTTTGCTATTTAGCAAATTTGTTGTCATTGAAAAACTTCTTCAAAGGCTTTTTTCCTATGAGTCCTTGCAGAGAGATGCAGATCATAGGTAGAGAGGCTGAATTTTTACCAGATGAAAATATAGTCTGCCCAACATTAAGTTTCTCTTCAAACTTGGTGTTTTTGATGTTCCTGTCTTACAACGGCTAATTGTAAGCCATCAGTAATTGAGCCATTTGGGCCTCATTTCCACCCCATTTGGGCCTCATTTCCACCCCATTTGGGGAGGAACCAAGAATTATTTTTTTCTTATTTAAAAGCTGAAAGATAGCCTGTACAATAAAATTGTGTTCAGCAGCTTCCCTGAAATAATAAACTATTGCTGTTTCTTATTCTTATTTATTTTATTTCCCTTAAGTAATATTCTACTTGGCAAGAACCAAAAATGTTCTTAATTCTAGAACTCCAGATTTTTGAAAAACTCTAATCTATTTGTTAGGTAAGTTTTAGGACAGATTTGGTATTGTTTTTGGAAAATCTGAATCCAATTTCAACTTGATTAAACTGTTTGGATAATAGGAAGATCTGGCAGATGTGTCAGAGACAAGTTAAGAATACTCCATCTTATGTAAGTGTAGATGGGTAGGTTACTGATTTACAAATATGCATTACTATAAAATGTACTCTTTACCGAAACAGAAATAGAAGATGAATAGTGAAAATAAAATATCTGAAGCATATGTGCATGCATACTAAGTACAGCTAAAGTCATTATCAAAGTATTATAGCAAAGATAAGTCTTTCAAAATCTTTTTCTATATACCAGAGTGTTTAGTTTTAAAGTAAGAAACAAGTTACCTTGTAAGTACGGATAAATTTATGGGATGTGAAATGCAAACTGCTTACAGTCTAAATATTGAATGGGTTGTTAAAGACAGTAAAAATTATTAAACAGATTGTCTGTAAATTTAAGCACACTCTCTAAGCATCCTATTTCCAAAGATTTTGCTTCTTCCTTTGCACTTAAAATTAGCCAACTAAGAGTAGAAAGCATACAGTTTTGGTTGTAAAAATTATGCATCAGGAATCTTGAAAAAGAAGTGATTTTGCTCTCTCAAAACACTGTAAGCCAAGGCCTAGCCACATATGATGTCAAAATACACTCCTGATAAAATCACATTATCGTAATGTGATCTTTCCTATTCTTTTTAATCAATAGAAAGATAGCTAACAATGTTGGTGTTCACATTTTAATCAGGAATTAGAATCTGCCTCCAATTAAGATGAATCAAGGAACCATTTATTTCAAGGTCTTTGCTAGATTGTAGTGAAAAATGAATCATTCTATACTTAATTCATATCACAAAGATTATTTTTTTTACAGTTATAAAGGTTAGAAGCTTAAATTATTTCGAATGAGTATGAACATTCAGGAGTGATTCTCCTGATCAGATGAATCAGTTCATCCAGTCCTGTGAGAAGAAGTCATGCCTTGGTACATAAAAGAAGTTAATGTTTAAATCTCACTTAAGGACTGCTTGCACTCAGTTTGGTAAGGAAAGAACAACTAAAACTGTTTCACTGTTCATAGAAGTGACTAATCCAGACCACATGAATGTACTATTGCTGTAATTTGACATTAAGCTGTTTATTAGATAGAGTGCAGAAGATAGTTTCCATTTCCTGCTGTAAAGATTACTGTAATATTTAGCCTACATTTATTTGATTTTTCTTCTTGTATGAATTAGTTAATTTTATTTAGCACAATATCTGTGTTGCTTTTCTGGTACAGAGATTCTTTAATTCATTAAACAAAGTGAAACAAATTCCACAGGCGGGAATGAAGAAGCTACCACATCTTCTTTCACGGCAATCACTTTATGGCAATGAGCATCTCCCAGAGCTTGGACACATGGGCTTGGACCTACGAGTCTATATAATGAAATGCAAACTATGCCTGCTAGATCCTAAAAAAAAGCTCAACAACCGAACTTTTATATTTAAAAAAAATAATAATAAAAAAAAAAGTTCAATGCTGCCCTGTGTTTTTTAAGAAAATAGTGACTGACCACTATTTGTTGTTGTTGTTGTTTTTGTTGTTAAGAGGATATATGAATCTCAGATTAGTATGGTACATGTTGCTGGGGCTGAGAAAGAACAGTGAGCACAAAAAAAAAAAAGGTTATGTTCTTCATCAGGCCTTAAGGAAATAAGATCAACATGAGGTAATCGTTGTGCCACCTTACCCAGCTGTTAAGCCAGGCTCAGCTTTGAGTATGTATGGATGAAATTTATCAATGTAAATCTGGAGAGAAGAAAAATTGCCCAAAATGTTGGATTTTTTTCATCTGATCTCTTTTCTACTACCTTTTCATTTGCTTCCACATGGTCTTTATATCTTCTGCAAAACATTAGCAAGAGAAAGGTATTTCTTAATTGGTTTTGATCTCAGTGTGTGCTGTAACATAGCCTCTATTTGTGGCTAAGGCCCTGGAAATAAATGCATGTCTGAAATCACTGAGTATGGAACATATGTTAGGTTCACAGTACCTCATATGACTTCTGTGGGACACATGGAAAGACAGAGAAATCAGAGGGTTATAGAAACAGCAGAGTCATCCAAAGAGCAGGATGTATCTTGGGAATATCACATTGTCCAGGAGAAGAGAGTCAGTACTACGAAAATAGGCATTGTGTCCTCCGGATTGGTGAAATTATCATAATTATAGGAACTTTTATAATTTTTCCTTGTCTTCCAGAATTACCAGACAGAGGTTTGACTTCTTGCTCTCTATAACTTAGTGGCTGCTGGAGTTCTGCAAAAAAGGGAGACTCTGAGATTAACATAAAATAATGCCTTAAGAAATGTAAATTCACTCATTTAAATTCAAGTAATGTGTAACTTTCATCTATATGATGAATACCTGTCTCACACATATTCAGTATATTTTGCTAGGATTTACATTCTTGTTTGCATTCCTATGTTTAGTTTGCTAAAATACTGTACAAGTCTGCTTGCATGTGAATTTGAGTCCCTTGAAACAGAAATTTATTTGTAGGTCAATGATTAAACTGTTGGACTCTGGGCTAGTGGGCTTTGACAATAAGCTGCCAGTCCCAGGGGCTGTTCTTGTACAGCAGTTCATGGGTAGCCTGGACCAGGACAATACCTATAAGACCTGGTGGATCATGTTCAGTGGTGGGCATGGGCAATGAATACTTAACATGGGATATACATCTCTCTGTGCATTGCTGTCAAGACAGAAGCAATTTCTAATATGGATGGAGGCAGAAATTTAGCAAAGGTAAAACATTGGTGCCTATGGAGACTAAGAGTCTACCAAATTAGCCAGCAGCTGAAAAAAATGGCTTTAAAGATCCTTTTATCCTTTTGTGTATACAGGCATCAAAAGTGGGAATTAGTCTTTTTGTTTCTATAAAACAATCTTTTCCCCAGCCTCTAGAGTTGGTATGCCAAAAGCTCTCCTGAACACCTCCAGTCATAACCTAAACATAAGTTTACCATTGACCAAGATCATCTAGATAGCTTACTTCTTCTAATATGGCATTTTAGGATAAATGAACTGTAAAATTTTGGAAAAAAATATAAAAAAGACAGCAGCTCACTGATGTATTTTTAGTATTTATCTTACAGCAGAGGCTTTTTCTATTGTATCAATGTACAACTTCTGTAGGAAAACATCTATGGAGAGTGAACCATAGGCAGTAAGCTGTAGAAACTTCTTAGACTGCAGTCTGGAGGACAACAGAAGAAACTTGAATGCCATATAACCTTTCTGTTTTCCAAAGTATTGAACATTTTGTAAAAGGGTGACTGCTCTTAAGGGAAAAGGATTACAAAACCAATGAAGTGCTGTTACAAAAATCTATACAATATACTTGTGAAAGTGCACCTAATTATGGAGTATGACAGATAATTCTTCAGTGAAAAAGGCACTGTTGTGAAGACTGCAAAGATATATGGATTGCATAGACCAAAGGGAAATTTTATGTGAGATGAATCCTTTCAACAAATACCGTGTGCTCTTTGCTCTTTCTCCCATAAAAGGTTCTATTACAAGGAGGTACTGATGCAAGTTATTTGTGCAAGGATGGTTTTAAATGATGAACTTTATACATTATGTAAAACATTTAAATCCTTCCATTTTGACTGTTTGATGGCAACAGTGTGCTGTTTTTCCCAGCAGTTTATTTGGGTAAGTTTATTTGAAAGTACAGCATGTATCTCCATATTTGTGAGGAATTTTTGAAAGAATGAGAAAAATAACTTAAGAATCCATGCTGACAGAAACAGAGACCAATAAGTGTGTGGTATATTTTACAAAACATATGAATAATTCTATTTTTATCCATGTATTGCTGCTTTTCGTTTGTTTATTATTTTATTTATTTTTGATTAAATACTCAAGACAGTAGGCTCGAACAATAAACTACAGTTTACATAAACTAGGCTGAAGTGCAAATACACAATTATATTGAAGTTCATCGGTGAAATATTTTAAAGTCTATTCTATTCAGTGCAGTACATTTGGAAACAAAAGAAAAAATTATAGAGGATTAATGAACTCCATTAACTATAACTAAATTAGCTATGGCTATTGCAGTGGTAAATATAATATCACACTCAATTTTTGTTTGCTGTTGGAAAGAAGATATTGAGTTTCTTGTGAAATAGAACTCATAAAAAAGTAGTTCAATAGAGCATTTGGCTAGGTCCTCACATAAACAAATAGAAGACTCTAAGACAAGTAATGAAATTATGTTTTATGAATCTTCTGGAATAAGCTAAAATCAGACAAAGAAAAGTTAATCAGTTTAGAAATGTCCTAAGCAGATTTCTACTGTTTGGAGGCCCTAGACTTTTCTCAGATTCCAGTTAAAGGAAGACAGTTACTTTTTATGGCTCTTCTCCAAGTGTATCAATATGTAAATGACTGTGTATTGGTTTCATCAATCATTGTACAACACAAAATAATAGCATTTAAACTATAAAAACCCCTTCTGCAAAAACTTCTTACTTGGAAACTGAAACAATTTCTTGAGCTATTTCTCCTGGATTCAAGACCATAAATTAACCAGATATCTACCCATGCTATCCTGCTATCCACTGGTGGTGAATCATACAGTTTCTTCCACGGCTTCTGGCAATTACAACTCACTTTGTAGCAAAAAAATGCACTTTCCTCTGTGGTGATTCTGAATATTAGGAGAACATCTAGTTTGCTATGAATATACATAAAACAAGTGTAAAGTACATATATAGAATAATATAAAGAATCTAAAATAAAATCTATATCGAAATATAAGAAAACAGATATTTATTAATTTTCATTTTACCTGCAAGGATAAAACCTACACTTGCAAGAAACCACATGAAAATACAGAAAAGAAACAGAACAGTATATTTTTATCAATTTTCCAGAAACGGATTTTTCAGAGTATTCATTTTTCAATCTCTCTGCAACGGTTCAATAAGATAAAAATATCAGTCGTATTTACTCAGAGTTTAGCTTACACAGGAAAAAATATTTTGTTTAATGTGAATTATATGTCCTTTTTTGTTTTTTCTTTTCAAGTTACATCCACTATCCTAGTCCTATCTCTTATGGTAATTTCATGCACAGGATTCTTAGTTCTTCTTATAATTATTCTATAAAGTTCAACACACTGAATTAATGCATTCAAATATAGCTCTCTCTATATACAGCACTGTATATAATACTGTCTGTACTATATGTAAATAGCACAGTATGCTAGCAGCAAATAGCACCTAAGATAAATCAGGGAAATTGTGGGTGTGCAAAATATTTGAAACAGGTTAAACATATGTTTTGTCTGGAAATGAAGATGTTTCAAGGTGTTCCTAAGAACCTCAGCTTAAGATTCTTTGTACATATATATATATACTGAACAGTTTTCTTTCAAATGTCTTACTTAAATTAGATGATAATAGACATTTCATCACTTGTGGCTACTTAGGCTTTGCATTTCAAAATAAAGAACGATGCTATCATCTCTGTCATAAAAAGCTGTGGTCATATTGCATTTAGACCCCCCTCACAACCTGTCCAGAATCTTTGTGTTTAAGTTAGAGAATTTCATTCCTCCCTTGTCCCACCTAGGTGTGGAACTCACAGCTGGAAAGAGGTCACATGTGACCTTTATTGGTCCCTTGCAGCCAGTGAAAGATGAGTCTTTGCATCTGAGCCTTGGTTATGTCTATAAGCAGTTCTCCACGGTCTGAAAATTAATCTTTTTAATGTCAGCCACCTATAGAGAGCCGATGCTGGAGAAGGCTCATGACAGCAACTGTAGCCCATGATGAGGAGCCCATGGAGGAGCAGGTTGGCTGGAGCAGTTTGTGATGGACTGTATCCTGTGGGAGGGACCTCACACTGATTCAGGGCAAAAATGTGAGGAGGAAGGAGCAGCAGAGAACAAGTGTTATGAACTGATCACAGCCCCCATTCCCCATCTGTCACGGCAAGGAAGGAGACAGAGGAGTTGGGAATGGAGGAGTGTAGTTGAGCCTGGCAAGAAAGGGGCATCAGAAAGGTGTTTAGATTTTTGTCATTTCTCACTATCACATTTATTTTTAATTGGCAATAAATTATTTTTCCCCAAGTCAAGTCAGTTTTGCCTGTGACAGTAATTGGTAATTGATCTCACTTCACTTTTCTCGACCCATGAACTTTTCCACTTCATTTTCTCCTCCTGTTTTGTTGAGGAGGGGGGATCAGAGAGCAGCTAGGTGGGCATCTGACAGCCAGCCAAGGTCATCCCTCCAGAAAAACAACAGATACAGAGAGCCCAGAGGTGCAAGGTGATGGGTAGTGATGATCCGCAAAGAGGAAACGAGCTCATATATTCCCAAAGAGAGCATTTCAAGTAAAAATGCCATTGGCTTTAATTATACAGCCAATGCAAATTGCAGTGGGGGACATCCAGATTATTACATTGAGTTGAGGCAGGCTGGAAGTAGCCAGCCCAGGAAGAACAAAATTGTATATACTAACAGTACTGCTTAAGGAAATAACCCAACACTAAATCATGGCCGTTCTTTCTCACTACAAGTGTCCCAGTTTCTCTGTCAGTTGCATCTTGGAAACTTGTGTGACTCTCACTGTCTCACAGCATCCACAAGCTCAGCCATCCTCAGTCTTTGATCTCAGATTACAACTAACATGTCTTCCCCATATTCCTTTATGAACTTTTATCCTACTGCCAAATTGTGTGTTATCTGCTCCAGAGATACTGTACTCTAGCATGAGATATTTTGGTCTTAGCTCTAGAGGGAGGGAGTGTTAATTCAATTTCACCTACTCTGAACTGCTACTGCCAACCCTTAATTTCTCAGCAGTGCAGTATATATAGCTGATTCTACTATTCTTTAAAATAGTGGCACACATGTTTAAAGCACATTGAACTTCCAGAAAATATTAGTCAACTATTGTAACAACTACTCCATAACTTAAATGTTGCAGTGCAGTGCAGCCATATCCACCTTCCCAGATAAAATGTGATTATATTGCTGCAAAAAACGTAATAGCTGGAGTTGTACGGATTAAATCAGTGAATCATGACAGTAAATCCAAGCACTATTCTATAGGTACACTCACAAGTCTTTTGAATCTGTAATGTAAGATATTTCATTGTACGTTCTCAGTCCTATGAAGGATTTATGCCATTCTGAAGAACACAAAAAGAGATCACAAGTCCCTTGGCACCCTACCGTGTTAGTAGGAAGCATCCTGTACATACCAATGTTAGTAAAGAAGCTAGGAAAATTTTACCATGTGTAGAACTGATGTGGTTTGGATTTCACAGATATATTAAGTGAAAATCATATGGGTGATAGAGTTGACTTGTATTTTAGATGATGCAAAACTACTACACTGTACTTGTTATAGCCTTCTGTCCTTGGTGCTATATTTCAAGGCAGCAGTAAAATGTTCTCATTAATTTACCCTAAAGGAGATAAATACAAAGGAAAATTTGAAATGAAAAGGTGAACTTTCATGTTTGAATTTGAAAAGTTATATGTGAACAGTAATGAAAAAGCACATGAAATGCTGATATCTTATGTAAGGAAGGGACAGAATCTTGCTAAGGGTCCAGTGATACCCTATTTTTCTGAAGAGCTCGTGGAGTTACCTTACTAGCAAAGTCCATATATCTATATACTTGTGAACATGGATACACTGTGTACCACAGAGAATGAATTAATAAAGATATTAATTAGAGGTTATGGCTAACAGTTAATTTCTTTGTCCCTATTAAGCTTGAATGTTGAGAAAGTTTTCTTATTCATTCTGTGCCACTAAATAGGATTTAACCCATGGCTTCTGTTTTAGATTATTCTAACCCATCAAAAGTGGTTTAGAATGCATATTAGGGGGATTGCTCCCTTAATGTCACATAAAAAAAAAACAGGACAGGAAAAGTAAAAGTTTTTGGAGGTTACCATTTCTGTTTACCACATTTCAGTCAACAAAAAAATCCTTATGGGTATATATAAGACTACAGGTAGTGTAGCAAGAGGTAGTTTCTTCTCCAGAGCTACCTCCACACATCTAATCTCAGACTGTATCTTGCATGCAGTTTCTCATGAAATATGCCTTTCGAAATTAGAAATCATAAAGAAAAGGATGTAAAATATAGCACATATGTTAATATATATGTTAATAGAAAACAGTATCCTCTTTGATTTATGTATTTAATTTGTTTCACAATCTATCTTTTGATTTAAAATTATCCTTTTCTTCTGCAGGGATCTTAATCTTTCTGCAGCTCTTGTACAAATCAGTGTTCTGACAGAAGGGGAAGACAGCTAAATTAATTTTAAGAAATTTTCTGTCTTTTTTACTTTTACCTTTGGAAGAACATTCCCTCTGTCACATTCTCCTAAGTTAACACCATATCCTCTTCACTAGACTCAGCCTGAGGTTTCAGACAATTATTTACTTTTCATCCCACCTTATCCCCAACAGATTTGGGACCCTACACAGCTGTCTTTAGCGGGCTTTGGCAGCCTTAAGTTGTTGCTTAAGTTGTTTTATACACATTGTTCTCTGCCTCTTCTTCTGATATTCATTCTTCTGATGTTCAGCCTTGCTCTTGCACCCTCAGCTGGAGAAATCCTTGAAAGAAAGGTGATTAGGAGACGGAACCTCTGCCTATGGCTAAAGTAATCACAGGGTTTTTGTACAAAGCAGGAGCTCCAGGCTTCAGCTGATCTTCTTCTGCAGGCAGACCCAGATGGAAATGAATTCACCTTCAGCTGTAGCCTAGCAGGGGCCAGGCTGCCTCTCTGGCAGGCAGTCTGCTCCTTGCAGGTACAATATTAAGTGAGCACTGACTTAAATGTCACTGGCAAGGCTATGAAAGCTATCTCAAACCTGGGCAAGGCATCGGCTCTTGTTCAATTGCAAATATGCACCTTGTAAAGTTTGATTGCAAAATCTGCACCTTGAATGAATATATATTGAGATACATTTTTAGGTTGATCTTGCTGAGAAAATCCTTGCCTTATTCTCTAAAAGAGGCTGATGCCTTTATCTCCTGTGCCAGCTGCTGGTGCTGGTTTGTTCACATAGCCTTTTCAGACTCAGCAATAACCTTAATCTTTTATAATAGGTGACTATTATTTTTTTAAATTATTATTTAGAATACATGTCATAAACAAATCTTTCAGTACCTCAGAAATAGATTTATACAAAAATATTAACACTACCTCACCTTTAACACCTGCTTAAGAACACGTTGTCTTCCCTCCCCCCCCCCCCCCCCCCACCCCTAAATTCCAATGGAACTAAACAAATTGTATGATCTCTGTTTTTAAAGACCTTGAATTTCTCCATAGCAAACAATTTAAGCTGTTTTTCAAAACAGATTGACATTTACTTAGACGAGAGCTTTAATTTTAAGAGGTTGCTTCAGGCACAGTGAATTAGTGTCATCATCTTTTAGTCTTTTAAGATACACCTGAAAGAAAAACTATCAGCTTTACACGGATAAAAAGCTCCTTTTATTGTCAGCTTGAATTAACACTGCTTTTAAATTCACAATAGTTGTTGTTAAGAAACATTCCTTGGTAGAAGTATTTAAAAACTAGAAAAAAAAAAATCAAAATCAAAAAATCCCAAGCCAAGAATGAAGAATTGTAATTGTCTGGAAATAGCAGAACTCCCATTCCTAAACGTGTCTCTTAATAAACCAATTGAAAACACTACTGACATTTATTTTTGTAGGTATTTCTCCGGGATTATCAAGCAAAAATCATCTTGGAATTGGAATAATTCTAAAAGCAATTCCACTGTAGCACTTTGCTGCACAAATACTGTTCACTCTTCTTTTCTACCCAAAAGAAAGGTAAGAAAATAACTTCTCTTGGAAGGATCATAAGGTCATGTTAGAAATCTCAGCTCCTTGCATGTTTTCACAGTAGTAGCTAAAATAGAATATTATCTTGCTGTCCTGGTTCCAGTTAGGACAGAGTTAATTTTCCCTCATAGTAGCTGGTAGGGTGCTATGTTTTGGATTAGGATGGGAAGAGCGCTGATAACATGCTGATGTTTTAATTGTTGCAGAGCAGTGTTTACACCAGGCCAAGGACTTTTCGGCTTCTCGCTCTGTCCTGCCAGCGAGCAGGCTAGGGGTGCAGCAGGAGCTGGGAGGGGACAGACCCAGGACAGCTGACCCAAACTGGCCAAAGGGGTATTCCATACCATCTGACGTCATGCTAAACAATATATAGGGGTGGCTGGCCGGGGTGGGGGGCCGGCTGCTCGGGGATAGGCTGGGCATCGGTCAGCGGGTGGTGAGCAATTGCATTGTGCATCACTTGTTTCTCACACATTATTATTATTAATACTATTATCATTATCACTATTATTATTATTATTGTTATTATTATATTCCTGTCTTAATAAACTGTCTTTATCTCAGCTCACAGGCTTCACTTTCCCGTTTCTCTCCCCCATCCCAGAGAGGGAGGGGGGAGGGTGAGCGAACGGCTGTGTGGTGTTCAGCTGCCAGCCGGGTTAAACCACAACACTTGCTCACTTATAATATTCTCTGATAGCACAGGACAGTGCTTGGGCAAAGTGCTGTTGCCAGCATTGAATGATAATATCTTTCAGTACTCAAGAGGGCAATAATCAAAAGAAAACAAAACAAAAACCAAACCCAAACAAAAACACGTTACTGTTACAGTTTGAAGGCTTTAGAAGACAAATATGCAGGCCTTTATCCTGCAACAAGCTTAAGTGTGGACAGGCATCAGAGTTCTTTGCCATTCATTGCCAGGTTGGAACAGATTAGACAGGACCTGTACCCTGAGCTCACTTTCAGGGTGAAACTGGAAGATGAATTTTAAATTGGTCTGTACCATTACAGAATAATGTGAAATATAGTGTCAACATAGCTGTCAAAACAAGCAAATTTGTCTCAAAAATTTTGTCTGAAAAGTACAATTAGATTAAAAAACCCAGTCTATATTCCTAACATAGGTGAAGGAAATTATTGGTACAGGCATGGATTTGTTATACTTGAAGGACTCTTGTTGAAGATAGCTTGTTTTAGTGGTTTTGGCCTGTGCTAAAGCAATGCTTTAGGTTGTGGGTTTAGCTCTCTTATGCCCATATAAATTATATGCTACTGGGCAGTTAGTAATGCCTGGAGAAACCTGGGCGCTCCCCATGGCTCTGTTCCTCCCTTGGTTTTGTCATCACCATAATGATATACAATAGGCAGATGTCATTTATTAATGAATCAGTTTCAGTGTGCCTGTGGTGGAGCAGTGTGCCTAAATTGGATTGTGGTAACCTGCTAGCAGCTGGAACTAATAGGTGCAGAAAAAAAGAAAAGGGCAAAATGAGATGCCTGAGCTATGGACTGCTATGGAAAAGGTCATAGACTATCAAGGACTGAATAGAAACTCTGCTGCAGAAAGGTGCAGATAGTTTCAGAATTTTCGCAGAGAAATCTGAGAACTGTTAGGCAGTCAGATCTAGACAAGAAAATAAGCAAGCAGTGAAAGGATTTACTTAATGGTTATGCTAGGTCAGGGAGGATCTGGATCAGAGGTTAGAAAAGGGAGACGGGAGAATAAGTAAAGAGGTTTTCTGAGGAAACAGTCTGGGAAAACTTCAGAGAAAGGAAGTTGTCAAGCTGCAGTCATCTAAGGAACCATGTGCAAGGAAGATCAAATAGACTTTTTGTTGAAAATGCAAATGTTGTTTTCTCAGTATGAGATAATAAGCTGCTCTGGGTAGGAGCGAAAGAAAACTTCTGAGGGAATCTTTGAGTCACTGCCAAAATAGTTACACACTGTGATCCTTCCACAGGCAATCACTGTTTGTACAACAGCTCCTGTTTTGTTAAATAAACACTTATACTCTAGAATCCATAAAGGTCATTACAAAAAAAAAAAAAAAAAGGATGAAAAGATTGCTGTCCTACCATCCTACTGCAAGTGGACCAATAAGAATGGGTGAACTAATGATTTTGAAGTGTCTCTGAGTCTGCTTTCTAGCTTGAGTGACTCTGATTGTACTCCATATTGGTAAATTTTGTCATCTTCTTTTGTCAGCATCCATCTGCTGTGAAGATTCTGGTGGGTCTCTAATAGGATGCACCAGTTCCACTGTATTAACCAGGCAGTTCTTGAAGAGAAGGTAACTCCATTAATCCAAGCCAATTTTTTCAAGGGGAGAAAAGCAAACATTTCTTTCTAATAACAAAATCCTATCATCTGAGGAGACAATAAAGTTAGCTTATCATTCTTGGTTTTCCAATAATTGCTTCAAATTATATTTTCTCTTCTTCACATATAATAATAATAAGGAGGATTTCACAAAATGATGGTGGCTAGGTCAATCCATGGATGGCAAACTTGCTAGCAAAATGAGAAAAAATCCCTCTGAACTCAGCAGCAGTGAGCATTTCTGGTTTTACAAAAGCAAAGATAATGAAATTTAGACAAGTCAAAAAAGTATTCAGTCACTCATGACTGAAAGATTTTGTCTCTTTCGATTTTTTGCAAATTCAATTTTTGTGCTTGAAAATTCATATGTGATTAAACTGCATGGTGGGTAAACTTCCAGGGTCAGGATTTATGAAGTCAAATATATATAACTTCTAAAACAATTAGGCATACATTACTTCATTATATTGGTTTCCTTTACATGGAAGACATGAAAAAACATGGGCCATCAGAAAATTCATCTCAATTGTAGACCTAAAAGGTTTTGCACAAATTGTATTGTTTAACTAATAACAGCTCATTACAGTGCATATTGCAAATCTTTGGTTTAGTTCTTGGATGGTAGGAAAGTAAGGTTATAGACTGGATTGTTACAGGAGTTTTGTGTTGAAGAGATCCCAGTAAGAACAAATCATAACAAGATGTAAAGCTTTAAACAAACAAACAAATAACAAACAAGACTTCTGTGTGCCAGGTGAGAGCTTAACTTTCTTGAAGGATCTGACCTTAGCTGTATCAATAGAACTGTAGAATTCTGGCTTTTCTACATTCATTTTTATAACTCATTTTGAATTAACCCTGCAGCATTACTTTTAACTGCTAAAAGGTAACATAATATCTTCTACAGGTCACTGCAGCGAAAAGGAACCGTCCCAAATGTTTTGTAATGATTTTTCATGTGTTAGAGTCAGAATTAGAGGTGATGTCTCCAGTTCACAGGTAAAAGTCTCAATATCACATTTTCCACTGTGAAATAATTTGATTTGTTGTTCTTTTTAGAGACTGGGCTCTGAAGAAACACAATGTAGGAGAAGGCTATCTTCTTGTTTCATGTTTTTGTGCCATGTAGTATATAACAAAGTGTTGTCTGAGTATCAGACAAGAAGAGAAACTAGAAATAATGTTTCTTGTCTCCCTGTCCATTTTATAATCTTCACATTCAAATGTATTTGTAAAATTACATCATTGTAATTGGACTTTGCAAAAGTTAAAATCACATCTGTATTGAACTTGGTAAGCTGAGTTCAGCTACTTGCTTTGTGCTATTACAATACTTCTTCCCTCCAGAAAATTATATTCAAACTTCAAGTGTTGATAATCAGCTTTGAAGGCAAAGACTTGATTTGAGCACTTAGTAATGTTAATATAAACACCTGTCAAACTTCCTCCTTGTTCCTTTTAATAGCCTGAAGTATCAGACTTTACAGATGATTTGCTTCCTATATATTTAAAATACCTCTTCACATTTCCTTTGTTGTGTTTAATGTTTTATTTATGATGATAGTTTTACTTATCAATGCTCTGTTTAATTATGTCTAGCTTTCATAAGCTTCTCCTTTTAATACTGTATGTTACACTGATTATTCACCAATACTGCTTTTTGTTATTCTATGGCACTTCTAGCAAAAAACATTGCAAGATAATTCACTCTACAAAGTTATCCTCTTGTACATACTATCTACCTCTGATGACACCTACCATAGAACTGGATAGTGAATAAACTTCTAATTCAATATTAAGCCCCACATTGAAAAGATAAAAATATTAGCTTTTGGTTTGAACTGTGAGCAATATCAAAATCAAAATTATTATAAAGTGGAATAAAGTGCTTGTTGCAGTCCAGTTTCCATTTTTAGTTTACCTATGGCTCTTATTCTTTTAAAAATTTAAAATCTGTTTTCTTAAATATAGGTTTTCTCATAGTTAAAATAATTTGATTTAAGTTAAATATTTAAATATAAATTATTAAGTATTTAATTAAAAAATTAAAATGTCACCTTGTTCTTCAATGTTCTTATTTATTTATTTATTTATAGTTAAGGATGTCTACATACTATACATTTTATTCCCCCTAAAACTCCTTTTTAAGGTAATGTACCATACACTGGAAAACAAACAAACAAACAAACAAACAAACAAAAAACACCAATACCAACAAAAAAACCTTGGATCGTAACTTCTGTGTGCATATAGCATAAAAAATCCCCAAAGCATTAAACTCTGGAGTATGATCTTAGTCTTACAATGTTCAAATGTTGAATAAAAGGGAGTGGAAGGGGTTAATTTTCCTGACAGTTTGTCGGATGGCAGCACCATGATGTTGAATTTACTCTGTTGTCCATCTCAGGCATTTATCAGCCTTCCTTAAAAGCTTCTTCTGACAATGAAGAAATCCAAGTGCATAAGCAAGGTGGGAACTCCATTTTGCTTCTAGTCTTAATCTCAGCAGATTGCTCAGCAGGCATGCTGCCTTCCGAGAGGTATCTTCTAAAGTAAAGCAAGGACAATCCCAGCTCTGACCCCATGACTAACAAACTGGCGGTGTGGAGGCAGCATAACATTCATTTTCTGAGGGCAGTTTCTGAAAATCTCTCTCTAAATGTGGCAGTCACATTTGAAATAGGAACTGTATCCCTAAATAACTAGCTCAATTTGATTAACTTCACCTTTGATATTACCCTTACTGTTTAAAATTATTATTATTTTTTTTTTTTAAGGTGTAATTTAAATCATGATCATGGGTCTCATACTGCACCAAAAAGTTCCTCTAATGTGTGTGGGGGACACTACAGCACTGTACTCATGAAAATTTAGTTGCGGGGGGACGTGCTTAAAAGGAAGTTCTCCCCTAGACCGCTTCAAAAATATCCACTACTTCCATTTCAATTCAATGCTACAGTTTGCTGTCCTGATCATCAGAGAAGTACAGTGAACATGCCCACTAAGTATGCCAACACTGTTACTGTATAAGCATGAAATAATTCTAGCAGCTTAGGTGAAATTGCATCAATGAAAGGAATTTAACCATATATGCTGATAACTGCTTTCCTGAATTTTTATTTTCATGCTCATGTAATTTTTCTATTTACAAAGGAAATTTCTTTGTAAATGTTAAACTACTGTAGCAGTCATTTTAATTCTATTTTTCCTAAGGAACTTAAGCTATATAAAGGTGAAAAAGCCTAATAAGAACAGATTGTCAAGAAGTGAGAGTCACGTTTTCTTTACGGCAAATCATAAAATTCTTCTTTTAATATCTAACGTATATTTGATCTAGAGGAGGCTGTGTTTCTCATCTGCTTTGTTTTCATAGTATGTCTGAACTAGTCTATAGTGATAAAAACCTTCTGCTAATTTTTTAATCACCTTATTTATCAGTAGACAAGAAGTTATTTTAATTTGATTGACAGGGCAGATTTGATCAATGCTGTATTTACAGCAATTTCAGAAATAAGTATCCCTTAAAATTGCAAGACCACTAATCTAAAAAATAATAATAATAATTTAATTCTCTTAAAATCTGCTGAATTGATTTCATATCATATAAGTTGCAGACTAGTTAAAATTTGAAAAATGCTTACAGAGGACTGTAGGCATATATTTTTCTTTCTTTCAGGGTTAGACCTCGTAGTGGCAAGGTTTTGGTAGTGGGGGGCTTTAGAAGTGGCTTCTGTGAGAAGAATCCAGCAATTGCCCCATGTTAGATAGGCGCTGGTTTCAGCTGGCTCCAAAGGGACCCACTGCTGCCCAGAGCCAAGCCAAAAAGTGATGTTGTTTGCACCTCGGAAAGAGCAGATTTAAGAATGGGGGAAAAAGAAAAAATCAAATCAAAACAAAACAAACAAACAAAAAACAGAACAACAACAACAACAACAAAAAACACAAACACAACTGCTGCACAACAGAAGCTGGGAGAGTGAGGAGTGAGAACCAGCCCTGCAGACCCCAAGGTCAGTGCAGCAGGAGGGCAGGAGGTGCTCCAGGCACGCAGCAGAAGTTCCCCTGCGGCCTGTGGAGAGGCCCCTGGTGGAGCAGGCTGTCCCCCTGCAGCCCATGGGTCCCACACGGAGCAGATCTCCACGCTGCAGCCCGTGGAGGAGCCCCCGGTGGAGCAGGTGGATGTGGCCTGGAGGAGGCTGCGGCCCATGGAGAGACCCCGCAGGAGCAGGCCCCGGGCCGGAGCTGCAGCCCGTGGAGAGGAGCCCACGCAGGAGCAGGGGGTCTGGGGGGAGCTGCCGCCCGTGGGGGACCTGTGCTGGAGCAGTTTGCTCCTGGGGGATGGACCCCGTGGTACAGAGCCATGTGGGAGCAGTTCTTGAAGAGCTGCTGCCTGTGGTAAGTTTGGGAAGGACGGCATCCTGTGGGAGGGACCCCACGTGGAGCAGGGGCAGAGAGTGACCCTGAAGGAGCAGCGGGGATGAATCATCAGGGACTGACCGCAGCCCCCATTTCCCGTTCCCCTGCGCTGCTTGGGGGGAGGAGGGTGGATGGGTGGAAGGTGTTTTTGGTTTCTTTTCTTTGTTTCTCACTTCTCTGTCTTGTTACTAATAAGCAGTTTTTTGCCCATCATGGTAATTGTTGAGCGATCTCCCTGTCCTTATCTCAGCCCTTTAGCCCTCTTCATTGTATTTTCACAGAATCACAGAATCATCTAGGTTGGAAGAGACCTCCAAGGTTACCTAGTCCAACCTCTGACCTAGCACTAACAAGTCCTCCACTAAACCATATCATTAAGCTCTAAATCTAAATGTCTTTTAAAGACCTCCAGGGATGGTGACTCAACCACTTCCCTGGGCAGCCCATTCCAATGCCTAACAACCCTTTCAGTAAAGTTCTTCCTAATACCCAACTAAAACCTCCACTGGCACAACTTTAGCCCATTCCCCCTCGTCCTGTCACCAGGCACGTGGGAGAATAGACTAACCCCCACCTCGCTACAGCCTCCTTTAAGGTATCTATAGAGCACGATAAGGTCGCCTCTGAGCCTCCTCTTTTCCAGACTGAAAACTCCCAGCTCCCTCAGCCGCTCCTTGTAAGACTTGTTCTCCAGACCCTTCACCAGCTTCGTTGCTCTTCTCTGGACTTGCTCGAGCACCTCGATTTTCTCCCCCTTCCCCTTTGAGGAGGGGGAGTGAGAGAGCGGTTGTGGTGTAGCTCAGCCGCCCACCTGAGTAAAACCACCGCAGACCCAAATGACACCAATGGGAGTATTTCCACTATTATTATTATTATTATTATTATTATTATTAATTATTATTAATTATTATTAATTATTATTATTTTATCATTATTATCATTATTATTATGTTATCAGTGAAAAAAAACCTCTTAACGGAGACAACAAGAAAGTGAGATTTTCTGTTCTCTGATGAAAAATTTACTATGGAGGTTAATAGAGACATCATTCTTACAAAAACCTGTGGTGCTTAGAGGGCAATTCAATATTTTGCTACATTTTTTGAGAAGAAAGTTTCTTTTGTTCTTTCTCAAGAACAAAATTTGAAAATGTTTTTAAAATGTCTGTTGCAAAGGTTTGGATCTGTAACAATGACAGCTTTCCCAGACTTAAAAACCTTCTCTCCACCACAGCAGCTGCCAACATGCAATAATGCTTATGGCATTATTGTTGTCCAAAACCCTGCTTTGATTAATTTAGAGCCATTTACTGAAGGCTAGCCAGGTCTTTAGAAAGGGATTTTTCTCCCCTAGACTGAACCCATATTTATCTTCAAAGATCCCTTTAGAGTGAAAATTCCCACTCAAGCGTTTAATCTTCAGCAGTTTAAACAGTTGTATTTATAAATTCAGATGTATTTATAGTGACAGAAAAATAAGTCACAATACTTCAGGTAGAGCTCAAGCAGAATTTTGGCATTACTTGCAAATGTGGAAAGACCCACAGTATAACTTGGGTCTCTACAGAAAATTCACAAGGAGCAAGAAGGCAGTTCTGTGTACACTTTTGGAGGTCTGGAAGCAGCGACAGAGAATGTGAATAGGGATGAAAACAGGCTAGCGTAAAGGACTGCCAACCCAATGCATAAGTAAGAAGGTGGAAAAAGAAATGCCACCTGTCAAAACACATGCATGGGCAAAGGAGTTTCTGGGAGAGAGAGCAGCAGCAGGAGGAAATGAGCTTGCAGGAGTTGCAGGGCTTTTTTTTTTTTGTGTAGCAGGCAGTTTAGGAATTTTCTGTTTTTAACAGGTGTTTCTACATAACTGCTTTTGCTACTCTTTTCAATCTTTTCATACAATATATGGGCTGTAGATTTTTAAGATTGAAAGGGGCAATGCAAATCAACTAATATAGGATGCTGGATAACCCAGATTGCAGAATTCAGTGACTCGTGGTACTGGTAAAACTTTTATTATGGAACATTTTAAAGAATGACAACAAATTTTTATTTAAAATTTTCAAGTCATGGGTAGGAATATGACAGATTCACTACAGGTTTGTTTCTTTTTTTGTTTATCTATTTATTTATTTTGTGTAGTTAATTAGCTTTTCTTTTAAAATTAACATATGACATTTTCTTGGATACACTCAATAAATAGTAAAGCTGTAACTTTTTACTAGGAAGATTTTTCCAGACCTTGAAGTAACTTTTATTTTGTCAAAATCCTTTATTTATTTATTTATTTATTTATTTATTTATTTATTTATTTATTTTATTTATTTTTGATGTAATTATTCTGTATTTGCAGGCTCTGGTGACTGTACAGTACCTACCATAATATCTTGAGGCTTCAGCTTTCCTCAGAAGTCCACACTCGAGTATAGCCATATGCTTCTTGAATATAGAAACATGCTTAAATTTTAGGCAGAGAATTAAGAAGGCAGCCCCAGAAGACTGTTCACTCTATATAAGGTCAATTTGGTCTTTGGTCATCTCTCTATCTTTGCTGACTATATGTATGGCATAAATGATAAATTTCAAACATGTGAGTTCAGATTTTACTGCCAGACGTTTTGTGCTTTCACCTACACCATTACTAAAGATGAGGAATAAAATTTGGCTAAGACTAGATGTAGAGTCCAGGACACTCTCAAAAACACCTCACTTGGATGTTCGTTATTAGGTAAGAAGTGCAGATAATTCAGGTCATGCTACTACATTACTACATCTATCTTAGTTGTTTTTTTTTTTTTTTGTCATCTTCCCATCAAAGTACATTTGACTGAATCAAATTTTCTGTTCACTTAAAATATCAATACATTCATACTTTCCATCTAGCACTTAAGAATTTCCTGGTGTCCTAACAACTTAAGGAAATCCCCTTAAGGTCTGATGTTCA